>NC_083580.1:47682945-48015445 GCF_027579695.1 Neoarius graeffei
ACCAGGCAAGTTTGAAATGTGCATATATTACGAACTAGCACCACAAAAATGAGGCTTTGTGATATTTTATTTCAGTTCCTAAAAGCGTCCCTCGCTCCGTATCTGCCGTTATGTCTTGGCCGTTTTCTTAGTCTCGGTTTCATTTACTGCTTTGCACGTGGTTTTATATCCCCCCGCTGTTGTAGTATGGTACGTGTACTGTTTAGACCCCTTGTGCATGACATCATGCATCACGTGATAATTACAGCTGGGGTCAGACAGACACCATCTTTCATGCAAGCAAGGCTTAATCTGTCTTCAATATGGCTAATTTTTGCACCGTTTTTGCTTGTTCAAACAGAGAAATAAATAAAAGGCATTACCGTCTCCCCGCGATCAAGAAAAATGTTAACAAATAGAAGCAAATGCTTCAACAACAATGAGGAAATGAGTGGTTAAAGAATACGAGGAGCGGAGCTCGGCCTGAAAACTCCAGAGAAATTCACGATTGTATTTAAAATGTGTTTTACAAAAATGAAGTCGGAAGTGAGGATGGAAGAGTTTGCTTAAGAAGTTCGTTTTTTTTTTTCTCAGCTCACACTCGAGTTAGCTCCTTCATGAAAGTGTTTGATTTTCGTACAGGTGAAGCCGCTTCCTTATTCGACACAGAAAACCCAGATTGGTTTCAAGCAACTCGGGCATTTAAAAAAAAAAACTCAAGGAGTGACATGCGCGATAAATCCTGAAAGAACAAATTGAGAGAGAGAGAGAGAGAGAGAGAGAGAGAGAGAGAGAGAGAGAGATGGAGCTTCGTTTCTGTCATCAGAGGAACACAGTCCTGTGCAAAATATATAATTTTTTTTTATTTTAATCATCCAACTCTAGGTTTATTTAATTAAAAAAAAAAAAAACAACCCTGCGCTGCGTCATGACAGACTGGCTGCACAGATTCAGTTACAGGTTGCCAGGTCAGTATAAAAACACCCACAACCTACACACTCAACAATAATTTTAAACTCAAACATTATCCTGTCTCATGACGCAGGGCAGGGTTTTTTTTTCTTTAAACCTAGAGGTGAATGGTATAACCAAAAAAAAAAACCCAATATATAAATATTCTCAAACACAGTACTGTTCAAAAGTCTTGGCACCCTATTTTCTTCATACAAACTGTTATAGATTTCTATTTTATGATTTCTACATTATCGAGTAATGAACCTACAGTCTTGAGAGTTCTAACACAAACACACTGAAAATTTCCAACAGCTGCAAGCATGTGAAATGGAAATAAAACGACTAAGGCAGGACAAACTATTTTGGATAAAATTGTCTGTTACAAATAAAAAAGTAACCAAACTTCAACTCAGTGTGTGATCTTCATTTTATGTTGCAATTCACAACTATTCTATGGTTTTCCTTAAAAAAAATAAATAATAATAGTACTCACAAAATAGGGGGCAAAGTGGAAATTTCCCCCCACTTTCCCCCAGGGCAAGTGGGTTTAATGTCAAGCCCTGAATCAGCAGGTTACCTCTAGCTACCAAATGTACATCGAGTCTATTCAAGCATCTCAAAGTGACGTCCAAAAGGTTGGTGTGCATTATGGGAATATACGATTCACATCTTTTCCACCAGCAGGGAACAGGGTCTGTTTTGGTTCACGGAACAAATTTTGGAACGTTCTGACTGAAAATTAATTGGTTCGGAAATTGAAAAATTGTAACCAAAATAAAGCTGGGTTTTCCAGCATGAACCGTGACGTCCTCGTCAGTTTGGAAAGGAAGCCGAGCGCAACAGTGGAGAACGCAACGGAAAAGGAGACGGAAACGCAACGGATCTTCAGAAAAAATGGAATGAAAAATACCTGCAACGGCAGAACAAACGCTCACACGTAAATCGATACACTCCGCCATCTTGCTGTCATGGTTTGCTTCCATTACGCATCGTGCAACACCCTTTGGTTCATGACGACGCATCCTTGATTCTCAAAACGGGTGAAAACGCAGGCCGATTGGCTCGCTGCAAACAAGGTTCAAAGAATCCTGAACAGAACTGGTTCAAGAAGCCGTTCCCTGTTAACTGAAAAGGGGTAATAGTGTACATCAGCATTCTACTAATGATGCATCTAATGCACCTGCATTGTCTCAACCCCGGAAGTCCCGATCTGCGCTGCCCATAAAACATACACGGCACGCTGGCCAACAGCTGCACACATCAGCGATTGACACGTTGCAGGCCATACAGTTACACAACCACTTTGTACAAGTTAGAGTTCTTCAGTACATGTCAAATAACGCCAGCTCCACACCGCTGCAGTCTACAGCGTCCGAGAACAAGGTCACGAATATCTAGCCTTTTTTTTTTTTTAAGCCTGAGGGCTTAATTTGAGGGGGAGCAAGCCGAAGGGCGCTCCGGAACCTCGGATGTTGGCTCCGGCAGCTATTTACACTGGATCCGGTGTAAATAGCTGCCGGATCATAATTACAGTAAACTAGTAAATCCAGTAAAGGAAAAACTTGAGACTGAAAGGTTTTAACAGTCATCCAAATGACTGAATGTAAACATTGCTACAGTAACATACTAGCTATGATGTTGTTGACATTAGCTAGTGCTAACAGCTAGCTGCTAGTACACTGCTACAACTACACCGACCCTAATAATACAGTTCTTGGTCATTGCCTGGTAACAGCAAATTTATAACGGGCCATGTCTCAACAGACTAAGAAGTTATTTCAATGACATTTAATAACATTTTGTTTATCCTGAGGACCGAAAGTAAATGAAAATGTGAACAAACCTTAGCTGTAATAAGATGGCGACCACCGGCTCCAGGGACGACCCGCTGATGTAGGCATGTTACCCAGCCTGGTTTTTAATGACATAGGTATACAGATCATGTGGGCCGAAGTCAGGTAAAGATGAGGGCTTCGTGTACTTCCGTACGTCAGTGAACAATCCTGGTGGAAGCAGGTAAACGTCGTTCTCTAAGCCTGCTAACCTCAATTTTTGCAAATACCTCTCCCTCTGCTCGCCCTGTAAATGCCCTACGTCGCTGGATAGCGAAGGAGTTTTCTGCATCTCGCTCCTTTTTCTTTTATGTTTTTGGTTTGTCGCCTTCCTCGCATTCAAACCGATTCGAGCCGAAGTCCACTACATGTCCAAAATGGCGGTCGCGTTTACGAAGGTCACGTGACTGAAAAGGGTCTATAGACCTCAATTTACAGTTAAAATGATGCCTCAGATGCTGCGACTGAACTCATTATTTTTCAATCTATTATTTTCTCTGGGTCAAAGACAAAGTCAATCAAATTTTTTTGGGTGGGGAGAATGTATAAATTAATTTATTGTCAAGACGTGCTGAACCAGTAGTGGATGGAGATATATATATATATATGACACACACAATATTAAACCTCTGGTCATCATAATTTTTTAAATTTAGTTTTATACACAGAAAAACACTGTTTTGCACTGTTTATTACACACAAAAAAGGAATCTTCTCAGTCACTTCTCTTCTTAAAAAAAAAAAAAAATTGGTGTTCTAAATATTCTGAGAACTGAACTGAATGATGAATCATGAAGCCAGCATCATGAATCAAACTGAATGGGGACCGGAGTGTGTGTGTATCATTACATATAGAGGGAACAGAAATTCATCAGGGATTTAGCCGACATCGTGTCAGGGGTTTCTTTTACAGTTATGGATTATAAATTATTACATCCAAGAAAACACATTTCTGATTGATTTTTATTAATTTCCTTATGCTTATGGCAAAGTCATAACTCGTTTGACTTTTTTTAAATAGCTTACAAAGAATCGCAGGGTTTATGTCGGGGGTTCTGAACCGTTTCTGCTCGGAGGCCCACCTATTCATACTTGTAACGAGTCGCGGCCCATTAAAAAAAGATCTCAATTATTTTGGCTCATCTATTCTATTAGAATCTAATAATCTACTGTAAAGTGTATTAATGGGATGCGACATCACTCCCTGTTACAGACGGGAGCCCAGGAATTAAATAAATGCAGTAAAAACAAACCGGTTGTAATTGTAGGTATTGTATTTAAAACTGTACGGATGAGCCAGAAGCCGACATAAAGCCACACATGCAGGGCATTCTCACTCAAAAGGGATTCATGATCCAAAAGTGGAGTCTGGTCCATTAACACAAGAACTTATTGCCATGTTTGTGTTCAGCAAACAAGCAGGTCATTAAAACCAGGAAGTGGATATAGAAACCACTCAATGGGATTAGATCCTTACACGCTGACAAAGAAGGATTTTTCCTTTGAAAAAAAAAATTGACTCGCTAAATTTGACATTAGTAGAATAAATTTTGATCCTATTGTAACCGTAAATAAATACAATGACGATAGTTAGGCACGCCATTAATTAACTTAACGTGAAGATAATTAACAGATTTGTTTGTTTTTTGTTTTTGTAAAGATGTGTATATCTTGAGTCTTTTGTATTTGTAGTTATTTGTATCTGTACACAACCCCAGCAGCTCTACTGATCAACTTATCGTGTTTAAATAAAGTTATTCATTCGTTCATTATGAGCTGGAAAATTATCCATCCGCTGAGTTCCCCAACATCTCAAACTACCTGCTGCTGCAGACATCGTTCTACACGGACACACAGACGAAAACCTGGACGAGCAGGAGGAGAACGACTGTGTGTGTGTCTGGGTTAAAGATCTGGGCCTCAGGACACTACAAGATAAATCCTGTATCGTTTTTGCCCGGGTAAGGAGGAGTTTCTGGGCTTTTTGTACGCGTCTTTGAGAAGGTTGCTAGGACGCTACAGGTTTTAGTGTCGGGTGTGAACAAACCACAGCCGCTCGATTCTCAATCCTCCCTGCTCTTCTCTTCCAGCAGACATCACAGAGCCAGAGAATTTACCCACAAATGTATTTATTTATTCAGCTCTGTGCGCGCGCGCACATTAAAAGAATGTGACAAAAATAAAGGCTTCTTAATTTACCCACAAATGTATTCATTCTACTTGAAGTGTTCGGCGAAGCAGCTACCGGATTTGGGACACTACGACATCCTGATTTTTTTTTTTTTTTGGGGGGGGGATCGTAACCCACTAGATAGCACTTCGCAGCCCATTGGTTCAGAATCAGGATTACTTTATTAATCCCCGGACGGAAATTCAAATTTGCTACTAAGCTCCTGAATCAAAGTAGTAGTAAACATGTCTAAAAACAGAAGATAAAATTGTCTGAAAAAAGAATAAATAAAAATAAATTTAAATAAAGCTCAATAACTTAGGTAAAAGCAAAATGAAGTGATTTTATATACAAATGATTCCTATATACATATAGTGCACCTGATTTAAGGATACAGTATACCACAGCTATACAGTGGCATTGTACAGCTTGACTGCAACAGGTAGGAATGATTGAGAAACTCTCTGGTTTCTATCAGCCAGTAGAAGATGGTTTCCTTTTATTGGGCTTAAAAACTCAATACCATACTTGCCAACCCTCCCGATTTCGGCGGGAGGCTCCAGATTTTAGCCTCTGTCTCCCGATCGTATTTGTTAAAAACTGGATAATCCCGGTTTGGGGAAATCCCTACCGCCAAGTTACAAATACTCCCGATTACGTCCAATCAGAATCGTATGAGAAACACTGCTGACGTCAACTGATTTTTAACCAATCTACGAACAGTACGACAGTCACTTCCGTAACGTAGGATTCACCCAGGCTGTCCGACATTTTTTACAAGCAGTCATTCATCATGGCCACTAAACCCAATACCAAACAGCAAAAATATGAATGCAAATACCAGGTTGCATGGGAGAATGAATTTCCATGGAGAAGCAAATGTTCGACCAGCCAGTTACACATTTTAAGGTAAAGATACCTTAAATTGGGGGCATCGTGGCTCAGGTGGATAAGGCGCTATACCATAAATCCAGGTACCCGGGTTCGATTCCGACCCGAGGTCATTTCCCGATCCCTCCCCGTCTCTCTCTCCCGCTCATTTCCTGTCTCTACACTGTCCTATCCAATAAAGGTGAAAAAAGCCCAAAAAAATATATTAAAAAAAAAAAAAAAGATACCTTAAATCAGCAGGGTTTCACTAAGGCTCATACTAGCCAGCCATGACAAATAAGTAGCCAGCCTGGGGGGAGTAAACACAAAAACTCCTGTGCACACAGTTCCCAGGGTTAAATGCATTTTCCACAGACCATTTATTTATTCACTTTACTCAAATACAAAGTAAAATGGCAGTAAACCTTCTTTCTTTTCTTGCGTATTGCATCATGAGGCGTTCCTGGCTTGTAAATCTCTTATTTTCGGTGCATGACACATTCACGCAGCTGAGCATGCTATGAATTAACAACTACAACGGTCTGCAGTGGGGCGACACAATTACACACTCAGCCAACATTTCTCCATTTGTGTATGAAAATACACTCCAACCACTCAGTTTGGGTTCATTTACAACCAACGGTGTCTTTTGATGCCAGCACGGAATTGAGCGAGAGAAGACTGGTTTACCGGAGACAAAATAAGCGTCATCTCTGCTTCTGTTCCCTCCCCGACACACTACTGCCTCCGCCGAGTGCGCGCGCGCACACCGCATGTCGGGGCTGCGGATGAGTTACTCTCCCTTGATCAACGAAGTCTGCGGGGCATTTGTGGTTATTATCGGTACAAACAGCGCGAATCACAACTTAAATGAGTGCGGTTCAGTTTGACATTATTGTTTAGATAAACATTTAATTTTATTAAAATCGAAAATTAATATTTAGAGCCTGTGGGCTACAAAAATAATAGTCATTAAAGTAGCCGGCTGGACTTAATTGTGTAGTCGGCTGTATGGCGGCAGCCGGCGCTTGTGGAAAGCCCTGAATCAGAATATAATGGACTTTTGGGTGTGAAATTAAACTAGTCTTCCATACCATTTCAGAAACAAACTGTACAACTTCTAAAGTGTTGAGTGAAATTTTGCATGACAGAATTTGTTTGGCGAGTGTATTTGAATAGTGTGGGAGTGTCTTAGTGCTATTTTGAATTTTTGTTTGAAAGTTTTAAGTGAATTATCTGGAAAGTGATTGATTTTGATAGCGTTTTAAGTGAGAGATTACTAGTGAGTGTATTTTGGTCGTACTAAAATTTTGCATTCGAGTGAATTTCTTTGCGGAGTATATTTTGATAGTATGGTAGTATTTATAGTGACGTTTTTAAATTTTGTTTGAAAACCTTCAGTCAAAGTTTGCAAATGAGCAAATTCTTCTGATGCATTCCGACAGGATTTCTAGTGCTTTTTAAAAACTCTGTTGGAAAGTGTTTAGTGAGAGAGATGCATTTTAGTCGTACTAAGACAGTGCAGTATTTATTTAGTTGAGTTGTTACTATTTTAGTTAAATCTTAAAATTTTATTTTATATATGATATTATAGACCCCTTCGCAGTAAACATCATTCATACGTAAGCGGAAATTGCGCGCGCAGCCTGGACCCCAAAAAGACTCCGAAATGCCTAGTTGTTGTGTTGTCGGGTGCCAGAATCGTAGCAGTGATGGGGTTAAAATGTTCAGAATTCCAGCAGGATCTCACCCATTCCAAAAAAATCGCCGACGTCTATGACTACAAGCCATCAAACATGTAGACTGGGATGAAAGCACCATCAAAAATGCGCGGGTTTGCAGCGCCCACTTCATCACAGGTAAGATCAGGCTATTTATTAAATCTTTCTTTTTTATTCTTTCTAGTCTTCGTTTATTGATGTAGCAAAATACTTTGGTAATGTTTGTGTGATTAGCTGGGTCATAGTTACACAATGTAATGAATATTGTTAGCATGTTAACTTAGCTTTGCATGCAATTTTGTTTGTAGGAGAGGTCTCGCTTGGCTCAAGCAGTCCAGATTTTGTGCCATCGTTATTTGTGTATGCCGAAAGTCACAGTTTTAAAGCAAGGATGGAAAGGATGCTCTAACCTCGCTCCCGCCCCGTTCAGTTTCATTTCTGCTCTCTGCCTCTCGCTTTTTACGCAGCTCTGATTTCTCTTAGCTGCACTCTTTACACTATCATTCCTTTCATGCCATTACCTCCTGCAAATTGCTGTTTAGTGTTGGTATTTGCTGTTGTAGCTAAAGCCACATTGCCATCACATCACTGGCATCATTTGATTAAAACAAAATGAATATGAATGGCCCATTGTTAATCAAGTTGTACATGCCCGCACATAACAATCATATGCGTCTAAAGACTTGTAGGCACGAAGTTTTTCGTGGGTGTACACTGAAGTCTTGTCAATAAGGTACGAGTGTATATCTGGCCATTGTATACCAGGGAGCTTACTAACATCGTCCGTTCACTCTTTAATTAAATGCGGATCCGGTAGGCGATGTCCACTTGTTAGAGTTAACTTATTTATGTAGCATTCTCGATCTTGTAACGACAATTGTTTGGCATAATCTGACAGCTCATAATGCCGATCTATGGGCAGCGCCATTGTTTCTGAGTCCAGGCTGCGCGCGCATCCTGGCAACAGTCGGTTTGTTTACAAACATGCAAAAGGGTCTATAGTTCTCTGTATTTTTACATGAGCTGACAGAAGGAAAACACATTTGATGCAATCCAATAATACTTTTCACTGTGACTATTTTAAGAAATGATAAACGTTCTTCTAAAGCACCACTTGCGTTATTTTCTGTGGGTCTCTGTTAGAGCTGTAACGATACGCCTCTCACGATACGATACGTATCGTACTTTCTCAACAGGATACAATTATTCACGATATGATATTATGCAAAGTGACATGGCACAAAAAGTTGAATGTAAACTTACATTTTTATTTTAAATAAGTCTTAAACAATAGTTAACAATAAAAACATCTCAAAATAAACTTCTACCTGAAGTATAATACTGCTTATTATGCTTAACCATAAAACAATCAATCATACAATTACTGACTAGACAATGCGAGACATAAACGAGTTTCTGTTCTAACAGACAGCTGCATTTACTGAAATTCTGAGATAAACCTAACACGCCAATATGGTATCTGCTCAATAAAACTTAAATGGTGCAAAAAAATAACAATTTATAACTGATCTCCAGGCTTTCGTCTAAACCGGGGAACAGGGGCGCTGCGCCCTCTTACCGAAATGCCAATTGAACCCCAAGTCACACTTAGGCCATGCACTTATATACTACTGCACAACATGCAGTCTTCCTCAAAACGATCTTTTCTCCATGAAAACATCCCAGCAACACCACGTGACAATGTGTCTGATCATCAAATACATTATAATTACTCCAGAAATATTCCAATCATCGTAGATACACCTCCAGACGGTGCAAAAACAATCCGAATTGGCGTTTTCCAGACTGAGGTGCCATGTTGTGTAGTTGTTTACTTGTCGCGGCTGCTCTCGCGAGATTTGACATGGGTTACATACAAGGTCAGCTGACTTGTAGAGCGAGATTTCTCGAGACTGAATGACGTTTCACCCACCGGCGCGGAGCTTTTGACAGAAGTAGTTCGTGAGTTGTTTTTGTTGACACTTGGGCATTTAAAAGATGTCATCCCGCGGCACGAAACGGAAGAAAGCCAAAGACTGTCCGGGGCAGAAGAAGATTACTACTTTCTTTTTCAATGTTGACAATTTGTTCCAATTTCCCTCTCAGATAGCCTCAGAATGTCCCATTGTCGCCTCAATTTTTCAAAGGCTTCGCACGGTGGAGGGGGGGGGACGGACAACCGGCACCATCCCCCCCCATCGCTTCGCTCCCTCGCCATGGTGGGTGCCCTCATACTAAATTTTTCTAGAAAAAACCTTGGATCTCAGTGGTGAAATGAACAAAACAAATATAATGATAACATTTTTCGTGAAAACAGAAAACATTTAAATTAAACAACAACCCTTAAACAACAAAACTGTGTTATAGCCAGTGTTGGGCACGTTACTTTCAAAAAGTAATTAGTTATAGTTACTTTTCCCAAAAAGTTACTGAGTTAGTAACAGAGTTACTTGGTCATAAAAGTAATTAATTACCAGGGAAAGTAATTATTCCGTTACATTTTGTTCCCCCCAAAAAATAAATCAAATTCAATCACTGTAATCATAATAGAAGTGAATGTTAAATGTGTTTAATGACTGAAATGGACACTTAACAGATCCAGTTAGTAACGTTACCTACACTATATTAATATTTTTGTGGGACAATGTGAGATAAGACATCTACCAAATTTAATATATTTTTGTAGTTATTAAAATTATGTTATGAATTACTGGCCACTGACGAGGACAAACGCTTTGTTCCTTGACATAATGTGCATTGCACGTACACATTTTTGCCTTTTATTTCAAGTAATGAAAACAGGGATGCAAACACAACCATGGTCAAAAAAGAGTGAGGTAGCGCGGCGATGCGGACCCCCCCCCACCACCACCACACACACACACACACAAAATATCAGTCAGACTTCATTACGGTCCATCCCGACACAAACGAATTTCGCTTCACTCTCATTGACTTTGAAAGGAGGCGAAATTCACCAATGTTTTTGCTTAATTTAGACAGCCTAAGTGACTGTAATGTTGTGGCTACCACGGATGGATGGATGCACCACGAACTCATAACACACACATGGGTTACACATTACCATTTGCAGGGGCTTCAAAGTTTGGGAGAATAGCAGGGTACAAATAATTTACAGCAGGGTGCAAAATAAATGGTAAAATGTCTGCCAGCGGCAGACATAATGATATATTTTATATATGAGAGAGAGATGCAAGTACGAATTTTTCATAGGGCGGGATGGTTTGGAACAGGTCATCTAAAATTGGGATAACATTTACCCGGGACGGGTATTTGAGGCAGGTCGTCTAGCTTAAGCTTGCATATGGCCCTTTTCCACTACCCTTTTTCAGCTCGCTTCAGCTCGCTTCAGCTCACTTCAGCCCGACACGGCTCGCATTTCGACTGCCAAAAACCAGCACGACTCAGCTCGCTTCAGCCCTGCTTAGCCCCTAAAACTCGCACCGTTTTGGAGTGGGGCTGAAGCGAGCCAAAGCGAGCCGAGTGAGGTTGGGGGCGTGAGCAGACACTCCCCTGTGCACTGATTGGTGAGGAGGAGTGTCCTCACATGCCCACACACGCCCCGCGAGCACGCTGGGATCTGTAAACACCGTAAACCCGGAAGGAGAAGAATTACGAGAATTTCTGAAGCCTTATGCGCCTCGCCTCATCTATACGCTCTTGCCAGTATCTGTTGGCGTTGTCGGTGACAACAAGCCACAGCACCGAGACCAGCAACACTAACGACTTCATGTCCTCCGTGTTTATTGTTTACTATCCGGGTCGTGAGACTACCGCTTAAAAGATCACTGATGTCACTGTTTGCGCTGCTTAACGACATCACCTGACGTCCACCCACTTTCGCTAACTCCACCCAATGTGTCCACCCACTTCCAGCCAGCACGGTTCAGCGCGGTTGTAGTCGAAATGCAACTCCAACAGCCCCACTCAGCCCAACTCAGCACGGCACGGCTCAGCCCGACTCAGCCGCGTTTGTAGTGGAAAAGCGGCAATAGTGTTGTTACGCACACCAGTGTTTCCCACAGAAATTTTGGAGACTATGGGGGCAGCCCATTGGGGGGGGGGGGGGGGGGGGGGGGGGTTGTTTAAAATTGAGTGATGTGTTAAATATTAAGTTATTACTGAAAAACTATTGATTAAAAAAACAAGGACACTGAGAAATGGTCCTATAAACAACTTTACCAATATAAAAGATTACCAGGACTACAAAAATGCAGAAAACTAGGCTTTACTTATCCAAATGCTCCTGTTGGTGCAAAAGTTAAAGTGCAGAGAACCTTACAGCACAACATGAAGTTCCCTTAAAATATAATATAAATGCCTCAGCTTTCATGTAAGAAAAAAACGCTATTAATACTAGTACTGTGTGCAGGCAGTCTCTCCTGAAGACTAAATTAAACAATAATTATAAACTAATAAAATAAATGGCTCAGGCTTCAGAGAAGAAAAAAACAATTTGAACAGAATCTCACAGTATGATGCTGAAGCTGCCTAAACAATGGAAAATAAAATACCATTTTGGCAAAAACGTTGGCATCCATTAATTTCTTGTATTAAGTAAAAAAAATATGTTGCCAGATACTGCTGACGTTTTACAGCCCAAAATATGTTCAAAACCCGCCAAAATGCACTTAAAACCGCCCAATTGGCCGGGAAACCGCCCAATCTGGCAACACAGCTAATAGCTGTACTCATGTCGAGGATGTAAACAAAGTTGACGTGGCAGCGGACATACATGACATAGTGGATGTAATTTACGTTCACAACTTTTTTTGCCGTCAGAAATATTTAATATTAAATTTTGTGACTCGACTGACAATAGCCGGCGGCATAACAAGCCACAGACGGCGATTTGCCGCCGGTGACCGGCTACTTTTGAGACCGCTGCATTTGATCACTCGATGTTCTAAAATAGCAGCTGGTTGGGTGCTAACGGTTAGCATTTTAACTAAGCCAGACAGCCACAAGCTTTAATAAGACCAATTCTTGCACGTATAGAATGGTATTACGGCACTTAAATATTATCTAGGAACAAAAAACAAAAGTCATTAACCCATGTAGACACTAAGTTGAGAACATATACAGTCATCATGCAACTCCTCAAATAACATTACGTTTTTCAGGCGTTTTTTACCCCAAGGATAAGTCATGGCTAATATGGTTAGATGAAGGAGGCTAGGTTACGAGAGACAAAGTTAATATATATATATATATATATATATATATATATATATATATATATATATATATATATATATGTGAGTGATTCCACGCTTATGGGTACTGAAATGGGGACATGAACTTATTTTTAAAAATTCACCTAAAACCATTTCTTTTTTTTACCATCAGGTCATAAAACATGTAATCTTTAATGAATGATATGTTAAAAGATAACTTTAATTTTCTGAGATGTAATAAAAACATATTTATATGCCAAAGTCAGAACGTAACAGAAGTGTTGTGGACATATAGATTCTCAATTTTAACAATGTAGAATTACTTTTTGAAACATAGGAAGGTGATGTTTTAGCAAATATAATTAATAAACATGTGTAGTAGAATAAACATACACATTCTTTCAATAAGATTAACATGGTATATAGCTAGATCGTAATTAATTTGTAACAGATGCGAGATGGACAATCGTAACAGACATCATTTTGGAACTCATAGGCTTGACTTTGGCATATAAATATGTTTTTATTACATCTCAGAAAATTAAAGTTATCTTTTAACGTATCATTCATTAAAGATTACATGTTTTGTGACCTGATGGTAAAAAAAAGAAATGGTTTTAGGTGAATTTTTAAAAATAAGTTCATGTCCCCATTTCAGTACCCATAAGCGTGGAATCACTCATATATATATATATATATATATATATATATATATATATATATATATATATATAATTTTAACACTTACGCTTTGATTGTAGACGAGTAAATGATTTCCACTTCAACGCTGATCGTTTACTCCCAGTCACCGAGGCTCCAAAGAAATACACACTAGTAGATGAAATTCAGCAAGTTGATAAATGAACACACCGATCTGAGGAAAAGCCCGGGAGTCGCGTTCCTTAGCAACCAGATTGCCCAGCCATCGGTTCCATCCACTGACAGTTTAGCAGCTAGCAGTTTGTAACAGAACGCTGTTGAATATTATAATAGCAGCCAGCAGCTACACTGTCAATCTTACTATCTCTGCTGTCAGTGGTTCCATATATCCACCAAGGGGAACCAAATGCTGTATGGTCTGCACAGTACTCGGGTCTATCATTACTACCAGAGTGGATTACCGGAGACCAACCCCCCCCCAAAAAAAAACCTCTTCGGATCTGCACGAATTACACAAGTCGCCCAAAATGCCGGGGAAAAAGCGGAATGCGCCGAAAAGCGCACTGTTTGCACGCTTGTGAAAAGCAATGGCTGTATTTCCAATTTGAAAGCGTAGTGTTGGGCTGACCGCTCGCCATCGCTGTGTCTTCTGATTGAAAGTGTGCGCAGTAGTGCAGTAGACGTAGCCTACCTATGTATCAGGGTGCCACTGAGTCTAATGGCCAAAAATTTTGTTCAATGTTTTCCAGGTCCCACCCTCTCATTTTGTTCCTTTTATGAAGCATAGTAATTACTCCAAGTTTCATACAAATATATGCATATTTTTTGGTAGCTCAATGGGCTGAAATGTTTTCATAGAGTAACTATTCAGTAGCTGTTGCATGCGTGTATTAACACTCTTATTCAACACGTTTGTGATAAAGGTCTACCTAAAAGCCTGGTTCACATGCGCATGTGCATCATCGGCTCCGCAGAATGATTTGCAGCTGCTGCGTGAGCTGGAGAGCTACAAGAAACAACATGAAGCTGTTGCTAAAGCTGCAATAAAATCGTTCTCTGGACACCTGTGGTACTTAAGTGAAATCCTGGTCGGTTTAGCATTCCTTGACTCTGCAGTGTCAGCTGAGGTGAAGTCAGCCATGGTGAAAGCCCTTGACAAGAAAACATCATATCATCCTCGACGCATTGCCTTCAACCCCACAGTACGTCAGAAGCAGGTGTTTGACTTTGTATCACAACACACCAAGCAGCTTTTCACAGCCTTGAACAGACCACAGTCCAGATACATGGAGCAGTCACAATGATTACATTGTTGGCCAACAGAAAGTGAGAAGTCTGAAAGTCGTCAGCGATGCAGCTGAGCGAGAGGTGGCCTTGATTCAGGCGTTCAATGGAGTCCTGACCAATCAAGAAGGACAAAAACAGTTCTTGTTGCAAGTCGTGGAGAAACACCGCCATGACTTTCCAAACAGTAACAAATCCACCTTGACTGCGCTCACTGCAGCCGCTGTTGACAACTAAATTGCGGACAACTAATTTACATTGTGACATTTTGGTCACTGTTTGTGTTCAAAAATCATTTGTTGACTTTTGAAGTAACTGCTTAGCCTGGCAAGCCAGACTAAATGTGAATATTTAGTCTGGCCTCGTTCGTAGACATTTCCGACGGGTGTGGGAGGAACAACCCGCTGTCTTTCAAACTGTCTCTGTGCGTATAGGCCAACGCTCTGACCAATCAGCGCAACAGTGACTGTGACGTAGTCAGAGCGACAGAAAGCAGTGGGGGAGGCCTTGAAATAAATAAATAATTTTTCAAAATGCGTATTAATTAATAAACAGGTTCTAGATATTAAGAAGTTTGGAGATAATGACCACAAGTTTGGAGTCTGTACCACATACTTAACATACACTTTTTTTCAAGTGTTTTTCAAGGGTTTGCTTAAACTGTTTTTGAGAGTTTTTATTTAGTGGTGTTTGGTGAAATAATTTCCCTTAAATTTAAAATAACGGGAAAATAAGAAACAATCAAAAAGTAATGTTTCAAAGCTGTTTATTAATTCTTCGTACTGCACAAACTAGCCCCATCCTTTTGGCTACGAGCGGAGCCAGCTGGTAGATCAGACTTTTGCCATAGCCGGTCGGCAAAACAGCGAAAACGTCCTTCTTGAAAAGGAATGAGCGGAGAGCCTCTTCCTGCTCATGTTTCAACGAAAACTCCAAGTCTAATTCTTCTAAAACTGATTGCAAAGCGGAGTCAAACGTGCGCTGTTCTCTAGCCGTAGCCATCTTTCCTGCTGTGCTTTCTCCAGCGTCACGCAGCTTTGTCGTCACTCCTGCAAAAGCCCGCCCAAAGAATCCAAACAAAAACCTTGCGTTGTGATTGGCGGGCACGATTTGATGCCCGGGGTGTTTTGTTGATATGGTGCGAGGCTTGACCCACTCGCAGGCAAAAAATATTTTTGGCCGCTAGGCGGTTGGGTTTAGTTTACTAGGCTGGTAACTGCTAGTAACTGTTTGATTTTCATGATTTCTGCAGTATTCTGGTTTTTTATGTTAAATTTAACATTATATGATTATATCAGAATTTTTCGGAAAATTACACATATTGTATAACTTTGGAACTGTTGAGCTACCAGTAAATATTATTATAATACATCCACACTGTCACATTTTTTCTTTTCACATTATGAACACATTTAGGGGGTGGGACAATGAAAATTAGAAACTTCATTTTTGAGTGGCACCCTACTACGTATGTTGTCCAAATCTACTCTGATTGGCTTACTATGCCGTTGTCTCGCGTCTCCCCGCCCCACGCTAAAGCAGAGTAAAGAAAGGCTGAACGAGCAGCGTGCCAGATGAAAACAGCTTTAACTAGACAGGGACACTCTAACGAGTGCAAACCCCGCCTTTTCCCTATTAAAATACATTGGGCAAAAATTTCGAAGTTCTGCCATGACCTTGACCTTTGACCTCCAAAATGTAATGGTTTCCTTCCTGGGTGATTGGCAACACGTACAAAATTTGGTCCAAATCGATCCATTGATTCTTGAGATATCTTGCAGACACACAGACAGACAGACACACACACACACACACAGACTGACGCAGGTGAAAATAATAACCCCTCCGACTACTGTCGGCGGGGTTAATAAAGTAACGCATAGCATTTTATTGTAAGTAACGGGAACGGCGTTATAACGATGTAAAAAGTAATTACTTAGATTACTCGTTACTAAAAAAAGTAACGCCGTTAATTTCTAACGCCGTTATTCCCATCACTGGTTATAGCTAACGGCTGAGTGACAGTTTGCAAATCGTTTGCTGTTTGGTGCCTGCATCTTCTCGAAAGCCAAAATACTTCCAAACTTGCGATCTGAATTTTGCTGGGGCCTCTTTAATCTTTATCGCTGATTCAGATTCGTTACTATCAGGAGTATCAGCCATTTTGTAAAAAGCGCCGAATGATTTTCTGTAACAGTCGATCTGATTGGATTACGGTAAACGATTTAGCCAATAAAAAGAAAGGATAGTAAACTGGCGGGAATGTGTCTAAACTTCGAACCGAGCCAAAAAAATGTCACCGTCGTATCGTGCTCCGAACCGCAGGTTTAAACCGCGGAGTACCGTTACAGCTCTAGTCTCTGTATGTATACAATATCCAGGCATGAGATTTTTCAGCTAAAAATCTGATTTAAGACTTCCCTTTCATTGTTATTATATTAAAATTCAAGACGAGTATTATTTCATTTTTTCCACTCTGAGCTCTCTCATGCCTGATGCATGAATCCCATAACCCATAGTAACTGATAGAACAATATCAACAATTCAAAAACTCTTTAAATTGTATACATTTCAAATGGTTTGCAAGTCACTGTTTTTATCGTTTCAACCGCGCATCAGACCCTCGTCCAATTGAAAATGTCGTTCACGCACTTTTCTCCCCCATGAGAATTTTGAAAAAGTTGGGAAGTATGCAATACAGGTCTATAGATAACTTTTAGGCTGATTCAAATGAACTTGAATGTTTCTCATCTCATCTCATCTCATTATCTGTAGCCGCTTTATCCTGTGCAGGGTTGCAGGCAAGCTGGAGCCTATCCCAGCTGACTACGGGCGAAAGGCGGGGTACACCCTGGACAAGTCGCCAGGTCATCACAGGGCTGACACATAGACACAGACAACCATTCACACTCACATTCACACCTACGGTCAATTTAGAGTCACCAGTTAACCTAACCTGCATGTCTTTGGACTGTGGGGGAAACCGGAGCACCCGGAGGAAACCCACGCGGACACGGGGAGAACATGCAAACTCCGCACAGAAAGGCCCTCGCCGGCCCCGGGGCTCGAACCCGGACCTTCTTGCTGTGAGGCGACAGCACTAACCACTACACCACCGTGCCGCCCTACTTGAATGTTTATTTGGTCTATTCTTAGTTTTAGGTAAATAAGCATATGACTTGCAGCACTTTAAGATATAAATGCACATACAGTCAATATATTGCTGTTTACATTCTGCAGCAAAGCAAAAAAAAAAAGGGGGGGTTCTCAGCAAAAAACTTTCGTCCCATTAACTTCAAGAGAAAAAAAGGCAGCACAGACAAGTGTTTATAGCTGCTAGAACTTAAATGAGAACTGGAAATAACTTGTTTCATCATCGTTCCACAACATAAAATACAACTGCAAATGGAAAGAAATGATGCTGCACTAGTTATTTAAGAAACAAAACAGACAAACTGCTTTCATACAAGAGGAATAACGGCAACCTTTCAACACGTCACTGACTAGTTTCCAGTAACAGCACAAGAATCGTTTTATTCCTTATTTATTATAAACACTTGAGGGTGCGATGCTAATTGTTAATATGTAGGCAGGTAACAATTTCCCCAATTCACAATTCGATTCATGATATTGGGCTCACGATAATAGCCTAATAATAGCCTATTAAAGGGGAACTGAAGGCAAATTTATCATCAAAATTATATTTCTCTCATTTTATTAAATATCGGAACGCATTTCCGACAGCTATTTTGTCGCTGCTATGGCAAGTTATGAGTGTTTGAAATACGCTCTGTCATATATTAGTCGATATGTCAAAGCGATGGCCGTAAACGAGATTCGCTGAGACCTGTGCGAGACATTGTAGGACGGAAGTAAAACGTACAGCGGAAATCAAAGTGACCGACATCTGCCAACGTTGCCAAAAAGACGCACGCGCCCTCCTTCGAATGCTGACGTAATCAAGCCGGAAGTTTTCCCCGTGTCTGAAATCGCTCCCTACTCACTATATAGCGTGGACGCCATTTTGTAGTGAGGATTATGTGGGAAATGCGCTCAGTATAATATGGATTTATCACAAAAATACACGCATGCATTTATTATTCTGAAAACCCACCAGCCGCCTGATCTGGCACGTTTTAACTGTGCGACAGTAATGACGTAAATACCAGCGCGACGGACTCGTCCTTATCCTGTCGCCTTTCCGACTCTTCTCGGTTGGTTCGAAGTCGTATGGAATAATCTCCAGGTCACGCACGCGAGGGAGGCGGATGTATGTGCAGAAGTATAGAGTTTAATAAAGTGCAGGATATTTATACAGTGAGACGATATTTACATGGGCAAACGAGATCAAAAACAAGAATACGGGCAAAAGGGTCAGTCGAGGTGCAAACTCTCCATCAAAGGCTAAACGAGGACAAGAACGAGAAACAGGAAATCAAGACAACGGGTAGAAAGACTCGGTAACGCGTACATGCATATCGTAATACTCCGTGATGCAAATCCATCAGCACAGTCCTTCAATAGGCGCAAACACACAACTCCTGAATTGAGCTCAGGTGCGCTTTGTTGACGGCGCGCGTGCTGGAGTCCACTCGGCGCGCCTTCAGGTGCACGCGCCACCACGAGCAGGACTGACACTCCATCGCTGATGAAGCTGGCAAATCTCGAAATGAATCTAAATTGGAACGATCTGGCCGCTGTGTAAACAGTTTTCAAAATGGCGGCACCGACACGTCACATTTGAAATCTCGCACAAGTCTCGTGAAGATCGCGAGGATAAGCGACGCCTGCCGTGGACCAAACGGACTACATTCAACGTGGCTGAAACCCGAAAAGGCCGATAAGTGTAATATAATATGCCGATACGGGTCACGATATAAGGCTAATAAAACCAAAAATGTAATTGAATAACACGTTAATTAAGAAATAAAGCAAGTTTAAAAAGGACTTCAGTTCCCCTTTAACTAAAATATCCGTTTCATTAAAAAAAAAAAAAAAAAAGTGTTGATAAACAGGCTTTCTCCTTAATAAAAACTTACGAACATTTCTTCTACTACCATTTGCTTCTCTTGGCTCACTTTCAGCCATTTCTAAAAAAAAAAAAAAAAAAAGAGCTCCGATTCTTTTTGTTAAGCTGTGCAAACAGCTCGTTCTCATTTTAGATCCGTTTGTGTTTTCGTGGCATTAGAGCTGCGTTACTTCCACCGAGGACACAGTCATGTGCATTCCCACCATTTTATATTATTATATTCTTGCACCCTCTGCTGTTTAAAACACCACAATTACAGCTCGGAGAAACCGATAACACAGCCTGATTCATTTGTCATGATTTATCATCACACGCCTACTAAGATGCAAAGCGCCTTGAGAATTTCTACTGAAATTTTAAGTGGTCCAAGTCAAGTATTATTAGGGTAATATTTTGTATCTCTGTTGCTAATGTTCACCTCCTGTTGTCATTGCCATGGCTTATTTAATGCATGCATTTAAAGAAAAAAAAAAAGAAAGAAGGGGGGGTTTACACCTTTTAAGTAAACCCCAGCAGTGGGAACAGATGATGGATGCTTTCGATCCAACTACAGGGTTCTCCTTCCTGTGATCGCAGCGAGAGAAGGAAAGCGACTGCAGTGCTTTAAGCCAGTGATGAAAATGTTTCACGAGCAGCTATGCACTAAGCGAAGGTAACAGCTGGAACCTTGGCAGCTTGTGTGAATTTAAAGGGTTCCCCCCCAACTCATTCTTTTCATTTTCCGGAAAATCACTGGTTTATTGCCAGGGACCGCTGAAGGAGGTGGCCAGTGCGAGCAGAGCGGCAGGGGTCATTTCGGTTAATTTAGCTCATCTTCTGGAGCATGACAGGCCTCACAGAGCTGAAAAGCTCAACACAGTACAGCGGGAGAAATAGATGGATGCTCAAACGACAGCTGTGTGAGCTGTGAAGAAATGAGACAGCTGTAAACACCCCATGCAGAAAACTTGCCATTTCGGATCGTTTGATTTCTGCTAATGGGAAGGGCTCGGAAGCTGGACACGGAAGGATCGCGGTTTAGTGACGGGAAAGCGCACCCTCCTGCTAAACAGAAGGCCGTGGAGTGAAAGTGGAGTCGATGAGAAGCGTCCAGCTGAGACCCGACTGTCGCTCAGCTTCGCCTGTAGAGTTCAGCCGCCAATCAGCTCGAACGCCATTGATGAAAACGCGGCGTGAGAAAGGACGGCGCTTGGGATGAGCGTCAATCACTGAAGCCATATGTTGGCACGCAGAAGTACTGCTGATTACTCAGGAGACTGAAAGTTTGCAACAAGAAAACGGTTACGATAATCCATCGGTATGCGTTTTACTACCCGAGAAACTACTAAACGTGATTGAAGAGCATAACCCTTAAAAGAAACGTGCAAACTACGAACACCCATGTCCTCCTGCCACCCCGACCCCACCGCTCCCCGAAAACCTTTACTGATTTAATTATTAGACAAAAGTTACCCATGCAGTCGCTCTGTAACAAAGTCCCGGTTAGTCATGGTGTAGAGTCTTCCAAGAGCCTTTCTTACTCAAGCACGCCTCGTTCCTTTTGGCGTCCCAAAAATCCGCAACCTTATCCCTCTGCACTCTCTCGAGAACTCTCGCCCCACACCTCCGTTTCTCTGCACAGGAGACACAGACACTGGGAAAGCAGTGGAGGGTGGATTCTTGTGTCTCTGAGGAAGCACGTACTCGCCCTCTCCCTCTCCGGAGTGGCGCTGTTGTGTGATTGGGAAAGAGGTAGCTAGGAGGCAGGAACTGGCAGGAACAATGTGGAGAGAAGGGAATCATTCAAGATGCTGAACCAAAGTTACTCGCGTATCAAAACAAAGACGAGCAAATTAAACCATACTGCATCATCGCAGATTCGGCAGCATCAATTATTATACATACAGGACACTCTGTCGATGGAATACAAACATGCATCCTATGCCCTTCTAGCGGGTTTCATTCATTTGGTTTGATAGCATGCAAGATTGTTAGCATATCGCTTATCTTGCGTGTATTACATCGCTCTACCCAATGGAGAATAAGCGTTGAATATGGTTTATGATATTGCATGGTTGTCAAGACATCACATGTCGGAGATGTAAAACTTCAGTGCTAACGAGTGACTGTGACAATCTGTAAACAAACATGGCCGCCAGGTTTACTTTGTTAAGTAAAGATGATTTTGAGAGAATTATGAAAGAGAAAGATGCGTTGAAAACCCAAAAAGGAATGAGCATGTATAATAATAATAATGGATTTTTCATGGTATATCAGATATCCTAGCAGTATTTTCAAATTTTTTGTATTCAGCACAAGTTCAGCTACAATATTATCTATGTAGTATGTACGTCATGATTGTACTTTAAAAAAAAAAAATAGACAAATGATCATATTGTATCAAGCAGTTCTAGAACTGTGTTGGAATGTGTGAAAAAACATGACCTTACCCGTTGTGATGAACCGTTTTGGTCACTTGAGGTGATTCTGTTCAGTCTTAGGAATGGATCAAGCACACAAACTTAAATCTGCTCCACTGATTTGGACGATTGACTTGCCATCAAAAAATATATGTCCTATTGTTTTGGGATAAAGGGTTGGCAGTGGGAGGGGTATTCAATGAGGAGGGTAAAAATTTCCATTCCGTTCAATGAGAAGAGTGAAAAGCCGTCCCACTGCCAACTCTCAATCCCATCAGGTCAAGTGATCAAAACGGTTCATCACAATGGGGGTGGTCATGTTTCTCCCACACACACATTCCAACACCGTTCCAAAACTGCTTTTTACAACACCTTCATTTATCTTTTTTTTTTTTTAAGTACAAATCATCCCATATATACTCCATAGAGATTATTGGAGCTGAACTTGTGCTGAATACCAAAAAAGTCATATGACTGAAAATACTGCTTAGATTTGTTGAAATTGACATGAGAGCATGCCAAGATCATTAAGAGTGCCAGAAAAAGAAGAAGAGAGCAAACAAGTGCCAGTGTATATTTTGATGACTCAAGAAGCACGCAAAGATCACACAGGAAATTTGCCGGAGTAAAATGTACTCAAATTGAAGAAATTTTACTCGAAGCCAGATAACATTTGATCCGTCTCTAAAAAGAGGAAAAGTTACTCTTTTGATAGAGCTGTTTTTCCAGCGACAATTCTCAATTCAGTGTTAATATTTTACTCCTTATGGTGGTATTGGACTCTATTCAATGTGGGTGTCTTGAAATTAACTCCTGGACTATTTTACTCAGGGGGCGGCACGGTGGTGTAGTGGTTAGCACTGTCGCCTCACAGCCAAGAAGGTCCAGGTTCAAGCCTAGTGGCTGACGAGGGCCTGTCTGTGTGGAGTTTGCATGTTCACCCTGTGTCCGCGTGGGTTTCTTCCGGGCGCTCCGGTTTCCCCCACAGTCCAAAGACATGCAGGTTAGGCAATTTGATGGCTCTAAATTGACCAGAGGTGTGAATGTGAGTGTGAATGGTTGCTTGTCTCGATGTCTCAATGTGTCAGCCCTGTGATGACCTGGCGACTTGTCCAGTGTGTACCCCGCCTCTCGCCCATAGTCAGCTGGGATAGGCTCCAGCTTGCCCGCGATCCTGCACAGGATGAGCGGCTACAGATAATGGATGAATGGATTATTTTACTCAGTTCAGAGCCAGAACCAACTCTGTTACACCATCACTTTGTAATTTTTCCTCCCAGTCCAACTCCAAATTTTACTCTCCAAACTCAAAATCGAGCTAAATTAACTATTTTTGAGGAAAATATTTTTAACTCTGGAAAAAACTGCCCAGTCATTTTTCCTGTGTATGCACTACAGCGTGCACATCAACCGATCTGTTCATCACAAATCGAAGAAATATTTACACTTACTCGAGCTGATCTTTGGCTGGATCGAGTCAAAGTTTAAAAAATAAATTAAAAAAAAAAATTTTAAAAAGGCACTGCTCATCATTGGTGTCGTAGTTCTCAAGCTTGAATCGAATCACTACCCTGAATCATCCGAAGCGCCTCCTGGGGATAAAACGTCCCTTCCATCTCGCAACAAGTTTTACCTCCAAACAGCCTAAACTATGTCTGACAGATTTTATCCTGTTTACGGTGGGCGTTCCCACCGCGAAAGAGGAACAAATCGAAACGGAAAGCGTCAAAGTGATCATCACGCCGTTACCATGTGAATAGTTTATGAGTAAGTGGGCGCTCAGTGCTCCGACTCTGCTGTGACTGAGTAAGGCGACATGTTTTAAGTTTCATCTAATTTAGGTAATTTAAAAACTATATTATTTGGCAGTGGGCACATAGGAAAGTGGAAAGTATAAAATTTATCATGCTTGTATGATAAAATACTCAAAGATATTAATCTAAATACATGACCTACTCATTCTAAACCTGTCGAGCTTCGCCGGCGAACCTCTCGACTCCAGAGGGTTAAATATCAAATACAGTTGCCTTCTGAACGTAAACTGGATCATGTAGAAGCCTGTAGTTTACAAGTCTGTAACTCCATCACACAAATTCCATCACACATCAACCACATTTTTTGTTATATTCTTCACAGCCACACGGTCATTCAGCTTATAATGACAGTCATAAATACTGACAATGAATTTTATGAAAACATCCTTAAAAAACAGCAGACCTGATTGCTTTCTTTAGCTTGCATTTTTTTTAAATATATTATGAAATTACCGACTAAAAAAAAAAAAAAAAAAAAAGGAAGTTGAGTGTATAGCTAGTGCAGTCGACTTGCTTTGCTAATCTGCCAATGATAGTACAACCCTTAAAGGAGAACTGAAGGCAATTTTTTTAATCAAAATTCTATTTCTCTCATTTTATTAAATATTGGAATGCATTTCTGACAGCTATTTTGTCGCTGCTATGGACCCTTTTCACGTGACGTCACGACAAACGCGGCCGCCATTTTGGACGTGTACTACCAGTAGTTTACCACAGCCAGCATTGAGGAACGGCAGCAAAGAAAGTGTTTATTTTCACCAAGACTTCCATCATGCCACTATATTGTTGTGCACCTGGATGTAGTAACCATCAACAAACAAGGCAAGGGTTATCATTTTATCGGATCCCGGTAGATGCTGACCGACGGAGAAGACGGATAGCGGCATACCAGCGCTTGTGTAGTGACCACTTTGTTGGAGGTAAGACGAATAAAATTAGCCAGAAAAGGCATTACATTGCTGTTAACATTCCATTCTAGTTTACTGTAATTATGATCTGGCAGCTATTTACACCGGATCCAGTGTAAATAGTTGCCGGAGCCAACGTCCGAGGTTCCGAGGTGCGCTCGCTCGCGGCCCCGGCCGGCGCGCTCGCTCCAGAACCTCGGACGTTGGCTCCGGCAGCTATTTACACTGGATCCAGTGTAAATAGCTGCCAGATCATAATTACAGTAAACTAGTAAATACAGTTTTCTGCATCTTGCTCCTTTTTCTTTTATGTTTGTCGCCTTCCTCGCATTCAAACCGATTTGAGCCGAAGTCCACTACATGTCCAAAATGGCGGTCGCGTTTACAAAGGTCACGTGACTGAAAAGGGTCCATAGCAAGTTATGAGTGTTTGAAATACGCTCTGTAATACATCAGTCCAGATGTCAAAGTGATGGCCGTAAACAAGATTCGTTGAGACCTGCGTGAGACATCGTAGGACGGAAGTAAAACGTACAGCAGAAATCAAAGTGACCGACGTCTGCCAACGTTGTCAAAAGACGCGCGCGCCCTCTTTCGAATGCTGACGTAATCAAGCCGGAAGTTTTGTTTGTTTTGACAGCAATCAGGAAAGTTTGAAAAAAGTAGGCAGTAATCGCCATTTAAACTCGTTTTTGCGCGATACTTCATTTGGAAAACAGTTTTCAAAATGGCGGCACTGACACCTGGCTGACACTTGACATTTTGAAGTCTCGCACAAGTCTCGTGAAGACCGCACGGATAAGCGACGCCTGCCGTGGACCAAATGAACTCAATTCAACACGGCTAAAAACCGAACAGGCCGATAAGTATAATATTTAATTGCGATTAGTTGCCAATACGAGTCACGATATAAGGTTACTAAAACCGAAAGCGTAATTGAAGAACACATTAATTAAGAAATAAAGCAAGTTTAAAACTGACTTCAGTTCCTCTTTAACATGCAATATACCATACAAATCAACCCAACGCTTTGCACACTGATTAGTGTATTATTTACTGTGTGCTTAAGTGGCAACAGTAGAGGTAGATACCGGTGAGCTGGTCGAGGTTTCAGCTCTGGCTCGAACACCATGATAAAGCTGGCTTTCTAAGTGTATCAGGTAAATTAAGTCATACAGGATTTACAAGGATGTAAATCAAGTTGTACAGGATGATACAGTCTCCTTGCTCAGAACAAAGCCCCTGCATATTACCTCAGACAAAAGCGTCCTCTCCAGCCAGTGAGTGAGCAGCTGCTCGTCCGTGTGAAAACCAGCACGATTCCAGTTGCAGGAAACACGGGAAGATTAATCACTTCCCATCAAGGTGCTAGAAAACATCAAGGCCAATTGGCAGGACGCCCGTATCTGAACACACTGCGGGGTTTTTTTTTAGCGCAGGTTATGAAACAAATCATCTGTCAGTTCAGGCAAATGAGTTTAAGATTTTTTTCCCCCTCCCCATCAAGAAATGATGTTACACAGAACATGGAGGAGGGAAACGGAGCAGGGCCGGTGAATCGACATGTTCTCATGGCAACGCTGAGTAAGATGGGTGGGTGGTGGTGGTCGCAGGAAGCTGAGGAGCTGACACGACATGAAGAAAAGGACACGTCACTCAGCACGAGATATGAACCCGTATCAAAATTTAATGTGATTATAGCGGCCAAAATCATCATCACGGTTATCAGTGTCTCCTCTGCATTTAGCCCATCTGAGCCAGTGAACACACACAAGTGGGCAATGAGCGTGCACACACACCCCAGAGCAGTGGGCAGCTATGCTACAGCACCCGGGGAGTAGTTGGGGGTTCGATGCCTTGCTCAAGGGCACTTCAGCCAAATCTTCAGGCCATGGCCACCCCGTGTTAACCTAACTGTACGTCTACGCAGAAGAAGAATATAGCATCTATCATAAGAGCGCTCCGAGAGCACAATATCCCCCACAGGCCGGTAGCTGTAACATGTATATTTCACTCTCGTGGCACATCTCGTGGAACTACATAATTTTTACGTAGAATGATTGATAACGATATTTAGAACGTGGAATAAAAAGTTCTCCATTCAAAACCACACACACTGATAGTTATAGCACCTTGAAATGTTCAAAATTAGCACGATGAAGAGTAATCTCAGTCAGCTTTCCAGCCAATGAGCGAGCGCCTAAGTAGGCCGTGACGAAGATGGCTGCGCCCACGGAGGGCAGCGTGGAGAGAGAAAATCGCCAAAAAACCCCTTCTGCAGCAAAGTATAAATGTCTTACGCACCTCCCGTCAGTTGGAAATGAAGACTCTGAAGGGCAATTCCATGTAAATGTCAACCTCACCATGCAAAAATAAAGCAACATGTAATACATCAAAACCACTCCCAGAGATATCATTAAGGCCTGTATTTTACAGATGTGAATAAGTTGAACCAATTTGTCACAAGAATTGTTCCCTTCGCCTTAATATGTCAGTCTTTCTTTCTTATAATGTAAAACCCAAGCTAAAATCAACTTTGATTATGTACAATTCTATATTATTGCCACAAGCCACAGAAATGTATGCTAAAATCCACAAAAACAGCAAAACAATAGCCATCCTAAATATTATTTAAGAACTTTGATAGTTTTAGCTGATATTTAGAGAGTTTTTCAAAGGGTTATGGTGGTTAAATTGCTGATTTTCTAAACATATGCCATGTCTATTTCAGACGCGTCACATCCATAACGGAATTTCATCACATCCATAACGCTGACTTTTCCTTCCGAAACTCTGCATGAAATACAAAATATTTTAAACAAAGATTTTTTAATATTCACCTTGGACCCCTCTATCAAATGGATATCTCCATTTCGACATTAGGTTTACGATTTCACAGAGTTTGATAAAAATGTACAGTCACCTAAGAAAAGTGATACTTTTTCTGTCACATCCATAACGCATCTTTTATTGGCGTTTTCTGGCATGCCCTAGATGTACTATGGGAATTGTTCTTGTTCTATCACTTCTCCAGTATGGTACAGCCTTAAAATATGCAACACCTGTTTAAATACTGGGAGACAATAAAACATGCACTGGGTCATTTGTTGCCATTTTGAGTTCAAGTGTCATGTCCATAACGCTGGAATTACTCTGAACCGTTTTCGAAAGAGGTGGGATACATTCAGTGTTGCCAGATTGGGCGGTTTTAAGTGGATTTTGGCGGGTTTTGAACATATTTTGGCTGGAAAACGTCAGCAGTATCTGGCAACGCTGGATACATTCCGTAAATTTGTTCTGACTGGAAGGAAACTGACGGGATTGAGCGGACAATTGTCGAGAAGACTGAACCACTACAACATCTCGAATGTGAAGATCTACCGAGCAGTACAGGCTTTCATCCTACTTGTTATCGATGGTTTGTCGACAAGAAGCGAATAGCTGCCGCTAGAAAGAGGCAGACAGCCAAAGCTGAGTTGGCTCAACAGAGGATTTCCTCTCCAAAACTCGTATTACGATCGAGAACAGAAGGTTTTGGCCAACAACAACTACAGCACACCAAAAGGAGGAAAACGGAAATAACGCTTGGATCGTCTGGTACAGAAAAAAGCCGCATATTACCACCTGTCTGCATAATATGGAAGAAAATCGACAGATTTATCACAGCCAAGGGTAAAAGAACAAGAGCTAAACTTGTAAAAGCTGAGACAGTTGATGGAGTTAAGTAAAACTATAGTTGTTAAAATAAATCCTATAAAAAAAAAAAGTCCTAAAATCTTAATGGCTGGCCCAACCAATCTATTAAATACATGTAGGCCTAATGAGGGATGTAAACCCCCAAGCTTGTTCCAAATTAAATAGGTTTTATCAAAATTGAATTTTTTCATGAATAAAGAATTCATAGGCTAAAATGATATGATTTGACCACATGGCTATTTCTTTTGTTGCGATTTTTGTTGGCATTTGATGAAACTTGAGGCCTCTGCATGCTCTTGCGACAAGGCTTTCGCAGATAGCTTTTCGCAGACAGTTGTAATTTATCGTTGAGCGGGGAGTAATAGGTGTGCGCGATGTTATTCACCGCCACAACGCAAGGGGGCGCGAAGTCGCTAGGAGTAGTTGGTGGGTGTGGTTAGTGGAGTGTTTATCCTCCGGTTACTTATAATGACTGGAACTGGAGTCGTATAGATGTACGTACTTCCTCACTTCCTCGATCAACCGCTCTTCGTGCTGCTCCGTCTTCGCTCGTGTTTTTAAAAATGGCGGCAGTGAAAACAAACCAAACCGGGAAAGTAGGGAAGCGGAAGTGCGTGTACAGCGGATGTAGAGTGGACCAATCAGAGCCCTCTTGTCTGCGACGCTGTCTGCGAGGCTTCTGCGGTGGTCACAATTTTTGGGAGGTGCGTTCAGAGCGTCTGCGAAGGTGGGGGGGCTACGCAGACGCTATCTGCGACACCGTCTGCGAGGACTGTGTTGTCAGCATAAATTGGCCTTTAGGCATATTGTTTTATTTGCTTTTCTAGGTTTGTTGCGAAATGCTGCCGAGGCAAAAAAAGATGAAGGCTACCACAGACCATGCTATGCTGACTACACCAAGTTTCTTACAAGAAAACACCCTGCTGGGTAGGTTTATCTTTCAGAGAGGATATTACTGATGGATACAGTTTGAGGTAGTTGCTGGGTAATATGCATTTTTATGCAGGGGTCTAACAGAATGAGTTAGAGCACTATTCATCATAACCAAGATGCCGTCACTTGCATCCCCACTAGAAATGATTGATTCAGCATGTGACAAAAGTGCCCAAATGTCTCCCAAATAATGAGGCCACTCTGAGAAAAAAGTGTAAAAGAATGAGAAATATCAAAGGAAATATTATTACCTACTCATTATTTCTGACAACCATAGAATTTTTATTCACTTATGCGCAGGTATCTCGTGGAGAACTTTTATCACATAGTTGGATACATATTTGAGACCAGAAAAACCATTTCAGAAAGTAGTTCCAAGATAGTTTCCACGAAAGTCATTTTCTAGGCATTCTACGTGTTACAGCTACCGGCCTACCGCTGGCAACGAGGCCATAACTTTGGTAAAATGCGACTGAATTGAACAAAATTGTAATATGTGTATTAGCGACAAACAAAGAATCCTGCCAAGTTTGGTGAAATTGCTCCAAAAATTGAGAGAGGAGTTGATTTCAGAAGGCGAGTACCCTTCCCCGGACGGACATCGCCACGACACAATCCCCCTTTGGGCCTTTCATACAGCGGGGGATAAAAACCGCGAGTGAAGTTGATTTCAGAAAGCAAGTGCACCTTGATGAAATTGCCAAAGTACAAGTTTGTTAATAATCAAGGGCAGAACTCGGGTCAAATTTGCCCAAATAGACCTTTTTAAAATAAACTTTCATGAACATTTTCCTGCATTTGCTTCTCTTTTCTTTAACCTTCAGCAGTCTGTAAAAAGAAAGAGCTCCGATTTCCTGTTAAATCTGTTCGTACAGTCAGTCAATCACACGACAGCGCAACATCACAGCTGGCTATTTTTAAATAAATAGATCACGTAGAAGATAGAATAATCATGGTTAAAATGTTCACCCAAACTGTACGGCTTTATCGAGAACCAAGACAAGAGATTAGTTTCCAGAAAAGTGCTAATTTTACCCCTTTAAATGTTCAGCATCATTTAGTCGCTTCATTACGCGACTGTGTTTCTGAACAGCGTTCCGGCTGGAACATGTGCTGCTGCTGCTGCTTCCTGCAGTCACAGTGCGAAGCTAAACCTGCTTGCGATCTGTAATAAAATCTGTAACAAGAGCCGTAATGACAGCTGCCTCGCTGAAAGGATAATGCTGCTGCTGTAACGAGGTTCATCATCTTCATCCCGGCCATAAGATTTAACAGATTAATACAAGCAAATTAAAGTGTAGGCAATTTTTAGGTCATAAAAATTTGAGCGCGCCACGCTGGCCTTCTCGCTGTGTCTGTCTGTCTACGTTTCATTTTCTCACTCATTTCGAAGGATAAGCTCCCCCGTGCAAATCCGATGACCGGCTCTAAGAGACACTAAGCCTGAAGACGGCAGCAAAGCCGTTCATTGATTCAGATCCCTCCTGCTATCAGAGTTCCTCTCTTCACAGGTCTGCGGTTCTCTCACACTGGCTTTCGCCTGTTTACACAGGATGGCTCTCCTCTGAAAGAAGGGCTGCATCTTGATCTGGCGGCACAGAGGACCCATTTAAAAGTTGCTGGCTTTGAGAAAGCTCGGTATATAAGCTGGGGGATGTGAGCCGCTCCGAGCCTCTCGGCGATCCGTTCGTTTTCTCTCTGCAAAGCCGGCGGCGATCAACGCAGAAGCAGCACCTGGCCGGATCCAGGCAGCTTTCCCAGAGCGCTCGGAACGTGTCCCGCACCCTCAACGACACCACAGGGTTCCTGCTTTTCTGCACAACATGGTGTTCAGGAGCACAGTTGCAGCAAGTGCACTGCGGAACTGAAAGATCTGATGTGTACCTGCCCAGGCCTGCGTTTTCTTTATACAGAAAGCTGAGTCGCTCGGCTCGGATGCGAGACGCTCCTAAAAGTTCTCTATTTTATCCATGATGCTATAAGCCAGGGCTTCTCAACCGTTTCTGCTCGGAGGCCCACCTATTCATACTTGTAACGAGTCTCGGCCCATTAAAAAAAGATCCCAATTATTTTGGCTCATCTATTCTATTAGAATCTAATAATCTACTGTAAAGTGTATTAATGGGATGCGACATCACTCCCTGTTACAGACGGGAGCCCAGGAATTAAATAAATGCAGTAAAAACAAACCGGTTGTAATTGTAGGTATTGTATTTAAAACTGTACGGATGAGCCAGAAGCCGACATAAAGCCACACATGCAGGGCATTCTCACTCAAAAGGGATTCAGGATCCAAAAGTGGAGTCTGGTCCATTAACACAAGAACTTATTGCCATGTTTGTGTTCAGCAAACAAGCAGGTCATTAAAACCAGGAAGTGGATATAGAAACCACTCAATGGGATTAGATCCTTACACGCTGACAAAGGAGGATTTTTCCTTTGAAAGAAAAATTGACTCGCTAAATTTGACATTAGTAGAATAAATTTTGATCCTATTGTAGCCGTAACTAAATACAAAGACAATAGTTATGCACGCTATTAACTTAATGTGAAGATAATTAACAGATAAATCAACAGAACTTGAGATGTGTATATTTTGAGTCTTTTGTATTTGTAATTATTTGTATCTGTACACAACCCCAGCAGCTCTACTGATCAACTTATCGTGTTTAAATAAAGTTATTCATTCGTTCATTATGAGCTGGAAAATTATCCATCCGCCGAGTTCCCCGACATCTCAAACTACCTGCTGCTGCAGACATCGTTCTACACGGACACACAGACGAAAACCTGGAAGAGCAGGAGGAGAACGACTGTGTGTGTGTGTGTGTGTGTGTGTGTGTGTGTGTGTGTGTGTGTGTGTGTCTGGGTTAAAGATCTGGGCCTCAGGACACTACAAGATAAATCCTGTATCGTTTTTGCCCGGGTAAGGAGGAGTTTCTGGGCTTTTTGTACGCGTCTTTGAGAAGGTTGCTAGGACGCTACAGGTTTTAGTATCGGGTGTGAACAAACCACAGCCGCTCGATTCTCAATCCTCCCTGCTCTTCTCTTCCAGCAGACATCACAGAGCCAGAGAATTTACCCACAAATATATTTATTTATTCAGCCCCCGTCTCTCTCTCTCTCTCTCTCACACACACACTCTGTGTGTGCGTGTGCTAGCGCAAGTTAAATGTAACAAAATAAAGACTTATTCTTCTTAACTTACCCACAAATGTATTTATTCCACTTAAAGTATACAGCAAAGCAGCTACCGGATTTGGGACACTACGACATCGTGAACTATTTAGTATTTGGCTTCAAACTTGAAATAATGTCACGGCCCACGAGATGGCGCTTCACGGCCCAGTGGTTGAGAAACACTGCTGTAAAGCACGAATTCAACTAACTAGCTCAAATGATTTCTCAGATCAGACCTAGAGAGTGTGTGGTCTGATTAGGGCTGCACAATTAATCGAATTTCAACGAAAATCGCGATTTTGGCTGCCACGATTAAATGAAATGAAAATCGCGATTTATTTCCATTTAAAATGCGGGCTCTACTGCATATCTAAGCACTTTTTGACCAGTACTCCGCCAAACCATTAGGGGGCGAACCGACGCATGGAAGGTTTCATTACTCCGCCTAAATAAGCAAGCAAGCCAAGCGTTGCCAGATTGTGCGGTTTTAAGTGCTTTTTGGCGGGTTTTGGACATATTTTGGGCTGGAAACCGTTAGCAGTATCTGGCAACACTGGCCAAGTGCGCAGAGCTTCAGTGCAGCGGTTTCTTCTTCAAGGGGTGATAGCGTGAGAGTAGGTAACAGATTGAGGTGAGAGAGAAAAGCTAACTATGTCGGAACAACAGACTATTTAGCGCTGGAGGCAATGCTGTGACCTGCCTTCGCTCATGTTTAAAGCCAGAGCATGTTGACAGGCTGGTCTTTCTAGCTAAAAACTTGTAGGCCTCAGTATAATGCTATGTAATTGTTGCAATTGAGTTTTCAGTTCCTTCATCCTTTGGTAATTTCTTGGATAAATTTCATTTATTTGTCATTTGGAAATCAGAATTTCTCTTTTAAATTTCATTCTGCACTGAAAGCTGTTCATATTGTTTGTTTGAATATAGTGAAATAAAATTTAAGTGATTTCCCTAACATCAAGAATAATCGTGATTAATAATCGCGATTACAATTTTGATCAAGATAATCGTGATTATCATTTTTTCCATAATCGTGCAGCCCTAGGTCTGATATTTCTTCAGTTCCACTTTCACAATATTAGATCCTACCTGCACAGCACAGATTTACTGTTTGTTGTGGAAACATGGAACAGGGGATGGGGGGCACACAACACGCTTAAGTGCAGGATTTACAGGACTCCCTACGCAGAATGACACGACCGACAGGGCTGGTTATACAGGACGATATACAATTTAGCATAGCCAATCCACCTAGCAGCGCGTTTCTGGGAGGTGGGAGTCTGCAGAAGCCGAAGCACTTCCACTGCAGAAACAGAAATCCACGCAGACCGCAGCCTGAGGTCAGGACTGAACGGACAACCTTGTAGTAGACCGCTTTTATACATTTTGTTTATTTCTTTGCTGTACGTGTTACTGAATGGGCATTTACATCTTAAAATCAGTGAAGAGTAATGTAAAATAACTTGAAATCTATTCTCCATCACCCAACAATGAATATATATATATATATATATATATATATATATATATATATATATATATATATACACACACACACACACACACACAAAGTAACTTTGAAAACGCACAATGGAATTCAACACTATATCACTTTAGATCCATGCATATATTTGAAATTTATGATATTGTATGTAATGCACACACATCTTGAAACATTGATAAAGGACATTTATTGTCAAACTCAAGAATTAATTCACAATAAAAAAATTCAAAGTGACAGTTGGTCCATGTTCGGACCGTCATGCTGGAGATTCTGGGTCTGTGTCGTCCAGGGGTCTCAGCAGCAGTGACTGAGGGGGTCAGGAATCTGTCACGGAGGTGAGCTAGCCTGATGTGCTGATCCTGAACTGGCGTCGTGACTCGAGGCTGACCAGGGCGTGGATGATCCCTGGTGCTCCCTGTCTGTCTGTAACGCTGACTCAAACGGGAAATGGTCGAATGATGAACACCGAAGTGCCGGGCGACCTCCGTCTGTGTACTTCCGGCACGCAACATCCCGATGGCCTGTTCACGTTGATTTTGGCTTAGGCGTGGCATCTTCAATAATGACAATTTTCCCATCATTTCCCCCGGGTATTTATAGGCAAGATTGTGTGTGTACAGTGTATGCAAAATTTGTTTGAAAATTAAAGCCTGTCCATGTCATTGACTACCCGAGTCATATTGTACGTTATTGAGTACAACTCCCTTAAATTCTGATTTGAGCACAGATTTGGAACTTATTCGGGCGGAACGAAGTTATTTATCCATTGTGATATATTTCTTTTCTTCTTGAGATAAACTCAGCACGAATTCAGCAAGTTTTATCAATGTGCGTTTTTAAAGTTACTTAGTGTATTTCACAGAATAAAATCACCTAAGTATCCACTATCCCTACAAGTGTAGATGCCTATAAACAGTTAGTATGAATGAATATACTGTAAAACAAATATAAGTCAGTCTCCGCGAATGCAGCACCAAGCAGTGGAACTGAATCCTAACAGCATAGACACATCCTGAGGAAATGCTCATTTCTCTCACACACACATATCTCTCAAAACCGTGGCCTGAACGGCACACGCTTGGAACACAAGCCCGTGTGCGAGTGAGTGAGAGATTTCATTACAAGACGGCTTTCCATCTTACTCGACTAATGCTATGTTTTATTTATTAAATACTTAACTACAAACAAAGCACAAACAAATCAGCAAGACGTTTGTTCAGAGAGAGCTGCTTCGTCAGAGTGGGTCAGGCCCACAAGGGGGCGCCGAGATCCCAACATACACCGACTACAACCATATCTGCGAGTTCTTGATGATCCCTCATCTAATCAGGACGCCACCAAACAGCTCCGAAAGCCTTCGACTGTGTCCGGCAGCAATTTTTAGCTTCTCGGTATAATTAAAGTCCGAACTGCATAGTTGATAAACAGTGTTTCACAGCCCCGTGCCACAGAGAGGCTGGCCAAAGACATTTCCATCCAGGAAAAGAGGACTGATCCGCATGGCTCCTTTCAAAAGCGACCTCTCAATCGTATTAAACAAAGCAATTAACTGAAATGAACCCAGTTTAAGAGGAGACTCTCTCAATCTAAAAAGCTCCACTGAGTGCTTCATCAGCAAAAATAAATTAGCTTTCCTTAAGAGAATATCGGGAACATGTGCTCTCTCTTCTAATCACAGTACGCGCTCTCTTTTTTTGGGGGGTTGTTCTGGTATTGTGCTTGGTTTTGTCGAAACTTGGATTAGCTTCTGTTATCTCGGTTCCTCTCCTCCATGGTTTTGCTGGACTGCTTTCAGCTGGGATTAACTTTCTACAGTCTTGGGCTGCACGATAAGAGCTGGAAAATTAGTCAATTGTTCACGCACCAATTATTCAGCCAATATCAGAATCGAATCATTGACTTTTAGGACACTTTATCATGCTACAATAACAGAAAACAGGATTTTATGTATTGTACTATCTGGGTCAAAAGACACCCACGGTTTTTTTCGGTCACACACACACAAAAAAAAAAAAACGTTGCAGCGTTTTCAAAGCTCGCACATAATTCCAGTCTCTTCACATCCTGCCAATCACGTGTACGTGTCCATGAACAAAGCAACACTGACCTGGCCGGGTGTCAAATACTCCATGCGTGCATTCGTTATCTGGGAATAAAGATCCTAAAGAAAAGGTTATTTCGTGATCCACGTTACACAGCTCTAAAAATTTTCACAGCTGCTGATTAGTTTTCTATAACAATTAACTGAATCGCTGTCCTGAATCACCCGAGGCGCATAAAATCCGTGTGCCATTTCGCAACAAGTTTTACCTCCAAATAGCCTGAACTATGGCTGACAGATTTTATCCTGTCAGCCAACGGTGGGCGTTCCCACCACGAAACAGAAACCAATCGAAACAGTGTGTGAAAGTGATCATCATGCCGTTACCATGTGAATAGTCTTTTATGAACTTGTAAAGGCCTCTGCATGCTCTTGCGACAAGGCTTTCGCAGATAGCTTTTCGCAGACAGTTGTAATTTATCGTTGAGCAGGGAGTAATAGGCGTGCGCAATGGTTATTCACCACCACAACGCAAGGGGGCGCGAAGTCGCGAAATCGCTAGGAGTAGTTGGTGGGTGTGGTTAGTGGAGTGTTTATCCTCCGGTTACTTATAATGACTAGAACTGGAGTCGTATAGATGTACGTACTTCCTCACTTCCTCGATCAACCGCTCTTCGTGCTGCTCCATCTTCGCTCGTGTTTTTAAAAATGGCGGTCGTGAAAACAAACCAAACCGGGAAAGTAGGGAAGCGGAAGTGCGTGTACAGCGGATGTAGAGTGGACCAATCAGAGCCCTCTTGTCTGCGACACTGTCTGCGAGGCTTCTGCGGTGGTCACAATTTTTGGAAGGTGCGTTCAGAGCGTCTGCGAAGGGGGGGGGCTACGCAGACGCCATCTGCGAGGACTGCGTTGTCAGCATAAATTGGCCTTAAGTGCGCGCTCAGGGCTCAGACTCTGCTATGACTGAGGAAGGTGACAAGTTTTAGGTTTCATCGAATTTACGTCATTTCAAACATATATAACACTGGGGAACACAATTTTTGTTGAGTTAGGTCTGACAGCTGTTTTTAACTAATTTTTGGGTGCGGAATCCAAAACTGATCTCAGTTTTTCTCGATCACGTCAAGTTTTTGAACTATAGGATCCCCGTTTTCTTAAAAAATATGAAAAATACTGTACTTAACAGATATGTGCTTGTTTTATAAAAATTTACAAATACTGACATACAATGAAATATGAAAGAAACAGGCATGACTGCAATTTTTATTTAACACTTGTGTTTTTACAAAGGATATGGCTACTGTAATTATAATTGTGTGCAAGAAGATGAAACCTTTGTCACATGCACACTTCAAGCACAGTGAAATTCATCCTCTGCATTTAACCCATCTGAAGCAGTGAACACACACACGCGCGCACACACTCAGAGCAGTGGGCAGCCACACCAGAGCGCCCGGGGAGCAGTCAGGGGTTCGGTACCTTGCTCAAGGGCACCTCAGCCCAAGGCCGCCCCATGTTAACCTAACCTGCATGTCTTTGGACTGTGGAGGAAACCGGAGCACCCGGAGGAAACCCACGCGGACACGGGGAGAACATGCAAACTCCACACAGAAAGGCCCTCGCCGGCCGCTGGGTTCGAACCTGGAACCTTCTTGCTGTGAGGCGACAACGCTAACCACTACACCACCGTGCCACCTGTGCAAGTAGTTAAGGTAAAAATTTACGTTTATAGCTCTTTCTGGAGTGTTCAACTTGAGGACTATCGCGTTTGATGCTCCAACAAGTCAGCCATAATATGTACATCCCATCTACCCTGATAACGTTCTTCCATTACCTTCAAATAGTCTTACTAGAGTGGAATTTTGCTTATCTGGAGGGTAAGCTGTGGAGAAAAAAACTTGACGTGCTAGAGAGAGAGAAAAAAAAAAAAAGACTGCAATTTTGGAATCAGCATGCCAATTTTAGTTTTAATCAGCATAAAAATCTAACTCAACAGAATTTTTTTTTCAAATTGGTCCCCAGTGTTCTTTGGCAGTGGGCACATAGGAAAAAAAGTATAAAAGATTGTCTGTGTTTATCATGCTTGGATGATAAAAGATATTTATCTAAAACTAAAAACCTACTCATTTTAAACCTGCCGAGCTTTGCCGGGAAAGCTCTCGACCGCAAAGGATTAAATACACACACTAATCGGCCATAACATTATGACCACTGGCAGGTGACGTGAAGAACATCTGGTTCTCTCATTACAATGGCATCTGTCAAGGGGTGGGATATCAGGCAGCAGGAGAACAGTCAGCTCTTGAAGTTGATGTGTTGGAAGCAGGAAAAATGGGAAAGCATAAGGATCTGAGCGACTGTGACGAGGGCCAAATTGTGACGGCGAGATGACTGGGGCTGGGCGTCTCCAAAATGGCACAGCTTGTGGGGTGTTCCCAGTATGCAGTGGTTAGTCCCTACCAAAAGTGGTGCAAGGAAGGACCCGGACAACACTGGGTCACGGGTGTCAAAGGCTCACATGGGGAACAAAGGCGAGCCCATATGGTCCAGTCCCACAGAAGAGATACTGTCGCATAAACTGCTGAAAAAGTTAATGCTGACACCCTTCTGTTTTAGCCAGCATTCACTTTTCAGCAGTTTGTGCTACAGTAGCTCGTGTATACATTATATATCTAATCACACACACTTGCGTTCAAAATAATAGCAGTGTGTTTAAAAGCGTGAGTAAAGCTCAATCCTTATAATAGTTTTTATTTCCACGCATTGGGAACACTGCACATTATATTCTACATCAAAACATGAAGAAAAAATGCATCAATATTTTAATTACTTTACAGAAAATGAAAAATGAAGATTGGGCTGTTCAAAAAAAAAGTGCCTACATTTTTCATTCCAAACTCAAATATTTACTGTATAAACTGAAGAAACCTTTAGGATTTAGCATAGGATAACCATGGTTTCGGAGAACTTCCGGCACCTGTGAGCAGGTATTCCAGCCCGGGATGATTTGACAACATTCCACAATTCCTCTGCATTTCTTGGTTTTGTCTCAGAAACAGCATTTTTGATGTCACCCCACAAGTTGTCTATCGGATTAAGGTCCGGGGATTGGGCTGGCCACTCCATAACTTTCATTTTGTTGGTCTGGAACCCTGATGCTGCTCGCTTACTGGTGTGTTTGGGGTCGTTGTCTTGTTGAAACACCCATTTCAAGGGCATTTCCTCTTCAGCGTAAGGCAACATGACCTCCTCAAGTATTCTGATATATGCAAACTGATTCATGATCCCTGGTCTGCGATAAATAGGCCCAACACCATAGTAAGAGAAACATCTCAATATCAAGATGCTTGCACCACCATGCTTCACTGTCTTGTGGCTTGAATTCAGTGTTCGGGGGTCGTCTGAGAAACTGTCTGCGGCCCTTGGACCCAAAAAGTCATCAGTCCACAAAATGTTTCTCCATTTCTCTTTAGGCCAGTCGATGTGTTCTTTGGCAAAAATTGTATCCTCTTCAGCACGTCTTTTATTTAAAAAAAAAAAAAAAACCAGTGGGACTTCGCGGGGGCTTCTTGCCAGTAGATTAGCTTCACACAGGCGTCTTGTAATTGTCACAGTACTTCAGACCGTCTTCGATCACCCTGGAGCTGATCATTGGCTGAGTCTTTGCCATTCTGGCTTTTCTTCGATCCAATCGAATAGTAGTCTTCCGTTTTCTTCCACGTCTCTGGTTTTGCTGTCCATTTTAAAGCGTTGGAGATCATTTTAGCCGAGCAGCCCATCATTTCCTGCGCTTCTTTATACATTTTCCCCTCTCCAATCAACGTTTTAATCAAAGCACGCTGTTCTTCTGAACAATGTCTGGAGCGACCCATGTTTCTCAGGGTTTCAGAGAGAAATGCATGTACAACACATGCTGGCTTCATCCTTAAATTAGGGCCACCGTACTGACACCCATTTTTTCACAGAATGAATGACCTCACTAATTAAACTCCACACTGCTATTATTTTGAACACGCCCCTTTCAGTTATTCAAATTACACAGACTCGGGTGCGTGCAGATCATGAATGTTGGATCTGTTGGTTTTCTATGACTTTAGGCCATCCTTAAAAAAAATCCGTTTCCTGTCCACCAGGTGAGCAAAAAAATGTTCAGTCGGGAGGGAGGGATTTTCTTTACTATATGGATGGATAAGAAATCGCAATGCTGTGTTTGCTTTTTCTTTCAGTACTTTTTTATTACAAAAGCAGACACATTTAATAAAATATGACACAGTTAAATCAACTGAAACTTGTACAAAAACTAAGTTAGCATTTTAAATGCTGACTGCAACATTTGCAAAACTTTTACAAAGGTACTTAAAATGTCCGACACACGGACTTTTTGTAGTTCTAAATCGAGCGTTAGGCCTAGTTCGGATGAAATTACACTATTAAAATGATCACTGAATGATTTGTTTTTCTGAATCTTTACTATTTTGTTGTTCGCTAGAATACCATTTTGCGATTTCACACTTAAGCAAAATTTAAAACTCCAGATCTCATTCCTTCATGGTGGCTGCCATTTTTTTGTGCCGCACGGCGCATGCGCAGAGCTGATTCAGTTCAGAGTGCGCGCGCACTCAGTGGAGGCAGTAGTGTGTCGGGGAGGGAACAGAAGCAGAGATAACGCTTATTTTGTCTCCGGTAAACCAGTCTTCTCTCGTTCAATTCCGTGCTGGCATCAAAAGACACCGCTGGTTGTAAATGAACCCAAACTGAGTGGTTGGAGTGTATTTTCATACACAAATGGAGAAATGTTCGCTGAGTGTGTAATTGTGTCGCCCCACTGCAGACCGTTGTCGTTGTTAATTCATAGCATGCTCAGCTGCGTGAATGTGTCATGCACCGAAAATAAGAGATTCACAAGCCAGGAACGCCTCATGATGCAATACGCAAGAAAAGAAAGAAGATTTACTGCCATTTTACTTTGTATTTGAGTAAAGTGAATAAATAAATGGTCTGTGGAAAATACATTTAATCCTGGGAACTGCGTGCACAGGAGTTTATTTTGTGTTTACTCCCCCCGGCTGGCTACTTATTTGTCATGGCTGGCTAGTATGAGCCTTAGTGGAAAGCCCTGGGAATGCGAAAATGTCAAGTTCGATTTTAGATTTACGAACCTGAAAAAAAAAAAGTCGAAAAACAGGCATTAAAAATAATAAAATTTCAACCGCACAAACGGCACTCACCCGGCCGGTGGACCGGAAACAGAACATTTTTTAATAATGGCCTTACTACACCTACTGGTAAATTATTTGTCATGTAGTAATATAATTTCTACCAAAAAACAGTGATTGATCTGGTTAGTCATGTTGGACTGCTATTATTTTGAACAACTGTGTGCGTTTGTATACGGGTGCGTCTCAGAAACTGCTCTCTCATTTGGGACTTTGTGGTCAAAAAATACATTTTCTAATTTTACTTTTTTTTGCATTTACCGAACACTCAATGTTTCTTTTGTCATGTTTAATAAGAATAAAGATAATATCTTGCTTTATTTATCTGGCCTCCACTGTGGAAAATTCTTTTTTTGATTACAATTCAAATGCTTTTGTAAAATTGATTTCCATATAAAATAACTCCATCATGAAGAATTAAAGCACCTCCTTACTAAGGAAACTGAACTCTTTTTCTGTCAGTCAGAACATCTTGCTGACATTCTATTATACATTCATTGAAAGTGTTTTAGCTTTTTCTATGCGCTGCTGGTATTACTCCATTACTGTACAGAACAGGAACCGCCTGCATAATATTGTCAAGGTGTGTTCTAAGATTATTGGACATCCTGCTCGCCACCTGAATGCTGTGTACGAGCAGCAGGCGAGCGGCCTGGCTCGTCCAATTCTTAAGGACTCGACTCGTGCTTTGTTCCCGGCATTTGAGCAGCTGCCATCTGGTCGCAGGTTCCGCTGTCCGGCCTGTAAGAGCCAGAGGAGGAGAGCAACCTTTGTTCCAAGTGTTATTCTCCTCCTGAACTCGAAGAAGTCTAAGACAGTTACAATAACTTAAGTCTTCTGTACAATACTCTAGTGCAATATCACATGTCCTGATGTGCAATATTACAATATCAGCTTGTCACTTTAACTACAATGTCACTCATCATATTGTCATTTTAATTTTATCTACACATCATTTTATTTATTTGCCATATTTTATCTGCTGCCCTTTTTTTTTTTTTTTTACTTTGTTACTGGCAGCAGCAGGCCTGCCATTGTACATTGTACATAATGCGCCTTTTTTTTTGCCCACCCATTTTTGTGATTTTATTCTTTTTGTGATTGTTTTCTTGCTCTTATTTTAATGTACCGCTCTTCACCCTTCTAACTGCCCTTCGGGGACAAATAAAGTTTTGTCCAAGTCCAAGTCTCCTTCACAGATGAGTGAAAATATTGAATAAATTTCCTCTTTTTGATTGCTTGGGTTAAAAATGCCAAGTTATGATGACTGAATTGATTATTCACTTAAATATGAATAATATGATACATTTTGGGGATTTGATACGGCGAAATAGGACACAATGGAAAAATCAAGAACACACCGGAAAGATGAGAATAACGGCGCTGGTAAAAGAACAGCGACTGTACCGGCTGAAGGTCGCGCGGGTCTCTGCTGCGGCGCGCGAGCAACGGGACATCACTACCGCACCGGACGGAGCGCGAGGCGGGGGCGGGGCAAAATGACTGGCCGTAGATTCTATCAAAAGTTCGATCTAAATTGACCATGGTTGCAAAATAAAGGCCAAAAATACGCAAACACTACGAAATATGAAAGTAAGATGAAAAAGAAACATTCTATTGCCTTATACTGCAAGAGTAAAACAAAATAAAACTGTCAAAACTCACCTTTTCAGTGATAACGCCCGAACAGATCACCCGCGTAACAGAAAGACCGCAAATGGAAGCACGATCAACTTCTAACTGTTGGAGTGGAAAATTCCATTCTACACGTGCAAATGGTTAATGTGTGTCCTTCCCCGCACACAGATAACACGCTACGGTAAAAAATAGACCACAACTCATTTTATAGCTCAGAAATTCATACAAGACCAGCTACCATCGGAACATATTCTGTAAGAAACATATTCTATACCTAACTTTCAGCTTTCGCTTTAAAAAAACAAAATCGCAGATTTATAACTAAATGTTTATATGGCGTAGTGATTTTAAGTTCCTACTTTTGGTGAGGTAGCGACCTCGACCCTGAGGCCTTCCGTTTAGATCAAAACACACGATCGTATTGGTTTTGGGTTTGCGGAAAATGGGGTTACAACGGTGATCAGATATTTTGCATGATGTTTTATTATGGTTATGATTATTCTGTGAGCGCGCCAATCCTTAGGTGTATAAAGTTACAACTTAAAATACAATTAGTGATAACTGTAGACTTTTCAGTGGACGACAACCTTTTTAAGGGAATGCGATGTAATCAACCGTCTATCATGTCCCAGATCAAGCCGCCATTTTTCCACAAATTTGCAGAATTTTTGCCAAATTCTGAATAGAGTATTCACATCAAAGATTTAGTTTTATCTGTATTATTTCTTTCATCATTTTATTTCAAACCAAAACCAACATCACCATTAAAAACTGTATAGTTTATTGACCGAGTATATTTAGTGGGGGACCCCCACAGTGCCCAGTTTCTGAATCAGACCCATAAAATTTTCGCCCTTATTAGCTTCAAGAGAGGGAAAAAAAGAGCTGTTAAGGGAATGACTGTTCATATACTAGTATATTATGACTGTTGCTATAATATAAGTGGTGAGAGGAAGCATGTTCCGTAGCAATAAATGGATAAAAAAAAACCGCAATAACTGGCAAAGTTGCTGGGGTAGAAGAGGAATAAAACATTTCAGGATGTGAGGAAATCAGTGGTAACAATTACTTTGCTTTAATACACCACCCCACTGTTGATCGTTTTCCCAACACAGCATTACATACTACATTACATCATTTACATAGTTACCGACTGCAAAGTCATCTGAAATAATTTTTTTTTCTTTGTGCATGGCATTGTCATGTATCTCACAACAATAATATCATGCAGACGAGTTGTGATCATTTTGATGTCCTGAGGGTCGCTTTTCTCTGTTTTGGGACCGTTTTCCTACCACTTGAGGTCAACAGTACGGCCCGACGGAAACGGCCAAACGCGAGGAGCTTTAACTAATTGGCGTAACTATGGAACTGCGTCACACCGAAAACATCGCGACTCTGCATCAACCCCGGACAGCTTTGAGTCGCAGGGATGTCCATTTGTGGTTGACCTTCGTGAATTACTTCCGGTTGTGCTCTAAAATGGCCACATGGATGAGAGCTCCGAGACCTCTCGGCAAATTAATATTTATTTCCGGCTCTTTTTATACATAGAGCGTTATCATCAGGCATTCAGTACGACTGACAAACTCTTTTGGAGTTACGATCGTCAGCCAGTTCAGACTTTAAATCATCTTTTGATATCGTGGATGCTGCACTCCCCTGGGTCTTTTGTTTACTCGTGCGACGCTGGAGGAAAACAAAAAGAGGGAAGCGTGCCGGAGTTCTGTGCTGCTCACGACAGAGAAACAAGCAGCCTTCTCTGCCCAGCATCCTGCTCACTAATGTTCAGTCTTTGGACAAACTGGACACACCGCATGCACGGATTAAATGCCAAAAGGGACATCGGAAACCGCTGCGTTCTGGCGTTTACAGAGACGTGACTGGAGCTCTGCGTGCCCGACTGTTCTGTCGTGCTGGTGGATTTCACTGTTTACTGGAGAGACTGAACGAAGGACTCTGGAAAGTAAAATGTGTGTGTGTGTGTGTGTGTGTGTGTGGGGTGCTTTATGGTGAACTCTTCATGGGCTACGCAGGTTTGCATCTTTGCAAAGCGCTGAACTGAACCAGATCCGTCAAACAAAAGATGAATACATACAGCTTTTCTCTGTTACTCGTTTTGTGTGATCGTTTCTTTTTCGCAACCGTGGAGTCGAGCCCATGCATTCTAAGGCTAAGATAGCTAAGCGCTAGCTAGAATGATTTAGTGATCGGTCCAGAAAAATGACATCCTCTAACCTTGCAGCTGCACTCACTTGGGCAGGGTGGTAGAAATGGGCAACTGGACTTGCTTGAAGATTCTTGAAAACGTTTCACCTCTCGTCCGAAAGGCTTCCTCAGTTCTGTCTGACTAATAGGGAGTATCAGATATTTATCCTCTCCTGGATCAGATGAGCGAGGAGTTAAAGAAGCCATTTTTGTCAACCTGGAACGGCCATCACTGAACAGAGGTGGGGGTCTAAAGGCCAATTTATGCTGACAACGCAGTCCTTGCAGACGGTGTTGCAGATGGCGTCTGCGTAGCCCCCCCACCTTCGCAGACGTTCTGCGCGCACCTCCCAAAAATTGTGACCACCGCAGAAGCCTCGCAGACAGCGTCGCAGACAAGAGGGCTCTGATTGGTCCACTCTGCATCCGCTGTACACGCACTTCCGCTTCCCTACTTTCCCAGTTTGGTTTGTTTTCACGACTGGCATTTTTAAAAACACGAGCGAAGATGGAGCAGCACGAAGAGCGGTTGATCGAGGAAGTGAGGAAGTACGTACATCTATACGACTCCAGTTCTAGTCATTATAAGTAACCGGAGGATAAACACTCCACTAACCACACCCACCAACTACTCCTAGCGACTTCGCGCCCCCTTGCGTTGTGCCGGTGAATAACATTGCACATGCCTATAGATAGTTTTCACTGACGTCACGGCATCCCGGGGAACGCCCCCCAGCCACCATCTTGGAGGGCAAACAAAACGGACCATCGCCACTACTGGCTACGTTATCTCGGACGAATTTATGAAGTTATATAGTCAGTTTTCGAAAATAAAGATCAATGTCGGCAAAATCAAGCAAACAGAAGTATATAGATACATTAGATGACATCTCACGACAACGGTATGCAGCCAAACAGGCCTTGATTGGGGGAATTGACCCCTACGAAGTGGACAAAGATGCATTTTCAAGTGACTATGCAGGGCTGCCAAAGCCTGAAACTGCCAAAGCCTGCTCCAAAGCCTGAAACTGACTTCATCAAACTTTAAAGGCTGTCTGATGTATACAACTTTATATATTCTACAGCGCGCCTTTTGGCGGATGCCGCCTGAATCGCGCAGATCCGATTTTTTTTTTTTTATGGGGGGCGTTGGAGTGTCTGATTATAGTTTCCAAAGTAAATTCTGTATTAAAATTACTAAATAAGCAAATCCGTTACAGTCCATGAAACAGGAAGTATAAGGATGAGAAAAAAACAGTTTAAATCGGGAAGCTGCACACATTTGCGCAGTCCTGCACACCGCTCAGGCTGCACAAATGTGCTCAGCTTTCCGATTTAAACTGTTTTTTTCTCATCCTTATACTTCCTGTTTCATGGACTGTAACGGATTTGCTTATTTAGTAATTTTAATACAGAATTTACTTTGAAATTATAATCAGACACTCCAACGCCCCCCCCCCCCCCCCTTAAAAAAAAAAACGGATCTGCGCGATTCAGGCGGCATCCGCCAAAAGGCGCGCTGTTTGCATCCCAAACACAAATCAAATCATACAGAATAGACCTAAAATGTTTTTCAAAAATGACCCTTGCGTGAGTGAAGTGACAAGTTTCAAATAGAAACGGGACAAACGAGCGATATTAAGTGTACATTACAATGTAAACGTACACTCAGCGGTTCCAGTTAGGCAGTCTCCAGAGATTGTTCACGTGATGTTTTGGTTTCCAAAAACAAACTTAAACACAATTGATTGTTTATTTAAACAACTTACCACTAATAAAATGATCGGAGCAGACTTTGCTGTGTTTGGAAGGCTGATAATCCTTGCGGTTGATTCTCGCAAGCCATAGATTTCTCCTTTGTATGCTGAGTTTGTTTGCTCGCCTTCGTGCTGCAGTACAGTGGGAATTCCATAAAAGCTCCGCTTAACGTCCTCATCTGACCTATTACGACAGCCGTGAATACAACAGGTGTGCACCATTGCTAGCTTTAAATAGTAGTAATGTAACTATAAATGTAAATAATATATAAATGAATGTAACTCGCGCGCTACAATGTGTGCTCAGTGACCCGTACAGTAAGCTAGCCCTCCAAGATGGCCGCCACCAGGGAATCCCCGACTCTGTGACGTCATGTGAAAATTATCTATACTCCCCGCTCAACAATAAATTACAACTGTCTGCGAAAAGCTATCTGCGAAAGCCTTGAGACATCATTTGTCAACCATCTACAATGCAGTCTTGGACACTCTTCCCAGACGGCTGGGTGGACGCCAGGACCCAGCTGTTTTCGGTGACTCACAGGAGGACAGAGTGAGTCAGATTGCCATTGATCACCCTAATGACTCGCCGTTCACACCCAGCCTCCAGTGACCCACACCAACATGATGCCTCAATGACACCTTAGATGAGCTGGTCATCAGGATTCTGATTCTGATCCAGGAGAGGATAAATATCTGATACTCCCTATTAGTCAGACAGAACTGAGGAAGCCTTTCGGACGAGAGGTGAAACGTTTTCAAGAATCTTCAAGCAAGTCCAGTTGCCCATTTGTACCACCCACAGTTTACTATAACCTGGATGATTGAGAATCTTCACAGTCAGTTGGGCAGGCTTTTCTTTTCCACTGGCGAGTCCGCCATGTTTGCCCGTGCCGACTTGTTTTGGTTAAAAGTAGGTCAAACACGCTCCACGGTGGTCACGTGACATTGTTGCTCGCTTGCTTGCTTGGGCAATCTCCGGAATCGTAAAACACGTCCCGCATTTTACCTCGGCAAAACGTTTCCACACCGTGTAAACGTAGGCAGCGAAACATCTCGAAACTCCAACAGCAATAGAAATCAAATGTTTTGCCCAGAATTCAACTTCACAATCAGAGTCTGTAACTTCTGAGGCTGTGTTGAAACAAAAAGAGCATGTCAATATTTTAAAGTGCACATCTCGGGTATATTCAGGAGCAAGATCAATGTAATTCTCTTATTTTATATTAAACTTGGGTCAAATGTGTCACATTTTGCGCAATTTTTTTTTTACCTTGCGCAATACCAGAAAAATTCAGTTGAAATCGAGCCATTTGAGGCGAACTGGTCCGCCTCTGAAAAAACTTGCCATTTGGATTTCCCGGCAAACATTGATTTTCGTGATGTTGCATGCGGGACGCCTCCTTCTGAATCCTACGTCAGCGCTGGTTTGTTTATGAGAAAACGACCTGGTGGTTTTCTGCAAATTTCTTCAACGTTATCGCGTAACTATTAAAATGGTTAACAGATGTATCGTAGGAGGGTGTAGCAACACCATAGCCTGGCAAGCCAGACTAAATGTGAATATTTAGTCTGGCCTCGATCCGTAGACATTTCCGAAGCGGGTAGGAGGAACAAACCGCTGTCTTTCAAACTGTCTCTGTGCGTATAGGCCAACGCTCTGACCAATCAGCGCAACAGTGACTGTGACGTAGTCAGAGCGACAGAAAGCAGTGGGGGAGGCCTTGAAATAAATAATTTTTCAAAATGTGTATTAATTAATAAACAGGTTCTAGATATTAAGAAGTTTGGAGATAATGACCACAAGTTTGGAGTCTGTACCACATACACATTTTTTTCAAGTGTTTTTCAAGGGTTTGCTTAAACTGTTTTTGAGAGTTTTTATTTAGTGGTGTTTGGTGAAATAATTTCCCTTAAATTTAAAATAACGGGAAAATAAGAAACAATCAAAAAGTAATGTTTCAAAGCTGTTTATTAATTCTTCGTACTGCACAAACTAGCCCCATCCTTTTGGCTACGAGCGGAGCCAGCTGGTAGATCAGACTTTTGCCATAGCCGGTCGGCAAAACAGCGAAAACGTCCTTCTTGAAAAGGAATGAGCGGAGAGCCTCTTCCTGCTCATGTTTCAACGAAAACTCCAAGTCTAATTCTTCTAAAACTGATTCCAAAGCGGAGTCAAACGCGCGCTGTTCTCTAGCCGTAGCCATCTTTCCTGCTGCGCTTTCTCCAGCGTCGCGCAGCTTTGTCGTCACTCCTGCAAAAGCCCGCCCAAAGAATCCAAACAAAAACCTTGCGTTGTGATTGGCGGGCACGATTTGATCCCCGGGGTGTTTTTGTTTATATGGTGCGAGGCTAGACCCACTCGCAGGCAAAAAATATTTTTGGCCGCTAGGCGGGTGGGTCTAGTTTACTAGGCTAGCAACACCAATCATGATGGGATTAGCACTCATCGTTTCCCAAAAGACCGGACAATGAGGGAGAAATGGGAGCGCTTCGTGCGAGGCACCCGGAAAAACCGGCAACATGCAACAGACCACAGCATCATATGCAGGGCTCACTTCATAAAGCCCGACGACTTTGGGAACCATTTGCAGTGGGAAATGGGCTTCAAGAAGCAACTTGCTCTGAAAAAAGACACAGTTCCATCTGTTAGAATGCCCAAAGCAACACCGTCTCCATTTGTGTCAGCGTCACCAAAGGAGCCAGCCGTGTTCGTCTCCCAACAGAAGGCGAAGTGCCGCATCCACTGAGGCCCTCGAAGCCGAGGACCAAGCAGAGCCGAGAACAAGACCAAGAAAATCGGCAATTCACAAGTTGACTGTTGCCAGGGTAAGAAATAAGAGAGACGATACTCTAAATTAGGTGTTCCTGTGTTTGTGTGGTACACGGATAATGCTATTTATTGACACACACAAAAACACGAAAGCTTTGGGCAATAATACACTTACTTCACTTGTATCAAGGGCTATGCGTGTCAGGGCTTGAGATCTTGGGACCTGTCAAACACATTAAATGTATATACAACCCTGCTTAGCCGATTCCATGTGTGTAGCTTATGAAATCTTTCTCCTACAGTAGCCAGTACTCTTCTAAATGAAGAAATATATAAATACATAAAAGTAACTAGAAAAAATATGATTTATGTAACAATAGATAGATGAGCATTGACACATGAATCCATGGGTTTAGAAGCTGAAGCTTTTAACTATCATTTCAACGCAAAATTGCTAGCTGCTAAAGTTGGTCTACACAGACTGTGCACTGAATCCATGCAGGGTCTCTCTGCCTGCTGGCGGATCCGCACGTGACGTCACGAATCTGGATCAATCTGGCTCCAGACTCCCTTGGGATTTTTCCAGATGTGTTTTGTTTTATTTTTTTCTGCTGTAGACAGATGGTCTTGTGCAAAATTACCCTTCTGGATGAGTGTGTAAAGGGACATACTTTCATATAAAAAACCCACTAAATTGGTCCAGGATATGCCCTTTAAAGGGGTGTTCACACAGCAACTTTTACTCCGGTGTAGCACCGGGGCTGCCCCGGTAGAGCGTTCACAAGGCACAAAGTTATACCGGTGTAGCCCCTGAAAGCTGCTTAAACCGGTGCAAATCTAACCCTGCTCGGGAGGTGGTTTAAAAATTTACTCCGGAGTAAATGCTAGTTTGCGGGGCAGCACCGATATAAAATGGGACGTCTGAACGCTACAGGGGTAGACTCACTACGCGTGAGGAGGGTTGATTACATACGGGGATTGCATAATTTGCATCCTGGTATTTTAAATGCGCTTCCAAAATGGCGAATATCAACAACAGAACTGCGTGTCTTCCAGCGTTGCCAGATTGGGCGGTTTTAAGTGCATTTTGGCAGATTTGAACTAGTCTGGCTAACGCGACTTCAAAGCTCTGCGAGCATTTGGTCTGGCAAAGCTATTAAGCCCAACCGTTTCCCAGAGCCCGTGGTTGACCCGCCTCCCTGAAATGCCTCAGTTTGCTACTGGTCGAAGCCAGAAAAGGCTGTGACGAAGCTTAAACCAATCACATCACTCTTTCCTCTGACGTATGCGACGCGACAGGGCTAACTGGTAGATTAAACTCTTACCGAAGCCGGTCGGGAGCAAGGCGAAAACGTCCTTCCTTTCAATAAATACCTCCAGGGCTGCTCTTTGCTCCGTTTTCAATGAGAACTTGCTCCATGTTCGTAATGTTTCTAGTGAATGAAGCGCTTCCGGCATAGATTCTGTAAACAATCTATGGCTTCCGGTCGCAGTTCTACTACGTCACTGCCTTGAACACGCCTCTACCCAGGGCCGTTGGAGATGCTCAAAGTTGATTGGCTCCCGATTTTTCAGGAGCTTGGAAAAGCTGTAGATAGCTTGCCTGGCCAGACTAAGTTCGTAACAGGCCCTCGTGTTGCGTCACACTAAGGATGGGCGGGCCCAGGCTAGATTTGAACATATTTTGGGCTGGAAAACGTCAGCAGTATCTGGCAACACTGGTGTCTTCATCCATGTTGTTTTCCCGGCGCTTGGTGATGCCATGACAACCGGGAAAAGGAAGTACATTTTCACGCATGCGCATATTTAATTTCTGCATTATTACTATCGTATAGCACGGTCGCAAAAACTGCCGTGTGAACGCAAGTGGGGCTGCACCGGTGCTAACACGCTTCTCTCTAGTAAGCAGGGTTGTGACGTGTGAACGCTCCACAAAATTTACACCGGTGTAAGATATATCGCAACAAAATACATCGGTGCAGCATCGATGCAAATATGTGCTGTGTGAACACCACTTCTGTCATCTCACACCACCCAGCATCACAGACACAAGCAACTCGCGTGCTTCTGAGGCAAATGAAACACAGACAGTCCGGCACGTTTACAGGTAGACGGCTTTAACCGTTTGGTGACCGACCCCTTGAAAATGGTTCCTCCAGGAACGATGACATTTCAGGTGTCAAGACAACGGAAAAACTAAAATACAAGAGCATTTTGTTTTGTGCACAAGAGCATTGTGACGTATCTTTCTGTTTTTGTATTTTAGTTTTTTCCGTTGTCTTGACAACTGAAATGTCATCGTTCCTGGAGGAACCATTTTCAAGGGGTCAGTCACCAAAGGGTTAACCGTTTGCCGTTTTTCAGGCTAAGCTAATCTGCCAGTCCAGGTTTTAGGATGATCCGTGCATTACATACACAGTGGATGAAACTCTTTAAGTGCAGCATGCATTATTCATCGATCGGCACAGCGCTACAGGTTGAGCTGAATAAAAGCCTTCAGCGCTCCCAGCACAAAGAAACTGCTCAGATCGATGGGTCGCCCGTGGGTCAGGTGTCTGTCGGTGCTGGAGCTCATGATTCTAAGCAAATAGAAAACACAAACACAAGAAGCCTCGGCAAATCTCCAGAGGCTTTATTAGGAGGTGGGAAAGCAGCGAATGTGTTTGCACACTCCCCTGGTTTCACATGAAGGCCATGTGTGAGACACTGAATGCGTGCTGGGTTTGCGTGGTGAAGAAAGCCACTCTTCGCCAAAATCACGGCTAACGTAGTCACATGTTCAAATTTAGGAGTGCTGGGTCGTAGTGCTTAGCAGAAACAAGCCTTCTGCAAAAGAAAACGAGGGTCGACAGCTTGATCTGATTTAAACGGCTTGCAAAAGGTCAAACGCGTCGTTACGAGCGATAGGAACACGGCGAAGCTTCAGAATCGTCTGAAAATGGCCCTGTGCACAGTTGCGCACTATGACGGTGCAAGTTCTCGGACACAAACCTGCTCGATGTTTATTAAAAAAATAAAAACCCTGCCATGTAAACCGAAGGACATTCAACAGCAACACTCCATGGGAATTTAGGTATTACATTAGGCTCTGCCAAACTCCCCCCCCCCCCCCCCCCCCCCCGGACTTACTAAATCATTAAATCTCTATTTTGAAAATCAGTCTCACCCAAGTTAAGCCCTGGTTTCCACACTGGAGAGTTTTTGCAGATCAATCTGACCCCCAAGTAAAACTAAAACGTAAACACTTATGCAGGAATGTTGTTTTCAGGCTGTCGGTAAACGAGTTATTTGATGCTGCTCTCGTAAACATTTAAAAGCTTACATTAGGCCTATCAGGTGAAAATTCAAATTCGATCCAAATTGCTTGGAACTGCGCTCACTGAATTGAGAATTGAATGCAGAACCACATACACTACCACTCAAAAGTTTGGGGTCACTTTGAAATGTCCTTATTTTTGAAAGAAAAGCACTGTTCTTTTCAATGACGATCACTTTAAACTAATCAGAAATCCACTCTATACATTGCTAATGTGGTAAATGACTATTCTAGCTGCTGGTTTTTGGTGCAATATCTCCATAGGTGTATAGAGGCCCATTTCCAGCAACTCTCACTCCAGTGTTCTAATGGTACAATGTGTTTGCTCATTGCCTCAGAAGGCTAATGGATGATTAGAAAACCCTTGTACAATCATGTTAGCACAGCTGAAAACAGTTGAGCTCTTTAGAGAAGCTATAAAACTGACCTTCCTTTGAGCAGATTGAGTTTCTGGAGCATCACATCTGTGGGGTCGATTAAATGCTCAAAATGGCCAGAAAAATGTCTTGACTATATTTTCTATTCGTTTTACAACTTATGGTGGGAAATAAAAGTGTGACTTTTCATGGAAAACACAAAATTGTCTGGGTGACCCCAAAACTTTTGAACGGTAGTGTACTTTTTATCTGTTCTTGAGATATTACAAATCAAAGACTGAGAAGAGCGCTCTGAGAGCGCAATATCCCCCGCTGGCAACGAGGCCATAACTCTGGTAAAAATGTGACCGAATCGAACGAAATCTCAGTATGCGTATTAGTGACATATAACAAAGAATCCTGCCAAGTTTCGTGAAATTCCTCCAAAAATTGTGAGAGGAGTTGATTTCAGAAGGCGAGTACCCTTCCCGGGACGGACAACACCATGACATAATCCCCCTTCGGGCCTTTCGGCCAGCGGGGGATAAAAACCATGAGAGAAGTTGATGTTAGAAAGCAAGCGCACCTTGATGAAATTGCCCAAGTACAAGTTTGTTAATAATCAAGGGCAGAACTCGGGGGAAATTTGCCCAAATTAAACTAAATTGCAATATGTGTATAACTGTCATACAACTAGAGATAAAAGTGGAGCAAAGAAACAAATCCTGAACTTTTGAAAGTCAAACTAAGACGGGGGGGGGCAACGTCCCCTGAAACAATTAACATAACACGCAAACCCCTGCATTCTAGTGCATTTTAGTACTTATTTTCACTAAAACAAGTTATAACTTTTAAGCCTTTTTCTTTCATGTACATTAATGATTAACATGTCAAAAATATCAAATTTAATCCCCCTAGTTAATGAGTAATTTTCAGGAGTGCGTTTAGAAAACGTGGTGATTTTCCTGCTACACAGTTCATTACTTTGGGAAAAAAAAAAAAAATCAGACAGTTGAAGGTAAACTCAGCAAAATCCCAAAACAGTGCTGTTAAAAAGTAAAGGCCTGTTAGAGTTTCTAAAGCTTTCAGGTTTCAGTGTTGGGGACATTGAGCCTCGTTTATCAATCTTTTAGTAGAGTTGTGCGTTTGCAGAAGCTAAAGTGAACTAAACATTTCCAATTCAGATTTATGTGAGTTGAAGCCAATTGTTTACATTAGTTCGTATTGTCTGTAAATTTAAACACACCAATGAATACCACATTTCTCATGTAAATCAGGGGCGTAGCTAGGATTTTTCAGCGTGTGTGTGTGTGTGTGTGGGGGGGGGGGGGGGGGGGGGGGTGTCACACACTGACGGGCAGCCTGAGTGCATTATGTAACAAAAAATAAATGACCATTGCTAGTTTTAGGCAGCTTAGAAACCGGCTCTTCCATTATTGCTGTTTCTTCCACGTTTTCTTGATGCCGTGTTCTAGAAACGGCACTAAAACTTAGCTTCGAAGCCACAAAATGCAACTTTGATGGAAAAATAGATAATAAATTGCTTACCCCTCTTCACGTCGAAAGAAGGAGGAAAGTTTTGCTTGTTTTGACACGGCGAATTATTAACACAAGAGGAAATACTCGTAATTCGCAACTAAAAAGACTGAAGCTCCACTGGCAGCCTGAACATGCTTTCTAGCGCGATTGTGTTGCGCTTGCGCAGAACGGTGTCAGTCCTGCGCCTTAGCTCGTGCGCCTGAAGGCACGCCTCGGACGCACGCGCCGAACGAGCTCCGGCACGCGCGGCGTTAACAAAGAACACCTGTCTTTAATCAATTAACTATGTTTGGGCTATTAAGGACTGCACCCAGGCAAGGACGATGCGAAGTATTACGCCGTGTCTAGGAACGCGAAAAATCCGAAAAATAAATTTCTCCATTTGGAAACCGGAGAGTTTCAAGAGTTTTGTCAAATATCCGGATTTCCGGGTAAATCCGGAAGACTTTCATCTACAAAGCCATCAACAAAGCCTTCTGCCAAGTTTGGTGAAATTCCTCCACAAATTGTGATTTCAGAAGAACGTACACCCTCATGAAATTGTCAAAGTACAAGTTATTTAATCAAGGCTCAAAACTCTGGGAAAAATTTCACAAATCGCAATACGTGTATTACCGTCATATAACAAGGCCTTTTGCCAAGGTTCGAGAAAGTCGTCCAAAAATTATGAGAGGAGTTGATGTCAGAACGCAAGCACGCCTTCATGAAATTGTCAAAGTACAAGGTTGTTAATCAAGGGCTGTAACTCTGGGAAAATGCGACCGAATTGAACGAAATTACAATATGCGTATTACCGACATATAACAAAGAATCCTGCCAAGTTTTGGGAAATTCCTCCATAAACTGTGAGAGGAGTTGATTTCAGAAGGTGAGCACCCTTCCCGGGACGGACGGATGGACATTGCCACGACATGGTCCCCCCCCTTCAGGCCTTTCAACCAGTGGGGCAGTTTTTTTTTTTTTTAAAGGCTTAATTTGTAGAAAACTGCCCCAATATGTTTTAGGATCACATGGTCCAAAATGGGCCTCATTAACGAATAAGATCAAATGTTTTTTACTTAATAACTATTTTCCAAGATACTGATATGGAAATTGGCAGGCACACAGATGGTTGTATATCGAATACAAAGTTTTTAAAAATGAGTAAAAACCAACTGTGCAAATTAGTTTTTAATTAGTCTCAATTATGCCAATTAGGTAAAATGTTAAATCGGTACACTCTTCTTCCAAATTTCACCAACTGGCTTGCTTGATGCAATATAAAGCTGATCTTAACTCTCACTGATCCATCACAAAGAAGGAGAAATCAATGTTAATTATAAAAAGTGCATAAATAAGCAGTGTCGTTCACATCTATCATTCTCTCTCAAAGTAATAAAAGATTATTTCTAATCCCCTCTTTGTGCGCCGTAGGCCTTTGTGTTTCTAAGCAGGGCCGAATAATGTTTATATGAACGAATATAAATGACCATTTCGATTAACATTCAACAGCTTTCAAGGCTAACCCTGAGGAAAAAAAAAACGCGAGAGCTACAGCCAATAAACAATTATCCATCCATCTTCCGCTTATCCGAAGTTGGGTTACTGTAGCAGAGCAACCTCTGGACATCCGAGTTCCTCACCCTCTCTCTAAGGGTGAGCCCAGCCACCCGACAGAGAAGGCTCATTTCAGCTGCTTACCGTATATCTGCGATCTCTTCCTTTCGTTCACGCTGCAAAGCTCATGACCATAGGCGAGAGTTGGAACATACGGTAGATTGACTGGTAAATCGAAAGCTTTGCCTTCCGGCTCAGCTCCCTCTTTACCATGACAGACACAATTAATTGAATTGAAATAGACACTCGTGTTTCTGCCTTCCGTTTTTTTTTTTTTTAAATCTCATTCCGATCACTAAGATCTCAATATTTTTCACCAAACAACTCCAGTTATATTCTAAAATAGTTATTGATTTACATGAATCAGTTCAATTTGAAAAAAAAAAAACAAGTAGGTAAAGCTATGAAAACTCACTTTAGAATCTCCAGTGAATCATAAAACTAGCAGACAGAAAATTTTGCTGAATACGTCATCAGAAACAGTGAGAGCGAGAGAATATCCCTATAAAAGTTGTCTAATTGGTTTTCACGAGTAACCCAGTCAGAAAACAATCAGAAGAGAGCGAGCCTGACCGCTTTCCCGACATCACGGGAGCAGACTTTTTACTCTGTTGTACCAACTTCAACCTGCCTTTACTCCCAAAGTACTGAACAGATCTTAACAACGTAAATTTCTTTGGAAAGCAGTAAATATGAGCTTTTTTTTTTTTAAATGATCATATTCACAATCGAAAATATTCAAGAGTTAAGCAATGACAGATTTGGAAACTGAGGCCCACTTTACACGGGGACGGTCTGAAACAAAAACGCAAAAGTCCGTTTTCGTTCTCACTTTTTTCCGCGTCTACACGACCGTTTTCAAGGAGGAAATCTGCGTCTATACGGTGACGCATAAATGTGTGGAATTCAATTGGATGTGCATGCCAGGCGGCTAGGTGGTGCTGTGAAAGACCTCCGCTATGTCTGCACGCATGCGCAACGTCTTCCGTCTTGTCTGATCTGCACATCTGCGCCACGAAAACTTTGACTACTCTGGCTATGGTAAGTAAGAAAGTAAAAAAGTAAGAGCATGCTATACCCGCCTCTGTTCATTAACGGTATATGTGCAGATTCGGTATAGATGTTCGAAGGACTCCTGGACGTTTATTAAAGCTGCCAGAGCAGCTTGAAGGTCTGTTGGATCGATGTAATCAGACATGCTCTTACTTTTTTACTTACTTTCTTATTTCCCGGGCTGGCATGTACAGTATATGACATGCGTATGACGTAAACGCGTACCCGACGTGAGCAGATCCGAGCAGAGTTTCGCGTATTAGGTAGTTTAGACGGATATGCAACGGGGGCTGTTTTTAACTTATCCACTCTGGAAGGCGTTTTCAATTCTTTCCATTTTTCAGTCTCGGAAACGCCATCCCCGTGTAGACGAAAGGCACTTCTGATAAAATATTTAGTCGTTTTTACCTGACAGCGTCCTCGTGTAAACGGGCCCTTAAATGAGCGTCTGCAGGCACGATTTTCACAGCACGGCCAGCGAGCGTCTGATATGCCTATTTACATCATTTATGTAAAAGCACCATGGAGTTGTAGATGAAGAAAACGCAGTATACATGCGAGACGTGTCGCTCTGACATCATCCGCGCCTCTTTACTGCAAAAAGAGAGGGAGACGATAGTGATGTTTAACAGCAAGCCAGAAATGCGTTTCCTGAAATTGTGCTGTTTGGTGTTAGAATCAGGAGAAGTCTTCATAAACACTGGTTTTTACAACGCCGCAGACCTTTCCAAGCCTTGAGAAGACGGTTCTGGTTACAGGCCGTCGTTTAGTCCGAGGAGCTCCGTCCATTTCCTCTCAGCGAGCTCCCCAAGCGTCATCTCAGTCAAGTTGAGAATTTAATCGCGTCGCTGGATAGTTCACTAAAATGCCAAATGTATATATGAGGATGGCGCCGGGCCTTGACATTAACTTCTGATACAATGGCCTCAAAGTTTTTGCCCCCCTTGAACTTCCTTTTGCCCTAAAATTTTGCGGTATTTCGACGAGTTTTTAAGTACACGGTTCCAGGCAATACTGATGTGTTTTCTAGGGGTGTAACGGAATTATACAGACAAAAGTACTTGTTTTTTAAAAAACAGCAATTATTTCTGCGACAGAACAACAAGACAAGCCCTGAAAACATGAAACATAAATCAGTAATATATATGTAAGACTTGCGTACGGTACCAGTACATAATACGTCTTTTTATATCGGAGTTTAGGACACAAAACACTTTGTTTTGCCGATAACGACAGGCAATACTGCAAAGATGAATTATAAAACTAAAAACGTTATAAAACAGGGGTCTGTACTGCAGCACTGTCTTATTCAGTTTGCCATTGCATTTAGGAGGAAATTAAACAACCTGTCGTCCTCATCTTCACATGCATGATGGGCTAAAGTCCATGATAAATGGGGTAAGATAGATTTATCTATGGGATAATTCACTATGTAAATGATGTGTATTTGCTGTCGAGGGTGTGGTTCACTATTTGAGACACAAAAGCACGTCTTTTCATTCATTGAATGCACCTCAAGTCAACCTGGGAAAACATAGAGGGCACCAGCGAGCGCTCGTAGTGATGAAAAGCACAAATGCGTACTTGCACCTGAAGCGAGCCAATCAATCGCCGTTACAAATCAGGAAGAAAGAAACAAAATGGCGATCACAGGGGAGGCGAGGATGCTGGTTAATACGTCTTGTTTTTTGTAACACACTCGCTCGAATATTGTTTTTGTGCTTAAAGAAGCTGACCATAGGTGTGCCCGAACGGGCCTAACACGCTAAAATATTTCTGCCCGAGCATCTTGGTTGGGCAAATCGGGCATTCGGGAAATACCTGGCGGTGAGGCTTGGGCCCCGTATGGACAGTCGAAAGTTGCACTTGGAAGACGTCTCTGGACGCTTACAGTAATTAATTTACGTCAGAGGACTCCAGTTAACGTGATAACTTTAGGACTACAGTTGTCATGAACAGTTTTGCACTCAAGTTTCCATCAATGAACAGTTTATAACATCAACAAAACCGACTTCATGTTAAAACTATAATGAATTTCCTGGTTACACAGTTGTTTTTTATGACTATATAGGACACTGTTATAAAAGCAAGTTGTTTATAATCACGCTATCTGTTATCACCCAAATGAGGATGGGTTCCCCTTTTGAGTCTGGTTCCTCTCGAGGTTTCTTCCTCATGTCGTCTGAGGGAGTTTTTCCTTGCCACCGGGGACAGATTAGGGATAAAATTAGCTCGTTTCACGTCTTTAATTTTCTGTAAAGCTACTTTGCGACAATGTCTATTGTTAAAAGCACCATACAAATAAACTTGACTCGATATGTTGCTTTAGGAAACTTATGTAGCTTGGCTAAAATCTACATCAAGAAACTCGCTCGGTAAAGCAAGATAGCTCGGTCATGTTCTTATTACTGAGGAGTTGCCTATGACGGTCATGTTTAGCTAGTTCACGTTGCCCAGCTTACAAACATCTTCATGGCGTCTAACTGGGCAGCAGTTCAGTTTTCAGAGCCATGTCGAAACTGCAAAACAGTACTGTCTTGAACGTGCCCACAAAGCATGAAGAGATGGTGTACGCCAGCAATTTCTCTCGAGTATCAACGCCCAGGTTGTATAAGAAACGTATACATGTCTGGCCATTGCAGGCTAGATCATCACTTAGCATCATTTAGCCTCTGACAAGCCGCCAAGCAATAAAGATCTTCTCGAGTTACGCCATTTCAAAGTGCAAGTTTAGCTAAATGGTATGGTACGTCTCTGTCTTTTAGAGATAGTGCATAATAATGAGTAGAGAACATTCAAGCCAATGCAATTTTCAAATAAATGATCATTGATCAATCCTTCAGTCAGATTATGATGAACAAACATCAGGTTGCTAGGCTGCTCGGGTTTTTTCACAACCAACAAAATGGGTTTATTCATATAAATAAGCATATTTATACAGAAATATACAATTTTCCATTGACCGTGAGCTGACCTCGTGGTTGGTTTGTCTGCCTCTCAAAAGGGAGATTGTGAGTTCGATTCACGGTCGGGTCAAACCAAAAACCATCATAAAAATGGTACCGACTCCCATCTGGCGAGGCGCCATAGCTAAATAAATGCAGTAAAAACAAACTGGTTGTAATTGTAGGTATTGTATTTAAAACTGTACGGATGAGCCAGAAGCCGACATAAAGCCACACATGCAGGGCATTCTCACTCAAAAGGGATTCAGGATCCAAAAGTGGAGTCTGGTCCATTAACACAAGAACTTATTGCCATGTTTGTGTTCAGCAAACAAGCAGGTCATTAAAACCAGGAAGTGGATATAGAAACCACTCAATGGGATTTGATCCTTACACATTAGTAAAGAAGGATTTTTCCTAGGAGTTGGAAAATTATCCATCCGTTGAGTTTCCAGACATCTCAGACTACCTGGAACTGCAGACATCGTTCTACATGGACACAGATGAAAACCTGGAAGGGCATGGAGGAGAACAATTGTGTGTGTGTGTGTGTCTAGGTTAAAGATCTGGGGATCAGGACACTACAAGATAGACGGCGGTAGACGGATCTAAGTGCAGGAAGTATGTTTATTAGCAGGCGTGATATTTACCGAAAAAAAAAAAAAAGCACAATATCCCCAGCTGGCAACTCGGCCGTAACTCTGGTAAAATGCGACTAAATTGAACAAAATTGAAATATGCGTATTACCGACATATAACAAAGAATCCTGTCAAGTTTGGTGAAATTCCTCCACAAATTGTGAGAGGAGGTGATTTCAGAAGAACCTACATCCTCATGAAATGGTCAAAGTACAAGCTATTTAATCAAGGGTCAAAACGTTTAACTGCAGTTCTTGCCGCACAAGGGGGTCACACCAGATACTGAAAGCAAAGCTTCACATACTTTTGCCACTCACAGATATGTAATATTAGATCATTTTCCTCAATAAATACAGTGGGGCAAAAAAGTATTGAGTCAGCCACCAATTGTGCAAGTTCTCCCACTTAAAAAGATGAGAGAGGGCCTGTAATTTTCATCATAGGTACACTTCAACTATGAGAGACAGAATGGGGGGAAAGAATCCAGGAAATCACATTGTAGGATTTTTAATGAATTAATTGGTAAATTCCTCGGTAAAATAAGTATTTGGTCACCTACAAACAAGCAAGATTTCTGGCTCTCACAGACCTGTAACTTCTTCTTTAAGAGGCTCCTCTGTCCTCCACTCGTTACCTGTATTAATGGCACCTGTTTGAACTCGTGATCAGTATAAAAGACACCTGTCCACAACCTCAAACAGTCACACTCCAAACTCCACTATGGCCAAGACCAAAGAGCTGTCAAAGGACACCAGAAACAAAATTGTAGACCTGCACCAGGCTGGGAAGACTGAATCTGCAATAGGTAAGCAGCTTGGTGTGAAGAAATCAACTGTGGGAGCAATTATTAGAAAATAGAAGATATACAAGACCACTGATAATCTCCCTCGATCTGGGGATCCATGCAAGATCTCACCCTGTGGGGTCAAAATGATCACAAGAACGGTGAGCAAAAATCCCAGAACCACACGGGGGGACCTAGTGAATGACCTGCAGAGAGCTGGGACCAAAGTAACAAAGGCTACCATCAGTAACACTACGCCGCCAGGGACTCAAATCCTGCAGTGCCAGACGTGTCCCCCTGCTTAAGCCAGTACATGTCCAGGCCCGTCTGAAGTTTGCTAGAGAGCATTTGGATGATCCAGAAGAGGATTGGGAGAATGTCATATGGTCAGATGAAACCAAAATAGAACTTTTTGGTAAAAACTCAACTTGTCGTGTTTGGAGGAGAAAGAATGCTGAGTTGCATCCAAAGAACACCATACCTACTGTGAAGCATGGGGGTGGAAACATCATGCTTTGGGGCTGTTTTTCTGCAAAGGGACCAGGACGACTGATCCGTGTAAAGGAAAGAATGAATGGGGCCATGTATCGTGAGATTTGAGTGAAAACCTCCTTCCATCAGCAAGGGCATTGAAGATGAAACGTGGCTGGGTCTTTCAGCATGACAATGATCCCAAACACACCACCCGGGCAACGAAGGAGTGGCTTCGTAAGAAGCATTTCAAGGTCCTGGAGTGGCCTAGCCAGTCTCCAGATCTCAACCCCATAGAAAATCTTTGGGGGGAGTTGAAAGTCCGTGTTGCCCAGCGACAGCCCCAAAACATCACTGCTCTAGAGGAGATCTGCATGGAGGAATGGGCCAAAATACCAGCAACAGTGTGTGAAAACCTTGTGAAGACTTACAGAAAACATTTGACCTCTGTCATTGCCAACAAAGGGTATATAACAAAGTATTGAGATGAACTTTTGTTATTGACCAAATACTTATTTTCCACCATAATTTGCAAATAAATTCTTTAAAAATCAGACAATGTGATTTTCTGGATTTTTTTTCCTCATTCTGTCTCTCATAGTTGAAGTGTACCTATGATGAAAATTACAGGCCTCTCTCATCTTTTTAAGTGGGAGAACTTGCACAATTGGTGACTGACTAAATACTTTTTTGCCCCACTATAAATGACCAAGTATAATAATTTTGTCTCATTTGTTTAACTGGGTTCTCTTTATCTACTTTTAGGACTTGTGTGAAAATCTGATGTTTTAGGTCAGATTTATGCAGAAATACAGAAAATTCTAAAGTGTTCACAAACTTTCAAGCACCACTGTAGCATCCTAGTAAACAATCATTTTGAAACAGCGTCAAAATCCACCCTGTGTGTTTTGCAAATACATTCAGTCGGTAAACAGGAAGTCGATGTGTGACAGACCTGAAAACGGTACACACGGTATAGAGCCCCAAGCTGAAGCACGGTACCAAATATCAAATGGTTGTGATTTGTAGTTGCCGAGAAAAACGTCACGAAAAATGTGTAAATCCACCCTGTGTGTTTCATATAGGGCTCCTTCGGAGCGGGGGTAGAATAATGTTGGAGGAAAGGTGGACTGATCGAGGAAATTTCTGCTCAGACATCATCTTTACCCTCCGCTTCAAGTGTTGGGGTGAAACATGAAATGTCACGGAAAGCCTGTGTACCTAATTAACCGCCCATCAGGTTTTTCTAAATGACACCTCGTGGGCTTTTGAAAGAACGTTTCGTGCTGCCAAACAGTAATTTCACTGCGTTTCCACTCCAGATCCAGAGGAACTCGACAGACCACCATGCCTCTCACCACGGCAGGGTGCCGTTATTTATAGGTCAAATGCAACCTGTAAACACAAAGCTCGTTGTAAACGTGTTCCAGGGCAGGAAAGACAAATAACCGCACTCGGAATAAAGCGCGTTCTCTCAAACACTTGGAACAGAGCTCCATATGAGGCACTGGACCGCTGAAGCCCATGCTCTCGTCTCGTTCGCAAGAAACGAGAGCGTTTATGAAATTAACCACGATCCCTCAGTTTCGAGAACAGAAATCAATACAGGAGTCATCAGGTCACACAAACCGCACCGACGCAGCACGCTTCTTTCATCTTCCATGGGCTTTAAAAGAGCACTCGAGTGATTTATCGTTTAAAGCCGCTGCTGTGTGTGTTGGTTATGTAGATCAGTAGGGCTGCAACAATTAATTACTCACCGTTAAATCGACTGTGAAATCAGAGTGAACGCTGATGTGACATGCACAAGACTGTTTTCACTCCAATTACCACACCCAGAAACAAATAAGGCATTTAAACACAGTCGACAGTTTCTCTGTTCTTCTTAAATGAACAGAGCTGTGAGATATGATTTATATCATGTGACGACGGGGGGAAAAAAAAAAAAAAAACAGCCATCAGTTGATATTGTGAATGATCACTGATTTGTAACAAAATAATCGCACTCTTATTTGGGACACAGCCGGTGCTGATGTTCTGAAGGATGTGATGCTCAGCCGCATATCACAGGCCTGGTTATTCGCTGCGAATTAGGGGTCGACTCCCCCCGCTCAACAAGAAAAACCAAATTACAGGTCAACACACTGTTTAAGAAATTACCAATAAGACCAGGATGCCTTTCATTATTAGTGCTATTTTGGATCAAAACCTTTTTTAAAGGGCGGCACGGTGGTGTAGTGGTCAGCGCTGTCGCCTCACAGCAAGAAGGTCCGGGTTCAAGCCCCGTGGCCGACGAGGGCCTTTCTGAGCGGAGTTTGCATGTTCTCCCCGTGTCCGCGTGGGTTTCCTCCGGGTGCTCCGGTTTCCCCCAAAGACATGCAGGTTAGGCTAACTGGTGACTCTAAACTGGCCGTCGGTGTGAATGAGTGTGTGAATGGTTGGTTGTCTCTGTGTCAGCCCTGCGATGACCTGTCCAGGGTGTACCCCGCCTCTCACCCATAGGTCAGCTGGGATAGGCTCCAGCTTGCCCACGACCCTGCACAGGATAAGCGGCTACGGATAACGGATGGACGGACATTTGTGAAATGCTAGACGGCTAACGCTAATGATTTTACCACTTCTTATTAACACCTTTCCAAAATATTCACTTACACCAGGTTTATACTCATCAACTTTCTTCTGATGATTTTGGTCATCTGAAAATTCACCACTCCTGAGTCTTCAATAAAAAAAAATAAAAAATAAATAGGTTTATTTGTGTCATCTTCGACTTTACGGGTGGCACGGTGGTGTAGTGGTTAGCGCTGTCGCCTCACAGCAAGAAGGTCCTGGGTTCGAGCCCCGTGGCCGGCGAGGGCCTTTCTGTGCGGAGTTTGCATGTTCTCCCCGTGTCCGCGTGGGTTTCCTCCGGGTGCTCCGGTTTCCCCCACAGTCCAAAGACATGCAGGTTAGGTTAACTGGTGACTCTAAATTGACCGTAGGTGTGAATGTGAGTGTGAATGGTTGTCTGTGTCTATGTGTCAGCCCTGTGATGACCTGGCGACTTGTCCAGGGTGTACCCCGCCTTTCACCCGTAGTCAGCTGGGATAGGCTCCAGCTCGCCTGCGACCCTGTAGAACAGGATAAAGCGGCTACAGATAATGAGATGAGATCTTCGACTTTACAGACAACGTGCTACACTGCGATTCGTATCATTATCTGGATATGAAAGGACGTGAGATTTTGGTCACACTGAGCAGCCCTAATGAGGACGTGTTGGTGCAGCAGGTCAGGTTGCTGACTCACAGTTCAATCCTGAGCTTGTGCTCAGTGTTGAGTTTTGCGTGCGTCAGTGCGGGTTTCCTCCCACCTCTTAAAAACACGCGGTGGGTGAACTAGTGGGTCTAAATTGCCCCTAGGCGCGCGAGTGTGTGTGTGTGTGTGTGTGTGTATGTGTGTGTGTGTGTGTGTGTGTGAGAAAGAGACAGATGGACTCCTGTCCCATGCAGTGTGTCCCCAACTTGCTGGGACCTCTTTTAGATTATAAAAAGGCACGGAGAGTTTAAAAGAACAACTAATTGACACATTCTCAGATAAAACTAAAGGGAGGAAACACTATTAGTAAACCGTGGACTAGGGGTGCAACGATTCACCGATGCATCGCGATACTTTCGCCACAATACGATATGTATCGCCGGCCAAAACGAATCGTGATACACGACGATACTAACTCATTTTCCGCATGAAGAGACTATATTATACTCAAAACAATTATAGTCGGGCGTGATCGTCGAAATGACACGAAAGGTGGGTATTTATTTGGAAACATTTGGGAAATTGACATATGCCGCTCTCGTCATTTCGAACACGGTCATCGGGAGTAGCGGGAGTTTTCCCGGTGGGCCGGTGGTTCAGTGTGGGCCGGCGGAGGGGAAAAAAAAAAAAAAAAAAAACAGTTGTGCGCTGGCCTTTAATATGATAAGCAATGTTAACAGTTTCTTAAAGAAACTGTTAACATTGCTTATCATATTAAAGGCCAGCGCGCAACTGTTTCTTTTTTTTTCTCCGCCGGCCCACACTGAACCACCGGCCCACCAGGAAAACTCCCGCTGGCCAGTCCGTGTGTGACCGTACTCAATATGCTAACGATGATAAGCTACTAAGTTCAGAGTGATCAACTTTTACGTGCGGGGCAGTTTCAATACCGTGTCCCAGGTATTCGCGCTTGCGTAGTAGATCGTGCGCTTCCGTGTGCATTCGGTTCTGTCCGTACTACAGTGTATGAGAAATGATGAGCGACCAGCCGATATAAACAGATAATAACACATCCTTCATCTGTTTACATAAAAGGGTGACTTCTTACCATGCTTACAGTTCTTACTAAATACCAATATATCAGCAATGCATTAGGGTTGGGCGGTATCCAAATTTTGATACCTTTAAACTGTCTGTGTTTTCCCGGGGCATACGGTATTACCGAGAAAAAAATTATATTTTGTTTCGGCCTACTGTGTAACGTGCGCCTACGCCTCAAATGTACTATTTAAAAGCAGCAGAGCGAATTGTGTGCATTGTGGTATGGATTAAGCAGCAAAGCGAATTTTGTGCATTGATGAATGGATTAAGAGATATTTCAAAGCATCACGCAACTCTTCCTTCATCTTGAAAATAGCATTCAACTGTCGTTTACACATGTCTGCGTTGAAACGCCATTTGCAGCACTATTTCACCTACTTCATCAAAAAAAAGTACACGATGAGCAGGATCATACCCTTTCAAGCATGGGAAATAAAAAAAAGAAAAAGAATCAACCAACACCCAAGTCCGTTTAGACTGCGCGATAAACCATATTCTTCAGCGCAAATGAGGCGAACCTAATTCAAATGCGTGATAGCTGCACAAGGCAAAATCATATGGGCCCACGTCATGCCATGGCGGGGAAATTAATAATCAAATGGCCTTACCTTGCTTAAAACGTTGTCTTGATCACATAACTCCTTACAATTATTCCACTTAAATCCATACGGTTTAACACACCCAACAAAGATAGCAAGCGCATTGCTAATTCACACCAGAAACCCAACAGTTTACGCTACGATGTTTTCTTCCGTTTCTTCAGTAGATGACATTTCAAACGTTTATTACCCACATCCCAAATGTCATACGTTATATTATTTTACCTTGTTGTTACTCATGTAACCTACTCAAAACACAACTCATTGGAGAGATCTCGTGGAAGTGGAGTACCCCAGGCTATGGTGTGCCTTAGGGGACATATTAGATTTTTCGTTTGGTTTGAAACCAAAATACTGCCACACTGCCGATGTTGTATTTTTTTTTGCCACTAACTCGTTATCTTGACTTGCCATCTTTCAACCACGGTCTCAGTCTCTTTTTTTTTTTTAGATAGAGAGACGGGAAATGAGCGGGGGAGAGAGAGACGGGATCGGGAAATAACCTCGGGTCGGAATCGAACCCGGGTCCCCGGATTTATGGTACGGTGCCTTAGCCATCTGAGCCATGACACCCCCGGGCTCAGTCTCTTGCGAAGCTTTCTGTCAGACTCCAAATGTCACGCAGGGTTGCCATGGTAACGACATAAACAACCCTGCACGCGATGAGAACTTCTTTAGGAAATTGATAGAATTAGTGAAAATACGATCACACAGTTATTCGGGATGATCTTCAATTTATTATTTTATATTATGACCTCATGTACTCCATATTTATTTAGATATTATATATATTTTTTAAATGACAGTAATGAGACCGATACCGTTGGTACTTTTGGATACCTCGGGATACCTTCTTACCGTAATACCGCCCAACCCTACAATGCATGCACATTACATGCAGTGTGTGGAATAATCCACTGTACATATGCAGAGATTGGACTGACCAACTGACTTAGTTGGACTAAAACAGACTAGTTGATTAAAGCACCATTTGCACAATAGCTGCTAGTAAATAGAAGATGAGATATAGATTTTTGAAGAATAAATTTTTTGGTTTTTCCCATGTCAGTAGGTGGCGCTATGCTGTAGATGAGCGATTATGAGTTGGAAAAATAAGTGTCTACAACAGCAACGTACTATCACAAGGTAGTGGTGTGAAGGAAAAGCATTATGGAATTATTTACCAAAAACCCGTTTTGGAGCAATTGCGTCGGCCAAAAACAGCGCCCCCCATGGACGAAAATTCCCAAAATGTGGTATACATGACAGGGGAGGTAGAAAGAGGATGGCCGAGAAGTTTGACCAATTTTGAGGAAAGATTGGATTTTTTGCCCAAAAATAGCACCCCCAGGGGCGAAAGTGCACAAAATTTGGCGTATATGTCAGGTGAGCTATGAAGAGTTTGCGTATGAAGTTTGATGACAATTGAGTAAATAGAAGATGAGATATAGATTTTTGAAGAATAAATTTTTTGGTTTTTCCCATGTCAGTAGGTGGCGCTATGCTGTAGATGAGCGATTATGAGTTGGAAAAATAAGTGTCTACAACAGCAACGCACTATCACAAGGTAGTGGTGTGAAGGAAAAGCATTATGGAATTATTTACCAAAAACCCGTTTTGGAGCAATTGCGTCGGCCAAAAACAGCGCCCCCCCATGGACGAAAATTCCCAAAATGTGGTATACATGACATGGGAGGTAGTAAGAGGGTGGCCGTGAAGCTTGACCAAATTTGAGGAAAGATTGGAATTTTTGCCCAAAAATAGCGCCCCCAGTGGCAAAATATCACAGAAATTGGGTAACATGTCAGAAGCCCAATGAGTGATTTGCGTGTGAAGTATGAGCAGGTTTGAGCAATAAGAAGATTTGTTATGAATTTTTAAGCATGTAAAATTTTGCATCGAAAATTGATTGACGTATAACTTCTGAACGGTTTATGCTACGTGAAACGTATTTAGTAACTTTTGTCAGCCATGTCTGTAGATGATGTGGATCAAGTTTGGTGACATTCCTATGAACGGTCTAGGAGGAGTTGCGCCGTCTTCGTGGCCATGCATTTCGCACAAAAGTGAAATTACCTCACTTCCTGTTGGGCGTGGCTAATGCATTGGCATTACATTTTTGTCCTGCTTAGTGCGATACATATGTGTACCAAATGGCATGCCACTACTACAAACTATATGGCAACCAGGCACCTTAATGCGGGAGACCAAAATCACAATGACTTAGGGGGCGCTATAGAGGCCCTGAGCCCCGTCCAAGTTTGGGCTTTTGGTTCTGAGTAGCGGTGGCAATTCTCGGAACTGGTGCCAAATTTTGTGCGTTTTCGCCCATGGCAAGCGCCCCGAAAATGGCCCAACAGCGGAGAAAAATAAAGAAGAAGAAGAAGAAGACGGAAGAATAATAATAGTGAACTCTTACAAGAACAATAGGGCCTTCGCCCTATAGGGCTCGGGCCCTAATAAAACATTTCAGGAGAAAGCTAACAACCTGTAACTGTTGCTAACGCCGAGCAAAAACATGGCTGAATCCTGAATGACTCAATTTTGTATAAATAGGGGACTACATAGGCGGCAAAATGTAGTTTTTTCCCCTGACATGGAAGTGCACCTGTATACCGAGGAGGAAGCCATTTGCATTACAGCCGTGAATGAGGATTCAAAATGGCGGCTCGGCTCGGTTTTGCCTTTTGGGCGCTCTCGTTTTCTGTTAGAATTTGGTAAGGAAAAAAATAAGTATATTATTTACCAGCTTAAGGTCGGGCCGTATGGTGAAATACTATGACCTCGGCCCAGAGGGCCTCGCTCAGTACTTTCAAGACCTCGGTCACGGTATTTCACCATACGGACCTCCCAGCTGCTAAATAACATACATATATGCTGTATTTACTGTATGGACATGGGATCAGAAAACAAATTTTATTTATAAGCAGGAGCCACATGTACTCACAGGGTACCTAGTTTCGTTTGTTTGCCGCAGCACTAGGCTTGGCTGTTTGACTCGAGACGAGACGATTCTCTTTAAGCGTCAGTTGGTAGTTAGCGTTTTATGCTTATATTCACGCTACTTGGCGTGCTATGCTGAAGTTGCCACGCCAAATCACGAGTCTCGTTTTACTCAGGCACCTGAAGGAGAAGACCATCTCCTTGTTCAAGTACCTGAGTGGAACGAGCAGACTCACAATTCAGCCTGCGTTGTGGAACGTCACAAATTGCATCATTTCTCTGTGTATGCTACTTTTATTTACTCGCCACTGTGGCTGGTAGGTTGAGCAAATTCACCTGCCACGACGCAAAATCACCCACGTTTAGCGGGTAGCAGGTGCTAACGTCGCATGCTAACTTGGTGGGGGAGAGAGAGAGAGAGAGAGAGAGGTTCGAGTATCAGGCTGAATTAAAGCAGCTAGCAGGTCGGGTTTGTAGCAGGCCGCCGATTGCTGTGTACGCGCTCGGATTACTCAAAGCGGTTTTCCTCCCACTGAAGCGTTCATGCACAGCGTGTCCAAAAGAAGCTTTTGCTCTGCCACTAATCACAAACCCAGCATTCTGGATAAACACACGCCTCCCATCGCTGCTCTGTGGCTCATAATGGAAAAGCAACAGGCAAGTAATGCGAGCGTGGTGGGAATTAAATAATGACTTTCAGCCAAAAGAGAACGTTTTATGCAGGATTTAAGGCCTTTATTTATCCAGAGAGCTGCAAGCACAACAAATCTCTCTGAGGAACTGAATTCATATTACTGTCCGGTTTTGGAGCACGGTATTTTGTCTGGAAGAAAGAAATGGGCTGCTGAAATGAGCCAGATGCGCTGCGTATGGGAACGTGGGCTTTAATTGGTAGCAGTCGCATCACTTGAAGGCGTTATTTAGCTTAGCGGGAATGTAAAGAGACACTCGATTCAAGTCGAGAACGCCTTCTGACGATTTCAACTGGACCAAGCAATATAGAAAAGTTGATGAAGCTGTAAGTAATAACTGTATCGGAGTCAGCGCTACTGTCGGAGAACATTCGGAGCACTTCACCTCAGTACACACACACACACGTAGCCATGTTCCTGTTGTTTGCACCATTATCGTATTTTTTAGACGGTGCCTGAGTGTTCTCATTAACTTTATCCTTCTTCACTTTATTAGTGCCTTTTGCATGCATGACCACGACCGAGATGAGAACTCGCTTCCACTTTTTACGACACTTTCTTAGCAGAACCTTGGCAAATATGATGTCATACATACTGTATTTTAGGTACATGACATTTTGCCATTTAATTGTCTTTACACACCACGTTGACACGACACCCAGTGACATTTACTCCCGGTGTATTCTCCTATCAGACCTGCCAACCTTCACAAGCGACACAATTTAATATCAGAGTACGCCGGTATGAGTTCGCGCTCAAAATATGGCAAAAGAGCAGTGTTCAAAGTGTCCGATGAGTCAACTGATAAGTAAATCTGGAACGATGAAGGTTTTCAACTCACTCCACCTGAAAGCCCCGCCCCAAGCAGAATCGGACTCCTCTTCACAGGAACGCGCGCCACAGAAGCATATTCTGAATGTCATGTTTTCGACCGAAACAACAGAAGCTCTGGGAAATATCAAATGAACATCGGCACAACACTGGGGAGCAGCTCCAAAGCACAACCGGTTGGATTATTATTCCGCCCTCCCTCGACTCTCCAACCTGAAGTGGTGGAAGTGCTGCTTTCTGGAGGTTTCCTGGTACGTCCCTCTGCCTTTATTTAGATTTGTGACTTAAGGGGTGTTCACACGGCAACTTTTACTCCGGTGTAGCACCGGGGCTGCCCCGGTAGAGCGTTCACACGGTACAAAGTTATACCGGTGTAGCCCCTGAAAGCTGCTTAAACCGGTGCAAATCTCACCCTGCACGGGAGGCGGTTTAAGAAATTTACTCCGGAGTAAATGCTAGTTTGCGGGGCAGCACCGATATAAAATGGGACGTCTGAACGCTACAGGGGTAGACTCGCTACGCGTGAGGAGAGTTGATTACATACGGGCATTGCATAATTTGCATCCTGGTATTTTGCGCTTCCAAAATGGCGAATATCAACAACAACAGAACTGCGTGTCTTCCAGTGTTGCCAGATTGGGCGGTTTTAAGTGCATTTTGGCGGATTTGAACATATTTTGGGCTGGAAAACGTCAGCAGTATCTGGCAACACTGGTGTCTTCATCCACGTTGTTTTCCCGGCGCTTGGTGATGCCATGACAACCGGGAAAAAGAAGTGCATTTTCATGCATGCGCATATTTCATTTCCGCATTATTACTATCGTATAGCACGGTCGCAAAAACTGCCGTGTGAACGCAAGTGGGGCTGCACCGGTGCTAACACGCTTCTCTCTAGTAAGCAGGTTTGTGACGTGTGAACGCTCCACAAAATTTACACCGGTGTAAGATATATCGCAACAAAATACATCGGTGCAGCATCGATGTGAACACCCCTTTAATCTACTGTCACGACTATATACATACGGGCCACTTTTTCCACGGAATAAAAACATGTATTCTATTCCCTTCCAGCAGGTTTATTGATAGCATGCAATATTATCATCTCGCTTATCCTCCATGTATTACACCACTCTCCCCAATGGAGAACGAGCGTGCAATATTGTTACAATATCGCAAGTTGTCAAGACAACACCATGTCGTCACGCATGAAGATCCAATGACACAACTTTTCTGTTGCGCATGCGCACAATCGCTTCTGTCAGCCGGGAGAGAGAGAAGACGGGGTTAATTCAGTGCTCGGTTTAAGCACTAAATAAATAAACTGAAACCGAAGACGCGCTGAACACCCGAAAGGCTACTGAAACTTCATTATGTATTCTTCACGCATATTTACAAGAGAAAAACGTACCAACAGACATCGAAAAACTGGAAGAGCGACACATTGAAGATGTAAAACTTCCATGCTAGTGAGTGACTGACAGTTTGTTCACAAACATGGCGGCGAGGTTTGCTTCGTTAAAAGCTGAAGATTTAAAGAGAAACACGCGCTGAACCCCCCCAAAGGCGACCAAAACTTCACTGGATATTCTTCACATATTTAAATCTTCTGCATCAAGTATATGGGAAAACTGGAAAAGAGACATGTCAGAGATGTAAAACTCCTGCACTCATGAGTGACTAACAGTTTACAAACAAAAATGGCAGCGAGGTTTGCTTCACTCAAAGTGGAAGATTTAAAGAGAGACGCGCTGAACACCCGACAGGCTACAAAAACTTCACTGGATATTCTTCACGCATATTTACAAGAGAAAAACATCCCAATGGACATCGAAAAACTGGAAGAGAGCACAAGAGTGGAAATATTGTCAAAGTTCTACTTGGAGGTGAGGAAAAGTGACGGAGACTTTTCGAAGAGGACTTCACTCGTGGACTTCACTCAGCAAAGCCCTTTTGTTTTGAACAACTGCAATGGAACAGTTAACTCCGACCAAAAGTAACTGAACTTGAACTGTAAACCCGGATATCACTTGTATACAAGTCGGGTGGTTGTTCAGGCTTTTTGGACTTGTACCATTTTTACTGTTAGAACTTTGACTTTGTACATTGGATTGACAGAACATTGAATTACATTCCGTCAGAATCAGCTTTGAATATTGCCAAGTTCCCCCTCGTTCGTAACTTTTTGTAAAATCTATAATTGTTCCATCAAATGTGTATGTATAATAATAATAATAATAATAACGGCTTTTTTCGCGGCCTATTAGATACATTCCATTCACCTACTCATCTTCGACTCGTTCAGTATCACGCGAGCTGAATGGAATATATCCGATATACCATGAAAAAAACCAGCCTATCCACAGTCACTGGATATGAGCAATCGCGTGCTCTGATAGCCTAGTAGTAGAGTAGCCAATCATCTCATATACCCTGAGAAGAGAAAAACAAAAGGGCGACATGCATCAAGTCAGATACATCACTTTATCAAGTATTTAAAAGAAATGGAAATACCTAAAAGAATATAGCGCCCCCCCCCCCCCAATATCTCCTGTTGCACACTCCAGCCCAGTCAGTGGCGGTAATGCACCGTTAAGTTGGTTTGCCAACCGCCGAAAAACCCTAAAGAAGAAAGTGGCGAAGCAACACAAATTACTATGGTCATTTCACCGGTTTGTTTACGTTCCAAGCGGAAATTTTTTTTTGTCTGACGTTTTGCACAAAAAAGCTTTTATTTCTCGAAGTAGCAAAAAAAAAATAAAAATGCTCCGTTTCTCAAAATCCAGTGAATGTGGATAGAATGAAACAGTTATTCCACTCAATCTTGTCGCACATGGCTTATAGCCGACTCGGCGCTACGCACTTCATTGGCCATCAGCTCATGTATGACTCGATTTCATGGAATAACTTAAATGTACACAAAATAAAAACAACTGAAATCATCATGTATATAATGAAGGCTTTGATTACTTGATGGTTTGGCCCCACAAAATCAGGAGGGATGAAACGGTTGCACAATGTCGACGACATTCTTTTTTTTTTTGCTGTGCAAAACGTAGCGTAGTATACAGAGCTAAAAAAGTAAAATAAAAGCGATATGCCAACAACTTTTACATTGCTTCCTTTCTGGGTATGGACTGTTAATATGGGTCTCCTCTCAGTGTCGCTCCATCGCGCTTCTAGAGACTGTCATGCAATCCCGCCTTCACGCCATGCTGTGGACTTTATGCTACAGCGTGCTCTTCCTGGATTCACTTCGTTTACATGTCCGTTTCCTCCCGTGTCTCGTCATTGGCTTGTTCCCTATCCTGTACTCCTCACGCTCACCCGTTTCACTTTAACCCCTATTAGCGCGTCTATTTAATTAAACCCCGTTTTCTCCAGCGTGTCTTGGTGAAGTATACGTGCTGTGAGATCTGACACCCGTCTACACCAAGCCTCTCATCTAGTGTTTTGAGCTTGTTCTCGTCCTGGGTTTTGTCTCTGCCAATCTGTCGGCTGATTTCCGGAATTCTGCCTGTCGGACCGCGACCATTTCACGTGCTGGATTTATTCTGCCTTATTCTTCTCATTATTGCACTTGCATCCGTTTTATTTATCCCCACAAACCTCATCAGTGACAATATAATTTGCTGCCTATTCAAGAGTTCCAGCTGTTGGTTCAGCTCTGCAACAGTATGGCGATGTATGAAAAACTCGCAGGAAATTAAAACCAGTACACCGCCCAGCACTCTCCTGGATGACTGATGAAAAACCTTGATTTTTTTCAACGGCAAATCATGAGAACAAAAATAAATAAATAAACACAACTAGATAGAACTCGACGCCAACGGCGTCGATGGGGATGCCTCCGCCCGGTAGACTACACGCCTTATTAAGTTGTGATTTGGGGATGGACATTTGACCTCACAGTAATCTTGACCTGGTGAAATTACTTGTATTAGCCTTGGAGATATTGTGTTCACAAGGTTTTCGGACAGACATTCAACCTCACAGTGACCTTGACCTTAGACCTTTTGATCTCAAAATCTAAATCAGTTCATGTTTGCCCCAAAGCACACAAATGGTGAAAGTTTAGTGAAATTCCTTTCATTAGCCTTTGAGATATCGCGTTCACAAGGTTTCGGGACGGACGCACAGACAGGCGGACGACCCGAAAACATAATGCCTCCTGCACCTTACGGTGGCGGAGGCATAAAAACCTTACTGCAGACCTCTACCTTAAAGGCTGTACAAACATGATAGGAAGTAAGAACATGAGCACCAGCGTGGCCTTTATTCATCCCACAAACTTTATCTGACTGCCTGCTCCCATTAGCGTTAAAGCAGATACGCAGAACCTTTATTTTTAAACATGTTTCTGAGTGGATAGTATCTCCATCCTTGACTCTTGTATGCTGCATAAATGGGAATTTAAAAAAGATATATATATTTTTGAGAATTAAAATCGACCACAAAGTTGGCGTTCGAGCTGCCCCGCTGAGCCAGCCAGCCCTGAGTGCGTGACGTCACAGCGGGAACCGGTTTTACGGCCGAGGCCTTTTACAGCTACAGACCAAAGTCATATAAATAAATAATTTATGGTGAAAGTAAGAAATCCCGTTACTGACTTCAATGATTGTGGGTTGACTCTCATTAAAACAGGATAGGTGTTCTAACTTGTGCAGCATACCTGTACATGCATGCGTTTTCACTGCTAAAACGTAAAAGGCTAATTAAATAATCAGATGAACTGAGACGATCACATTCTGAAGCAAATTAAATAATCTTATACCGGGAACTTAAACACACAATACAAGTTACATGTATTAATCTAAATGCAGGTAAACAACGAGTGTTTGTTGTTTTGTATCCAAATGAGAGTCGGAGCTTACCCGTCTGTGTTCTCGCTTCTTGAAGGCTGATCTTGTGGCCAATTTGTTTTGAAACAATCTGACTTTCAGTTGTTCGTTCAGTTCTCCGTTCATTTGCTTCTTCCACGAAAGGGTGAGATATTGCTGCTGAGGCGAGCATATCCAGCGGAGAAATCAGACGGCTGCTCCACTCATTCTCCATTTTCTCCATTACTGAGTACTCCGCCATTACTGCTCGGCTCAGGCAATTACTAAAACCCGGGACGGGACATCATCGGTTTTAGCAACAACTGCGGGGAGGTCACTGCCCAAGCGATGTCACTTCCCATTCCATCCCGGGTTTTAGCAACAACCCTCAGCTCACTTTGGGAGAACTGGTGCAACTGAACTTGCTTTCCTTTTCTTTTAGTTTTCTTTTCCTTTAATTGTTGGTACTGCAGCCTCTTTCAATACGGGCTTATAGCCAACGCTGCTCAACAGATCAGAGGTCTCGTACGAGTCTTCAGTAAAATGTGCAGAGCAGAGGAGAGACCACTTCGTAGGCGCCCAATGTGCCCGTGAACTTCTCGCAAAACGCGTCCAAATCTTTGCAGTTTGAACATTCTTGGGCCATGAATGCAACGTAAATCCACCTTCTGTCGTGCTGCTGCACCGGCCAGCAACACATCTACGTGGCATGGCGATAAATTAGCTCAAAATGGAGGATCGGAGTTACAGTCAGCTCTGTGTTTTAGTATAGCGGAAATGGCGATGAGACCGATAGACTTCCTGCTGTGACGTTATGGACGTCAAGGTCATTCACTCAGACTGCTACCGATATGAATCATTTTAATCATAAAAATTACTACATTAGATTTATTGTTAACGCTTAAAACTACTCCTGTGCCATTCTTGAAGTCTCAAGGCATTTATAAACAAAAGTGAGGCCATGGTTCTGTGTATATGCTTGAACTGTAATCTGTGGCTGTTATGTCTATATCAGCACTAATAAAAAACAAACAGTCACGTCCTAAATCAGTCTTTGCTTCAAGTATGGAAAAGATGAGTAATTGAATGCTTATGAATTACTATAAAAATGAATAATCAATCAGTCATGTATGTATGGCGGTCGGTTTCTAGGAGGCGCGTCTTTAGACTCCGGGATGATCGGCACTTCAGACAGCAGCGGGTAACGAGATTTAGAGTTCTCATTTTGTGCATCTCAGAAATGTGACCGATAATAAAGAAAGAGGTAGTGGTGGTGATAAATGGCAGCCAGAGCCCATTACAGTCATCCTCCCTCAATGCTGCAAGAGTGAGCAACAGAGCACTATAGCGCCTTTGAAAACTGCAGGGAACAGGAAAAGTGGATCCATAACAATTACGAGAAGGTCTCGAGGGACCGTTTGCGCCATTTATACAAACACACGCACACTTCTACCTCTGTGGGGACACTCATCGACATAATACATTCCCTAGCCCCTTACGCTAACCTTAACCATCACAACTAAACGCCACGCCTCACCCCAACCCACACCTCATTCGAACCTGAACCCTCAAACAACCCTTTCAAGAAGCGAGGACCAGCCAAAATGTCCTCTCTTCCCAAAAATGACCCAACTCTATTGGTTAAAAACATATTCCAGACCTCAATGTGTCACAAGCAAGTACACACACACACACACACAGGCGAGTGCATCTCGGTCATTATCACCAAAATGTGAAAGTGAGTCTCTCAATAGCTGTTTGTTATCAGAGTTCAAGGCAGACTCTCTTATTGAATGAAGGCAGCTGGAAATGCATTTACTACTCGTGTGGAGCTCAGGGTTGATTTTTCCATCAGAGTGAGTGATGCACTGCCTCGACCCTTAAGCACCTTCTCTTTGATACGAGGCAGAAGTAGTGCACTTTATTTATTTGAGAGCGCTTGTGCGCTGCACTCTCATCTCATCTCATTATCTGTAGCCGCTTTATCCTGTTCTACAGGGTCGCAGGCGAGCTGGAGCCTATCCCAGCTGACTACGGGCGAAAGGCGGGGTACACCCTGGACAAGTCGCCAGGTCATCACAGGGCTGACACATAGACACAGACAACCATTCACACTCACATTCACACCTACGGTCAATTTAGAGTCACCAGTTAACCTAACCTGCATGTCTTTGGACTGTGGGGGAAACCGGAGCACCCGGAGGAAACCCACGCGGACACGGGGAGAACATGCAAACTCCACACAGAAAGGCCCTCGCCGGCCACGGGGCTCGAACCCGGACCTTCTTGCTGTGAGGCGACAGCGCTGACCACTACACCACCGTGCCGCCCTTGTGCGCTGCAATTTGAAACAAATTATGCCTCCAATCAATCTCGACACGGAATTAAAAGGGAAAAGTATCAAGAGTCGACAACAGGTGGTTGAGGTTACAGGACGATTCAGGCCGTTCTTTTAACTCCGGTCAGCCAAAATAAATAGTTTAATACATTTTAAAATGTAACTAAATCTGTATTAGATCTCAATTAAAATTAACCGAGTGGTGGAGGCACTGCCCATCTGTCTGTCCGAGATTCTCGTGAGTGTGAGATGAACGCTGAAGCGGCTGAATGTTTGCATTATTCGGAATGAACAGATAATGTGTGATAAACAGATACAAATATAGATACCAACAGGAGGCGCAGAACTGGATTTTTTTTTTTTTTAAGAAAGCATGCTTGAAAGGCTCTGGATTGGTTTCTACGATGCCATAATAAGGCTATTATAGAATTTTAAAAATAAATAAAAAGACCCTGGTCATCAGTTTGCAAGGTGGAAAACGAGCGTCTCAATTTTGAGAGAGACAAAACTTGGAAGATTAGCGTTTGGGTTTTGTGTGTGTGTGTGTGTGTGTGTGTGTGTGTGTGTGTGAGAGAGACAGAGTGTGAGTGACAGAGAGAGAGAGAGAGAGAGAGAGAGAGAGAACCATATTGCTTCATTTTGCAAGGCTGGATCAACATCCTCACACCACAGAGGCCATGGTGTCGTTTCATGATGACCAAAAAAAAAAAAAAAGCTGCGGGTCTTGTAAATTTCAACTCTTCCCATCAATTCTTGGGTTTCACGTGACGTCACATCCGCCTCATTAGTTATTCAGAACTTTAGCTGGTGGTCTACCAAAGCTCAGTTGACAAAGCGTTTGTACGGAGAAGGTGCATTGCTCGCGTGAAAAATGCCTTACGCTTGCGTTGTTTCAGGTTCGAATCGATCAAACCGTGAAACTGAAAAGTTTCTTCAGGGTTCCCCGTGAACTAATAAAAAAGGGTGAACGAACACAGGATTTCACAAAAAGACGTCGAGAAAGGTGGCTTTTGAGTCTCTCAGTGAAATCGAAGCATGCTCGAGTTTGCAGTGATCACTTGGTGAAAGGTTTGTATTTCTCTCTCAGCTCTCCTTAGTGGTTTCCAAATTACTTTTCTTGCTGTGTCTCGTTATTTTACGGTACTTTTTTTTTTTTTAGTCACGAAGCGCTAAAGTCCCCAGCGGTTTCTTTGTTTACTCCTCACAAAGTCCATATGCATGAAGGTCGCGACAAAATTCTTCCCCAGCCGTACAGTTACAATGCGCCGTGATCACTTCTCCGTCTTGTTTAACTAAGATCCAGGTCTTTAAAGGGGTTTCTGATGATCTTTGTGAATGATTTACCTGAGAGATAAGAGCCAACACGAGTGAGAATCAAGCCAACTGTTGTTTGTTTACATTCAACTTGCAGCGCTTCGTTGTAAAGATGCGAACGAAAAGCTTAAGGCCTCTGCATGCTCTTGCGACAAGGCTTTCGCAGATAGCTTTTCGCAGACAGTTGTAATTTATCGTTGAGCGGGGAGTAATAGGCGTGCGCGATGTTATTCACCGCCACAATGCAAGGGGGCGCGAAATCGCTAGGAGTAGTTGGTGGGTGTGGTTAGTGGAGTGTTTATCCTCTGGTTACTTATAATGACTAGAATTGGAGTCGTATAGATGTACGTACTTCCTCAATCAACCGCTCTTCGTGCTGCTCCATCTTCGCTCGTGTTTTTAAAAATGGCGGTCGTGAAAACAAAAACCGGGAAAGTAGGGAAGCGGAAGTGCGTGTACAGCGGATGTAGAGTGGACCAATCAGAGCCCTCTCATCTGCGACGCTGTCTGCGAGGCTTCTGCGGTGGTCACAATTTTTGGGAGGTGCGCGCAGAGCGTCTGCGAAGGTGGGGGGGCTACGCAGACGCTATCTGCGAGGACTAGGTTGTCAGCATAAATTGGCCTTTAGGCCACATCAATTTGATTAGTTGGTTCTCGGAATCACCGCTTGAAGAAAATGAAAAAAAAAAAAAATCGAAATCGACTGTAGGTTGAGGCCACATGACGTCGAAAGCCAATCAAATCGCCCCTTTCACTTTAAATAAAGACTTGTGGAAGAAACATGCCTGTGGAGGGGAATCCTGCAAAGCCTGTTTGTGATTGTTAGGATATTCAGTGAACAGAAGCGTTAAATCTTTGACAGGTGTGTCGAAATTCAAGAGGGGGAAAACTCTGCACAGTTGTACTCAAGATGCCGTGAGCTTGTTACCCTGCAGTGTGCCAACTTGGACTACAACTCTGTGGAGGTGGGTTTGATTTATACATTTCATTGATTGATGTGAGGGGCAAACAAAAAAAATCATTCCAAGCATTTAGCCATCAGAAGTAGCCTACTCCTGGTCAAATCTTTTTTTTTTCCTGTGCATTGTAGATGTTCAATTGACTGTAATTGAATCGTTTATTTAGCCTGTCTGTTTACTGGTTTGCCTGATGAAAGACGTGCAGAGCCAGAGCTCGCCCTTAATGCACATGGGTGGAAAGAAGATAAGCTATTAAAAGAGCCATATGAAATGCGCAACAATAACGTATTGTCTTTGTTTTGTTTCTCTACTATGAAAGCCCTCTATTTCCACCGCTAATTTTACCATCAGAGCATTTTTTTTTTTTTTTTAATTTCACGCGCTCGCTTCATATTTTTCCTGAAAAAAATCCGAGAACCAACTAATTAAGTTGGTGTGGCCTTAAAAACGCTTACACAGGCAAAAACAATCCAGGATTGATTGGGCAGCGACTTGATAGCGAGGTCCTTTACCCAGCCGCATACAAAAAGGTTGTAAGCCTCCGTACTCTTCCACGCTTTCATCTGTTTTGCGGTGTAGAAGGCCGTCTGCAACACCAGATAGTTCGAGATGTCGGGGAACTCGACTGAAGGGTCGTTTTCGAGATCGTATGACAAATCCTTCTTTCCCAGACTGTAGGGGTCGATTCCATTGCACACAGCAATCTCCTGAATAGATCTAAAGCCAGACGTGGCTTCTAGATTACGAGCGTACTCTGATAACTCATCGCTAGGTGTCTGCGCTACGGCAGCCGTTTAGGTTTGCTCAACCACCAGCTGTTTTACCGGAAGTGAAATCGCTAAGAGGAGGGAAAAATAAAAAATAAAAAATAATTCACGTGACTGAAACCCAATAACTGGTGACTTTAATCTTGGTAGTTCTGAGGGTTTGGGGTTTTTTTTTCCCCTTGAAAAATTATTTACGACTTTACGGTTTCAAAGAACCTCCAACATTTTTCTCATAAATTGACAACTTTGAGCTCGGAAATGGAGGTTTTTCCTCGGGATATTACCTCCCTCCCCAGCTACATACACTACCATTCAAAAGTTTGGGGTCACTTTGAAACGTCCTTATTTTTGAAAGAAAAGCACTGTTCTTTTCAATGAAGATCACTTTAAACTAATCAGAAATCCACTCTATACATTGCTAATGTGGTAAATGACTATTCTAGCTGCAAATGTGTGGTTTTTGGTGCAATATCTCCATAGGTGTATAGAGGCCCATTTCCAGCAACTCTCACTCCAGTGTTCTAATGGTACAATGTGTTTGCTCATTGCCTCAGAAGGCTAATGGATGATTAGAAAACCCTTGTACAATCATGTTAGCACAGCTGAAAACAGTTGAGCTCTTTAGAGAAGCTATAAAACTGACCTTCCTTTGAGCAGATTGAGTTTCTGGAGCATCACATTTGTGGGGTCGATTAAGGCCCTGTTTACATTATTTCGAATCAGCGGATCATCAGATTAACGTTTTTAAAACGATTCGCGTACACACAATTTCTGTGCCAGCAACAAAACCGTTCCCCGTGCACACAGCAACGCCAATACACGGATACGCTAATCACATGACTAATTAGACGGCACGTCACATGATCCCAGTGCATATCGGGCATGCGCAAGTCACTCACCACTTGCAAGCACATAAAGTGTGCGAGAGATTGAGTGAGCGAGTGAGAGTGTGAGAGAGAGGAGAGAGAAAGAGAGCAAGCGAGCGAGCGTGAGAGAGCATAAGAATCAAAATGTGAAGTTCTTTATGGAAATCAGGGACGCCGTGTCATTGGGACTAAAGAGGAGAAGGTTTTTCAGCAGTCGTGTCACATGACCAACGTGGCATGACCAACGCCAGCGAATCAGGACGGTGGATGTCACAGTGACGTTGTCCAATGACGACGTCAGCTAGAGCTCAGCACTGCGTATCCTCGTTCCTCAATGTTTACACAGCACCGGATCAGATACGTACTGGGTTGAATATGTGGGCCCTGGCGGATTCAAACTGTTCCGCCTGTGGAGTCGTTTCCCGGCGTTTTAATGTGCACGGACAGTGCATCCGCAACGACAACGATACGGATACGGTCTAATGTAAACACCACCTAAATGCTCAAAATGGCCAGAAAAATGTCTTGACTATATTTTCTATTCATTTTACAACTTATGGTGGGAAATAAAAGTGTGACTTTTCATGGAAAACACAAAATTGTCTGGGTGACCCCAAACTTTTGAACGGTAGTGTATACACATTTTTTAAATTAGCTACAAGTTGATTTATTGTTTTTGGAAACAAAAACTAAGGCCCTGTCCACACGGCAACGGATTCAGGTGAATCCGATAAAATTTATCATCGTTTCGGCCTGGCGTCCACACGGCACTGGCGTTTTGGGTGCCCCAAAACGATATTTTTTGAGAACAGTTTCCAGAGTGGAAAAATCTGGCAATGGCGCCGTTGCGAAGTCGTCTGGATGAGTAGAACGGATTTGTTTATGATGATGTCACAACCACATGACTAGAACAAGCGGCACTCACTCATTCACGCCGGGTAGAAGAAGGGGTTTATGCGCATGCGTCCTACTTCTTCTATTGTTCTGGTGTCTCCGATGGGACCGTCTTACAGCGCACGTAGAGGTGTGGCATGTGTATTGCATCATTTTCAGCAAGCGTTGCGTTGCCATATGTACCTGATATTTTACTGATCCGCTGCCCATGTGGACGCGATATTTTTTTTTTACCCGCTTAAAAAAAAAAAAACTCGTTGCCGTGTGGATGTAGCCTAAATGTGTTAGAAAAGATCATGCGCAGGTACAAACAAAAATAACTACATAAGGTTTTTTTTTTTTTTTTTTGGGGGGGGGGGGGGGGGGGGGGACAACCCCAGTCTTTTGCACATCTCCAGTGAAGACCAATTACGAAATGGAGTGATGCAGCTCAAGTTGAACCATCAGAGCCAGAATTCACACGCCATGCCCACGCTGGTGACATTTCTACATCTGAGGTTTTTCCCACTGTGCGCGCGCGTGCGTGTCTGAGAGAGAGACTCAGACAGAGGTTGTCCTGTCTACATGTCTGGATGTTACTTAAATACTTAAGAAAATCAGTAAATACAGTCTTTATTGAATATGGGCGCTGAAGGAACATTATAGCTTGCCTGAAAGAGAATGTCAAGAGAAAAAAAAAAAGGAAAAAAAAAAAACCACCACACATTTAAAAAAAAAAAAAAGGGATCTAGACCTTTCCAAGATTGACATTTTTACAGCTTCCGGATACCCGTTTTGCATTCTGTGCTATTTTTAAAAGGTTGTTAACGGTAGCAGGAAAGGTGAGAATGTAAAATGTGCCGAAAGACAGACTGAGAAACTGAGGAGGTTTATCCATGGAGTTTGTTCACTCAAGTCTGCACCAGAATCTGATATGTGCTCACGAGTGTCCACTGATATGATCAGGAAGTTTGACGGACACTTTATTGGTTCTCATCCCGGTCGTTTCCCTCTAACTCACGCGTTCGCTTTTTTTTGTTTGTTTTGTTAAAGGAAATGAAAGAAAAAAAATTAATATTCATAAACTAGCAGTTAATAATGTACAAAAATGATCCAGTTTATGGAGGTCAAAGTAGGAAATCTGACAAAACCAGGAGGAGTTTAACTCCGTAATCAGGTCAGTCATTTCCGTGAATAATTAGTTTTTACAGAGGGAGGAAATGAAAAGGTGCTGTGTGCTGAACTGGAAGCAGAGAGACAAAAGCCGCACAGCAAGCACTAAGTGACTCCAAGAACGGCATTATTTATAGATTACAACCGCAGGGCCACATTCAGGAGACGCAACTTAAGCTCGCGTTTACATCAACGTTCACGGGAAAGGGGGGAAAAAAAAGTTTTCGTTACTCGGAGAGTCAGCTTACGCTGGGGATTAAGTCCGTTTCGGAATTGGATGATTAAATGTCTGAGGTTGCCAGATTTTCTTTGAGCAGAAGCATCTGAGGGTTTTTTTTTTTCAATAGCAAATGTGAAAAGGAAAAAAAAAATCTATTTGTCGAAGTATATTTTACATAATCCCAAGAGGTTTGAGGATTAGCTGACTAAGCAGCTTACATTAATTCAATTCAGAAATTTATCCATCAAAAAGATGAGCTAACCTTTGGGAACATTTTGGCTGACTTCTTAAAGGGGGGGGACAACAGAATATCAAGGACATAGTAGCTCATCTCATCTTCCATCAAAAACAACCATGATTACCAAACCATCAAACACAACTGAACTGGGACAAATGTAAGAGAGGACCAACCTCCACGACTAATTGTTTACAACGGGAAACAACCAAGGACTACATTTTGCTCCCCAAGGGAAGATCTACGCAAAACGTCGATCAGAACGGAATTCGCATGATAAATGAGAGGTACATTTCTAGTCAGGAGAAAGTTTGTTAAAGTGCCATTCCACCATTGGATGTATTCTCTGGCATAAAATACAATATATTTTGACAACATATATAAATGGTATCACTAGATAGAGAAATCTTTTAGCTTCAAAATGATATATCAAACATAATTTTTTGACAGCGACAAGTATATTAATTTTGCGACCAAAGTCACCTACCCTTTTAATTTCCGCGCGTGATGTCATCGGCAGGTTCCCCTTCTTGTGTACCACGTGACGTGGCACATATTATCAGCAATGGCGGATAGAACGCGATAAAAATAATACCAATAAATCTAGCTACCGTATTTTCTGGACTATAAGCCGCTACTTTTTTCCTAGGTTTTGAACCATGCGGCTTATACAAAGGTGCGGCTATTCTGTGGATTTTTCTTCCACCGCTAGGGGCGCTCTAACCGGAAGTAGAATCAAAAATAAGATAGACGAAAAATCAATGCAAAGAAGAATTAGCAGATCTTTAGCAGATAGAACATGCACGACAAATTACTAACTGGTAATTATTTTCAAATCCAGCCAAGATGATTAAAGTGACTTGTGGTTTCAAACACAGGAGAAATGAAGGTAAATAAATACCGGTTATTTTCTCTTGGTTCTGTTCCGTTTTAATCAGCAAAGTTGCTGCCGTGTTAAAAGGCACTGTTCGGAAAGAATCTGCTCAGGTACATACATGTACATTTACAGTACAAAATCGTTCTGTACATGCAGTAAATATCTAATTTTTCAACATAGATATCTGCGGCTTATAGCCCGGTGCGGCTTGTATATCTTTTTTTTATTTATTTATTTTTTTAAATAGAGCGGATGCGGCTTATATACAGGTGCGCTCTATAGTCCAGAAAATATGGTAATACCAATAAATCTAGCTAACTGAAAGATTAACTTAAAATTTTTCGCAATTTTTTTGGCCTCCATATACGAGGAGAAATGACTCTCTCACTTTGGGGGTTTCCTGGTCTAAAAATAGACCGACACGTGGTACACAAGAAGGGGAACCTGCCGATGACATCACGTTTCACTACCGCGCGGAAATTAAAAGGGTAGGTGACTTTGGTCGCAAAATTAATATACTTGTCGTCAAAAAATTATGTCTGATATATCATTTTGAAGCTAAAAGATTTCTCTGTCTAGTCATGTTGTCATAAAATATATTGTATTTTATGCCAAAAAAATACATCCAATGGTGGAATGGCACTTTAAGTTGATCCAAGTACTAACTTGTTAGCAGAAAACTGGCAAAACAGCGACCAAGTTTTGTGCAGAAGGACTAGTTCTTTCAAATAAAACAGTCAGAACTGAAATCCATTGAGAACTGAGGGAGGAGAAACGATTTAACTGAAAAAAAAAAAAGTTGTAAACAATGTTAAAAAAAAAAAATACGACCAAGTTTTGTTCCCCCTAAAGCATCGATCAGAACTGAAATGGGATGAGAACTGCGAGAGGAGATACAATTCTAGTGAAAAGTCCCAAAATTCTCTTACGGTGACCTAATTAGCAGTTCGTTAGCAAAAATGTGACAATCCAATGACCAAGTTGTGTGTGGAAGGACTAGTTCTTTCAAATAAAACAACCAGACCTGAATTCCACTGAGCACTGAGGGAAGACACATGATTTAACTGAAAATCAACAAACAAACGACCAAGTTTTGCTCCTCAAGGGAAGATCTACTCAAAACAGGAACTGGGCGAGAAACCAGAGAGGAGATACAATTCTAGTGAGGGGCCTGGAAAATCCGTTCATTTGGCCTAATTCCTGACTCGTTCGCAAAAAAACTTGACAAAACAACGACCAAGTTTTGTGCGGAGTGAGGAGCTCTTTCAAACAAAACAAGACCGCAGAGTCATCTCTATCCCCCGCACTATATACCAACTGTGTACCACGTTTCAAGATATTGGTCACATTTTTCAAGTTCTGCTGCAGGAAACCGACCCTACCTCTTTTAGAGACGCAAGTGGAGCAAAGAAAAAAATCCTGAACTTTTGAAAGTCAAACTAAGGGGGGGAGGCAGCGTCCCCCGAAAACATTTTAATAACACGCAAACCCCTGCATTCTAGTGCATTTTAGTACTTATTTTCACTAAAACAAGTTATAACTTTTAAGCCTTTTTCTTTCATGTACATTAATGATTAACATGTCAAAAATATCAAATTTAATTCCCCGAGTTAATGAGTAATTTTCAGGAGTGCATTTAGAAAACGCGGTGATTTTCCTGCTACACAGTTCATTACTTTGAAAAAAAAAATTTAAAAAAAATCAGACAGTTGAAGGTAAACTCAGCAAAATCCCAAAACAGTGCTGTTAAAAAGTAAAGGCCTGTTAGAGTTTCTAAGGCCAAGTTTACATTAGACCGTATCTGTCTCGTTTTCTTCGTGGATGCACTGTCCGTTCACATTAAAACGCCTGGAAACGCCGGGAAACGGGAATCCGCCAGGGTCCACGTATTCAATCCAGATCGTGTCAGCTCCGGTGCTGTGTAAACATTGAGAATACGCGGATACGCTGTGCTGAGCTCTAGCTGGCGTCTCATTGGATAACATCACTGTGACATCCACCTTCCTGATTCGCTGGCGTTGGTCATGTGACGCGACTGCTGAAAAACGGCGTGGACTTCCGCCTTGTATCACCTTTCCTTAAAGAGTATAAAAGTATGAAAATACTGCAAATACTGATGCAAATACTGCCCATTGTGTAGTTATGATTGTCTTTAGGCTTGCCATCCTTCCACTTGCAAGTAGTAAGTGATATGCGCTGGGATCACACACACAGCGGCTCAGTCCTGAATCAGTGGTTGTGCACTTCACTCGCGTGCTCTGAGAGCTGCGCAGGGCCGGAGTGCGCACCCTCCAGAGGGCACTCGCTGTTCAGGGCGGAGTGATTTGGAGCGCAGGATGCCTGCGGAGCTGAGCGTATCCGTGTATTGGTGTTGCTGTGTGCACGCTAATCGTTTTAAAAACGTTAATCTGATGATCTGCTGATACGGTCTAATGTAAACCCCACCTAAAGCTTTCAGGTTTCAATGTTGGGGACATTGAGCCTCGTTTATCAATCTTTTAGTAGAGTTGTGCGTTTGCAGAAGCTAAAGTGAACTAAACATTTCCAGTTCAGATTTATGCGAGTTGAAGCCAATGGTTTACATTAGTTTGTATTGCCTGTAAATTTAAACACATTAATGAATACCAAATTTCTCATGTAAATCAGGGGCGCAGCTAGGATTTTTCAGGGGTGTGTGTGTGTGTGTGTGTGTCACACACTGACGGGCAGCCTGAGTGCATTATATAACAAAAATTTAAATGACCATTGCTAGTTTTAGGCAGCTTAGAAACCGGCTCTTCCATTATTGCTGTTTCTTCCACGTTTTCTTGATGCCGTGTTCTAGAAACGGCACTAAAACTTAGCTTCGAAACCACAAAATTCAACTTTGATGGAAAAAAAAAATATAATAAATTGCTCATCTCTCTTCACGTCGAAAGAAGGAGGAAAGTTTTGCTTGTTTTGACACAGCGAATTATTAACACAAGAGGAAATACTCGTAATTCGCAACTAAAAAGACTGCAGCTCCACTGGCAGCCTGAACATGCTTTCTAGTGCGATTGTGTTGTGCTTGTGCAGAACGGTGTCAGTCCTGCGCCTTAGCTCGTGCGCCTGAAGGCGCGCCTCGGGCACGCGCGCCTAACGAGCTCCGGCACGCGCGCCGTTAACAAAGAACACCCGTCTTTAAATCAATGAACTATGCTTGGGCTATTTAAGGACTGCGCCCAGGCAAGGACGATGCGAAGTATTACGCCGCGTCTAGGAACGTGAAAAATCCGAAAAATAAATTTCTCCATTCGGGAAACCGGAGATTTTCAAGAGTTTTGTCAAATATCTGGATTTCTGGGTAAATCCGGAAGACTTTCATCTATACTCTTTACACTGACCTCAGCAGCCCATGGCATAAACCCACCGGACCTTTGGTCCAGGCGAGCTAAAACTTAAAATTTCTCAGGATCAAAAGGCACATATATACATTACTTAATCAACACACACATCAACTGAAAGACCATACCACTCATAGTTGTCAAGTTCTGCTCCGGAAACAAAACCAACCCCTAAGACTAACCTGAGTCTGAAACTGTTTCCATAGAAACATGAAAATGTTAAATTCCTTCGTATGAAAAGGCACATCTACATCACTTTGTTAACATGTATACCAAGTTTCAAATCCATATCATGAATGGTTTTGGATATACGCTCCAGAAACGAATGTTGCTCTTAGAAACCAAGTCAAAATCTATTTGATATGTAAAAATTGGGGGGGGGGGGGGGGGGGGAGTCCCCCCTTCAAAAAAAAAAATCCATATGACATATGGATTATTAAACATATGGCCTGGAAGTGAAAACGTGACCGGACCCCCCCCGTGGGATAACAATCGGAATGGCAATCCGTGGAGAATTGACAGAAGAGATACGATTTAACCGAACTGTGGATGACGGCCAGACGCTACGCCGTGACAACAGCTCATCAGCTTTACGGCCAGACGCGCTAATTCCGAACGTAGACACATCTGTGATTTTAAGACAACAGTGAGTTCCAGTGTCCCGCTTCCGAGGTGAGCTGAAAGCAGCATTAATGGAGCACAGCTTTAGTCTGTAGTGACAGCTGAGGGCCGAGTACTTGTGCGCAATTTCAGTCTAAAATCCTCACTATGTGCATTCGGCTCAGAACGCAGCCCATAAAAACGTCAAAAAAAAAAAAAAAGAAGTTTTGATAACAGGATTACTGACTCACTCCTGTAGAACCAAAGCTTTCTTGTTATTCGCCAAAATCTGCCAATATTTTTGCCATTTGACGCGCAGGAAATGTTTGCCATGACATCCATAACACACACCTGCTAACGTGAGGTGAAAGCTCTGCAGTCGGCAGCATAAACTTCACCTCACGCTCACTATCAGCTTTTAAAATTTACTCCGCTCTGACAACCGCGGCGTCTTATTAAACCTTACCGTGCGGCGCTATCGCGCTCACGCCTTCTCGCTGGGGAAGAAGCTTCTCGTATCCATTTCATTTCATCTGAGAAGTTTGTCAGACTGAATTGCACAGCAGGTGACGGTAATGCGAACTGCTCAGAGGCCAGCTGGAATACACGGAGGAGATTTTCACAAAGTGCATTTACAAACTCGTTAGTGCAACGCAGACGCGTTGGGGGGGGTGGCTTAAGCGCACGCTAATCTGTTCAGCTGTGAGCTCGTCCCTGGTAAATCTCTTCTAAATCACTTTACCGAGTTTATGAGCTCAGAGTTATCATTTCGGTTAAAACCACAGGGATGTTCATTTGCTTTCTAATTAGATTCGTGTCGAACTTGTTTGGCGCAAAGTCGGATAATAAGCGACAAGCCGAGGTCTCGTTTCGTGGTCGAGTGGGCGGGGTTAATCGCGGCCAAGTGACGACGTTTGGACGAAGTTCGTTTTCACGTCTGATGCCGCACTGAATGTGGAGAAGGATCCAGGAATGTTCTAACGCGATGAACCTGAGCAGCACGCTATAGAAACACGGCTATACTGGAGTCAGTATATATGAGCAGCCAATTACTTTCAAACGTTCTAAAAGACTAAGACTCCAAGGACGAACTTTTCATCAAGGTCCATATCCGACATCGGAATGAGGAAACGATGTGATTTCTGTGACTTGAACCATGGCAGGGTTGCTGGTTTGAGTGTTTCAGATAGTGCTCATCTCTGGGATTTTCTCTCTCTCTCTCTCTCTCTCTCTCTCTCTCTCACACACATTTCTAGAGTTTGTGAAAAACGAACGTCTTATTGATGAGTGAGATCAGAGGAGAACGACCAGACTGGTTTGAACCAACAGGAAGTCTGGAGTAATAAATAAATAAATAAAATCACCACTCTTTGCAACAACAGTGAGCAGAAAAGCATCTCAGAACTAGGGATGTTAACCGATGACTGTTTGACCGATGGTTGACCCAATCAAAGTCAACCGGTTAATTTTTTTTTGTTTGTCGGTTAAAAAAAAAAAAGAATCATTTTGAAGCTGCCGATTTTGGAGCGGAGAACCTGGAATTCTGTGTTGTAAACACTTGGGGTGTGCCATGCGGTGTAAGGACGACGGCTGACAAATCAGAAACACCCATTCAGTCATGTCCCGCCCTCCCGCCCCAGTTGAAGACAGCTGCCACTCGGCGAAAGAAAAGTCTCAGTGTTGGATTACATTTTACTACGATGTTAACCAGGTACGGAACATCAAGGAAATTCTTGACTATCAAAGAAACAAGAACACGGCGCAGGAATGAAGTCGATGGTTGATTAGTCTGGTGAATATTAATGTCAACGTAATAATAATACACAAGATCTGAACTAAAACCTGGTTACTCACTGATGTTACTTAGCATCAGACAGTTGCTATATTAGCTTAGCGGCTAATCAGCTCAGCTCCAGCTATCCCATTCCCAATGGCTGCGCACAATTAGCAGCCATGTAACCGTAATATCAGTAGCTGGAAAACAATTGCAGTACGAGGTCTCTGTGGGTCACTTCGAAGAAAAGTGCCGAGTCCGTAGCAGCACGCAATATCAACACACGGCCTACTGCAGTTAACTGTAAACACCAGGGGCCGTATCGCTAAAACGTCCCATCTTCAATGAAAAGTTAAGACGGGACAAGTGGATGATAGGATTGTTTTCAATAGGCTGCTCAATGCAAGCACCGGCAGTGACTGAGCTAAAGCGTGCCGCTTAGAAAATGACGGCAGTTTATTGAGAACATGTTCACACTGATATTTTTAATGCCAAGTTGCAACTTAACAAAAGTGCGTGCCCCTCGCTGACACGGCCGCAGACACAGACCCGGGTGGAGAAGGACGAGGAGGAGGGGTCGAGGGGGGATTTCACACTTCTCACGATGTCTCTAAGCTGGGGTTTACATTAGACCGTATCAGCGCATCATCAGATTAACATTTTTAAAAACGATTAGCGTGCACACAGCAACGCCAATACACGATTCACGTGCACACAGCAACGCCAATACACGGATACGCTAATCACATGACTAATTAGACGGCACGCAAGTTGAAATGTGTAAATGTGTAATGTGTAATTTCTCCTCAGTGGCTCGGCTCCGCAGGCATCCTGCGCTCCACATCACTCCGCCCTGAACAGCGAGTGCCCTCTGGAGGGTGCGCACTCCGGCCCTGCGCAGCTCACAGAGCGCACGAGTGAAGCGCACGAGCAGTGATTCGGGACTGAGCCGCTGTGCGCAAGTCACTCACCACTTGCAAGTGGAAGGATGGCAAGCCTAAAGACCATCATAACTACACAATGGGCAGTATTTGCATCAGTATTTTCATACTTTTATACTCTTTAATGAAAGGTGATACAAGGCGGAAGTCCGCGCCGTTTTTCAGCAGTCGCGTCACATGACCAACGCCAGCGAATCAGGAAGGTGGATGTCACAGTGACGTTGTCCAATGACGACGTCAGCTAGAGCTCAGCACAGCGTATCCGCGTATCTCAATGTTTACACAGCACCGGACCAGACACGAACTGGATTGAAGACGTGGACACTGGCGGATTCCCGTTTCCCGGCGTTTTAATGTGAACGGACAGTGCATCCGCGATGAAAACGAGACAGATACGGTCTAATGTAAACTTGGCCTAAGCTGGAGCCATTTGTCCTCCGCTCCAATACAAACCCCTCGACATCAGTGCCGCGTTTGACTACCTTTTCTACAGCGCGAAACATTTAATGTGAGTGGACGGCAGCGACTGGGCCTGAATGTGCGGATGCTCGCGGTTAGATTTAGAATAGATTCTAATAATTCCAATTCTAGAATTTTCAGCTCGTAGGTTAACCGACTTGAACAGGCTAATGAGGCTCGGTGGTCGGTCAAGATTTTTTTTTTTTAGTTTTCGCCATCCCTACTCAGAGCAGGATTTTATTTTTCCTTCCAGCGTTCGGCTGTTCAGTTCTGGCGAGTCTGTGCTTGTCCGATTCCTGTTCCTGGCTGACAGGAGCGGACCCTGATGTGGTTTCCTGCGATTGTAAGTGCATCCACGTCAGGGTCTCATGGGTTGCGTTGTGTTCGGAGCCGTTTTTCTGCTCGGTGCTGATTTGAGTTACTGTCAGTCTGGTTATTCTCTTCTCATCAGCAAGGTGTTGGAGCCTGCAGACTCTCCGCTCACAGGAGGGGTTTTTTTTTCCAAGTTTTCGCACCGTTCTGTGTAAACTCTAGAGACTACCGTGTATGCGTGTGTGTGGGGGGGGGATATTGCAGGAGATCAGCAGTGTCTGAAATACTCAAACCAGCTTATCTGGTAATAACCGTGCCATGGTGACTTTAAAATAAAAAATAACAATAAATAAAACTGGAACGGTTAAACAAGTGCAGATGTGTGTCTGTTCTATACAGCCTCCTGTATGATCAGGAAACTTGTTGAAGCAAGATGCTGACTAATCTTGACAATGAATTACACGCAGCTACACACGAACGCTGTTCCTGCCCAATGCGAACAGCCGAGACGTGATGCAACTCGGAGTAAACGTGGATGAGGAGGGACACACCATGCAAATGGGAGGAAAGAGAGAGAGAGAGAGAGAGAGAGAGAGACTCCTGCTGTGTGCATCAACAAAAACCTAAAACAATACTGAGCATTACTGCAATCAGTGTGGAGTGACAGAGAGCAAGCGAGAGATAAAGAGAGAGAGATCAGTCTGCGACTGCATGCATCCACAAAAACATTAATGAGCATCAGTATAACTGGAAAACATACAAACGAGCACACACACACACACACACACACACACACAGAGCACTCGGTGAACATTTGAAAGCCAGTCAGCAGCAAAATGAGTGACGGACTGACAGAAAGCCAGCCAGTGGAGAGATGGACAGATAAGGAAAGAGAGCTTTGTTGACTCACCGGTGAGCACGGCTTTGGCAGATGGCTCGGCCAGGTCCAGCGCCGATTTGCCGTCGGTGTTGCGGATGTTGGCGTCGGCACCGTGCTGGAGCAGAACTGTGCAGGGGAAACACAGACAGTAGCGTAACTCAGGCAGGCACAGGCTCGAGCCCAGCGCTCTCCTCGACATCACGCTCACACACATCGCACGGCACGCAAGCAATGGACAAAGCGACACACCACGCGCTACGCTGAGGGCTAGCAGAAAAGCCCATGATACTGGAGCGCCGAGATACGAGCTCGCAGGGACGAGAGAGAGAGAGAGAGAGACTGAAAAGACAAAGCAAGCTGATTCACTGCTCGGATTTTTAATCTCCAAGTGAGCAGCCCAAGATAAACAGCGGCCAGAGTCTCCAACTGCCTGCGCGCGCGCGCACACGCTCTCTGGCGCTCTCCCCCCACCCCTGGTCTCTCTTGAAAAACAACACACATTCACTCACTCACTCACACACACACACACACCTCCTTCCTCCTCACCATCACTGCGAGTTAAAGGAAATTTCAACTGTACACAATGTTCCCTTTCACCCCAAATCCACTGTATCAGCCAAGACATGTTTGGTGTCTGAACGTTTGCTTCACAAATCACACGCTCGCCTTAACAGGCATTACTTGTCACGTTAACACCGTGCGGTTTCAAACCATTAGCATATGTAAACGTACGGTACAGAACAAACTGGAAACATCTTGCAGTCACTGTTGTGCCTCTTCCGTTGCGGCGTTACTTTCCCTCCCTAACTGTTTTATTCCATCGAGGCATTAATACGGAGAGCAAGTTCCACAAAACGTAGCTTGTTAGGTCCCCCCACTCCCAACAAACTGGATTTTCATCCATTCCACATTTCTTGGGTGAATGCTCCTGCAAACAACTTACGAATAAATTAACTTGTATCCGGATTGACACGGGGTTTAGGGTAAGGGGTCGGGGCCTCTTCCTGATTATTCACTGTTGAATCAGTGTCTGAAACAGGAATTTACAGCCGCGCGAAAGCTGCTAACACATGAAAGCACCCGAGTCTCGCATCCAACCATTTTCACAACAGGGGTAACGTTTGAAATCAAATTAAAATCATCAACACTTCCGCATCTTTCTTTCCAACACCACAATAACACCTCGGGATTGCGCGTCTTGCGGCACCGCAAAAGGCCATTTTTACAGTGCTGATGTACTGTACACACTTCGAAACAAATCTGCGCTGTGAGAAGCCCGAGGGTCAATTACACACCTCTGGTTTCCACACTCCTGCTCCTGACGGGGAGCCTGAACAGCACTAGGGCTTAAGGCCAATTTATGCTGACAACACAGTCCTCGCAGATAGTGTCGCAGATGGCGTCTGCATAGCCCCCCCACCTTCGCAGACGCTCTGCGCGCACCTCCCAAAAATTGTGACCACCGCAGAAGCCTCGCAGACAGCGTTGCAGACAAGAGGGCTCTGATTGGTCCACTCTACATCCGCTGTACACGCACTTCCGCTTCCCTACTTTCCCGGTTTGGTTTGTTTTCACGACCGACATTTTTAAAAACACGAGCGAAGATGGAGCAGCACGAAGAGCGGTTGATCGAGGAAGTGAGGAAGTACGTACATCTATACGACTCCAGTTCTAGTCATTATAAGTAACCGGAGGATAAACACTCCACTAACCACACCCACCAACTACTCCTAGCGATTTCGCGACTTCGCGCCCCCTTGCGTTGTGGCGGTGAATAACATCGCGCACGCCTATTACTCCCCGCTCAACGATAAATTACAACTGTCTGCGAAAAGCTATCTGCGAAAGCCTTGTCGCAAGAGCATGCAGAGGCCCTTAGTCTCCATACGCACTAAAGCGCCCGTGTAGTGTGCACTGCTGAGAGATTTTCCGAGTCTCGCGTATTTTCAGGCGGGTCGGATTTTCTCAGCGAAGTTAAAACACGAAGCGTGAACAGCTCTGCAACTCGTCCAGCCAATGAGAGGGAATCAAATTCACCTGCTGTCACGTGCAGCAGATCCCTGACTCCGGCTCATCATTGACTGACTGACAGGTGTGTGGTAGGGCAAGCGCACAATGTAAGCACTACGGTAGGATAATGCTTCGACAAGTTATTTGGCATGTCTTAAACAAATTTATTAGGAATAGTATATTTAAAAAAGTAAATACATTTAAAAAAAAAAAAAAAAAAAACACCTCCCACAACAAGATTGCTGTTAGTGCACAGTATATTAAACAAGAGTCATCATCAGATGACGACGCATCTCCCCCAACACACGCGCATGAAACCCCACTCCAAATTTTCCTCAAGTTGAAGTGGTTGCCATGGAAATGCGGGGGAAAACAAATCACAGAAATCCCAAAAAGTCAAAAGGTACAACTCCTCCGGTCATTTAACATGACGGTCAGGTTTCGTGAAAAACGTTCCTAATAGTTTTTGGAGTTACGCACCGGAAACTAAAATGTTTTCAGACGGACACAGCGATAGCTATATCCCCTTGCGTTATATGCCCGGGGGGAGATTAAAAAATAATAATTATTATTATTATTAGCACTATATCTCCAGGTCTCTTTGCAGAACAGACAACCCTCACTGCCCAAACCAATACTTCCTCCATGTTTTCCCCTTGTTTCGTTTTGTTGATCGATGGCTCTTGCTTTCATTTTCTTGAGATTATGTGCATGTTGTGTCCCCAAACAACTAATTTCTACACCATCGATGGAGATTTCACCTCATGTAGGTTGTCAAAGTGCACATCACGGGTAAATTCAGGAGCAAGATCGATGTAATTCTCCTATTTTATATTAAATTTTGGTCAAATATCTGTAACCTTCTGCATTCTCTGCAATTTCTTTACCTTGCACAATACCAGAAAAATTCAGTTGAAATCGAGCCATTTGAGGCGAATTGGTCCGCCTCTGAAAAAACTTGGCATTTGGATTTCTCGGCAAACACTGATTTTCGTGACGTCGCGTGCGGGACGCCTCCCTCTGAATCCTACACCAGCGCTAGCCTGGGAAATCCCATGCTGCTTTGCACAATCATTCCGATCTGAAAAGACAGCATGGAAACTATGGTCTAAAGGCTCGCCTGAGTTAGGGAGCCAATCAGAGAGTGGGGAGGGGTGGAAAGACGGTGACGCGTACTACTCGACCAACGGAAGCTTGTAGTTTATTTGGGACTGTTTACGGATCACATTTAACATGGCGGCGAGTGATACGAACCAAACTCTCAATCAAGCTTTGTCTTGCACAAACGGCAGTAATCGTTCGGTGCCATTGTTTTCCTATTTTTGTTTTGCCTTCTCTCTTTCCTTCTCTTCTTCTTCGCTCTAACTACGTCACCGGGTACAACTGCCATGATTGGCCATGGGCTACGTATACGCCAAATGATAGACATTCGCAACGTCCAATAAACGGCCATTGACAATCGTAAACCACACCTCCCCTACGAGAAATTCAATAGGCGGATTCCAGACCATATTTCACTTGTGATATGGTCTGGTGTTAACCAGACTACGCCAGCGCTGGTTTGTTTATGAGAAAACGACCTGGTGGTTTTCTGCAAATTTCTTCAACGTTATCGCGTAATTATTAAAATGGTTAACAGATGTATGGTAGGAGGGTGTAGCAACACCAATCTTGATGGGATTAGTACTCATCGTTTCCCAAAAGACCGGACAATGAGAGAGAAATGGGAGCGCTTGGTCTACACAGGCTGTGCACTGAAACCGTGCAAAGCTCGCGCAGCCTGCTGGCGCTTCCGCAGGTGACGTCACGAAACTGGCTCCAGACTCCCTTGGGATTTTTCCAGACGCGTTTTGTTATTTTATTTTTTTCTGCTGTAGACAGATGGCCTCGTGCAAAATTACCCTTCTGGATGAGTGTGTAAAGGGTCATACTTTCATATTATTAAAAAAAAACAAAAAAAAAACCACGAAACTGGTCCAGAATATGCACTTTAAGAACACTTTCATACCGATTCCTCAATAAGTTCGTCTCAATCAGAGCACAGTTCACTTTTGTTACTCGGTTTCCTTTCACACTGCACATAATTACACAAACCAAAAAACACACGACTGAGAGGCATGTGGGGCTGAAAACAAACACTCCTGTAAATATATATATATTTCATTTACTGGCCAGAAAAAGCTGTTAAAAAAAAAAAGTTACCAAGTGCACACACAGAACTAAAATGACCTGAGCATGGAGACCACAGAGCGAGCGCTCAATAAATGATTATTTGCAATGCTACAGTTTGTCCTTTGGCTCAGGTTTGGTTTTGTTTTATTGCACTTCATGGCTGAGTTTTGCAGCTCGCTTCTCCCAAAAAAAAGAAAAAAAAATCACTATCACAGATCAGTTGTTTTAGCCTCACCCGAGCGCTGTGTCCTCACATCTAAACGAAGCACAAAGAGAAACGTGCGCCAGGCTCCCACCCGAATGGACTCAACACTGCATCTGTGAGACACTGACTTCCACCAAAGACTGGTTTTTTTTCTTGGGACAAAAAAAAACACTTTAATTTCATTATTGTTTTTAACTGAAAACAATAAAAACTTGCTCTCCATATTATCATGATGCTGCCGGTGTTTTGATGACTCATAGGTCATCCATTAATCATCAAAAAGACAAACGCCGGCTCAGTGCTGCTGTGAAATATGACGCCTGACCAGAGCAGGACGATTGGCTTTAAAGAAAGAAGAAATACGAGCAGGGCTTGAAGTGGAAAACGTACCGCAGCACTTCAGCCCTCTCGGTCAAATGAATGTCCCTCATAGAGAGAGAGGAAAAAAAAAAGGGGGCCCCGTGAGCACATTTGCATACAAGACTGTCACGAAAGCGCTCGGGTGATGAGCTGTCGAGTGGAATGAGCGGGATGACAGAGATCGGGTGATTAAAATTCGCAGGCGTGCCTCCCACAGTATGGCCATCCATCAGCCATAGGGTTAGATGGAGAATCGGAATCATCACACTAACCTCTGCCCTCAAACCCACACACACACACACACACACACACACACACACACACACACAGAGAGAGGAGTGGCAGGAATGCAGAAGCAGGTCACTCAGTAGGCGTTGCCACAGTGCTGCCCAAGTGCTAAGTGAAGAGCAAAATACACACTGCTTTACTGCATCAGCCACATCAACACCGCAGGTACGGAATTAACGAAGCCGACTGGTCAGAAGGTGTTGAGTATTTGAGGGTGGGGCGGGGCATCAGAATAAAACTGAATTCCAGGCAAGTTTACCGTAACGAGCTTTGATGCGGTTCGGCTCACCAATGGGAATTTAGAGGAAGGTCTACAGAACACTCGAAAACGCAAAAACGTCAGTTCCTTTCAAACCGTTTCCAAGTACATTACAATGGAGGAGAAAATAATTGCAGCAGCAGGTTGACGCCATTTATGACGCGCCCCTGTTTGCAGCACTATTTATCGGCAGCGGGTTTCGCTCCAGAACGCTCGATTTTAAGCAGGAATGCGACGTATTGGCTCCAAACAGCACCAATTTCAGTAATTAGCCATGAAACTTCAACCAGGACCACAGCTACTTTACTGCAGGCTTCTCAAACGTTACTTTTTGTAATCATATCGTGCGACAATAAATCGCAATAAACATTTAGGACTCTTCTCATCGATTATAAAAATGAATCAATTTGTCAAACTGCATAATCATCTGTTTTTTTTTTCTTTCTGTAATTGTTTCGAGAGCAGAGGGTGCAATAACCTACAACACTGGGAATGTGGATGACTTCACTGTAGGAGGAAGTAATACCGCTCTAATGCTGCAAAAACAGAGCTGTTGTGTGATTTACTGTACAAATAGATTTAACAGGAAATCGGAGCTCTCTTCACAGACTGCTGGACGCTAAATAAAAGAAGCAAATGGAGGTAGGATAAATGTTCAGAGGTTTATGAAGCCTATCAGCTTTTCTTTTTCATTTTTAATCGCATGAATATTTTGCTTAATCGGCTATTTATTTTATTCCATCCTTTTTACAAGTGTGGATAAATATTCGATGAGAAGAGTACTAAATGTTTATTGCGATTTATTGTCGCACGATATCATTACAAAAAGTAACGTTAATGCTAATTAAAGGCCAAGACCAGTAAGCGTGTCCTATAAATTGCATGCTGAAATTTGAATTAGCGCTTCGCGTTAAGCGTGTAACCATTCACCCAATTCGTGATTCGATTTTCACATGATGTTTTTAAAAGGGCGGCACGGTGGTGTAGTGGTTAGCACTGTCGTTTCACAGCAACAAGGTTCTGGGTTCGAGCCCAGCGGTCAACGGGGGCCTTTCTGTGTGGGGTTTGCATGCTCTCCCCGTGTCTGCGTGGGTTTCCTCCGGTTTCCCCCACAGTCCAAAGATATGCGGTTAGGTTCACGTGGGGTGGCCATGAAATACCTTTGAGCAAGGTACCTAACCCCCAACTGCTCCCTGGGCACTATTGGCATGGCTGCCCACTGCTCTGGGTGTGTGCGCACGCACGCACACGTGTGTTCACTGCCTCAGACGGGTTAAACGCAGAGAGGAATTTTACTGTGCGCGTGATAAATTATTGAAAAAAAATTGAATGAAGAAAGCTTTACTCCCCCCCTCCCCAAAAAAAAAAAGCCACATTTATTTCCCTATTCTTCATCAATCTAAATACTCCTTTGGGGGGGGGGATCTTAATAACCAACAATATTTATCCACAAGGATGGAGTAAAATAAATAGCCGATTAAGCAAAATACTCATTCGATTAAAAATGGGGGAAAAAAAGCTTATAGGCTTCATAAACCTCCGAACATTTATCCTACCTCCATTTGCTTCTCTTTTATTTAGCATCCAGCAGTCTGTGAAGAGAGCTCCGATTTCCTGTTAAATCTATTTGTACAGTAAATCACACAACAGCTCTGTTTTTGCAGCATTAGAGTGGTATTACTTCCACCTACAGTGAAGTCATGCACATTCCCACTGTTGTAGGTTATTGCACCCTCTGCTCTCGAAACAATTACAGAAAGGAAAAAAAAAAAAAAATTATGCAGTTTGACAAATTGATTCATTTTTATCATCGATGAGAAGAGTCCTACATGTTTATCGCGATTTCTTGTCGCATGCTATCATTACATACCAAACAAACCAAACAATTTTTAGAATTTCATGGTGTACAAATCCAGTTTTCTGGTTTGCTTAACAATGTGTGAAAACTTTTCGCCACACCATGTGTGAAAACCCCACACCATTTTTCTCTCCCACTGGGCCTGAACACCGATGAACAGATGTAACAAGCACAGCACACATGGAAGAGCATCAGCGTTGGCTGCATCATTTCCTAAGTCACAGAGTTGTGTGTCATGGCCGATGCTGCTGTAATCATTCATCACACGGGCAATAAAAAGCCCAGACAGGCCCTTCCACAGAAACACTGCTACGGCCTCCATCAGGCTCGTCCATCTTTCAACTCAAGATCGACGTTCAGCGAAGTGTGATTTTTGAGTTGCCGCCAGCAGCTCACAGTAAACCAGACTGGAGTTCTCAGACTGAAAGTGACACTAATGAGCAGAGAGCAGCAAGACGGTTTACTCATAACTAGGGATGCACCGATCCGATATTCAGCATCTGTGTTGGTGTGATATTGACCAAAAACACACAGGATGAGGGAACAGCAAGTTTTAAAATTATAATCCATTACAATACACAGGACAGAATTCTCTGAACAAAATGCATTGATGGAATTCCTGGTCTTTCTCCTCTCCATCTGATTGAGCTGCATCAGTGTTCTTCGTCTTTCTTTCAGTGCCTCCTTTTTCTCTCATCTCTATTGCTGGGTTTCACGTGACGTCACATCCGCCTCATTAGTTATTCAGAACTTTAGCTGGTGGTCTACCAAAGCTCAGTTGACAAAGTGTTTGTACGGAGAAGGTGCATTGCTCGCGTGAAAAATGCCTTACGCTTGCGTTGTTTTAGGTTCGAATCGATCAAACCGTGAAACTGAGAAAAGTTTCTTCAGGGTTCCCCGTGAACTAATAAAGGGTGAACGAACACAGGATTTCACAAAAAGACGTCGAGAAAGGTGGCTTTTGAGCCTCTCACTGAAATCGAAGCATGCTCGAGTTTGCAGTGATCACTTGGTGAAAGGTTTGTATCTCCCTCTCAGCGCTCCTTAGTGTTTTCCAAGTACTTTTCTTGCTGCGTGTCGTTATTTTACGGTACTTTTTTTTTTTTTTAGTCACGAAGCGCTAAAGTCCCCAGCGGTTTCTTTGTTTACTCCTCACAAAGTCCATATGCATGAAGGCCGCGACAAAATTCTTCCCCAGCCGTACAGTTACAATGCGCCGTGATCACTTCTCCGTCTTGTTTAACTAATGCCGCTTTTCCACTACAAACGCGGCTGAGTCGGGCTGAGTCGTGCAGTGCTGAGTTGGGCTGAGTCGAGCTGAGCGGGGCTGTTGGAGTTGCATTTCGACTACAACCGCGCTGAACCGTGCTGGCTGGAAGTGGGTGGACACATTGGGTGGAGTTAGCGAAAGTGGGTGGACGTCACGTGATGTCGTTAGGCGGCGCAAACAGTGACATCAGTGATCTTTTAAGCGGTAGTCTCACAACCCGGATAGTAAACAATAAACATGGAGTCGTTAGTGTTGCTGGTCTTGGTGCTGTGGCTTGTTGTCACCGACAATGCCAACAGATACTGGCAAGAGCGTATAGATGAGGCGAGGCGCATAAGGCTTCAGAAATTCTCGTAATTCGTAATTGTTCTTCTTCCGGGTTTACGGTGTTTACAGATCCCAGCGTGCTTGCGGGGCGTGTGGGCATGTGAGGACACTCCTCCTCACCAATCAGTGCACAGGGGAGTGTCTGCTCACGCCCCTAGCCCCACTCGGCTCGGTTTGGCTCGCTTCAGCCCCACTCCAAAACCGTGCGAGTTTTGGGTGCTGAGTAGGGCTGAAGCGAGCTGAGTCGTGCTGCTCTGAGGCAGTCGAAACGCGAGCCGTGTCGGGCTGAAGTGAGCTGAAAAAGGGTAGTGGAAAAGGGCCATAAGATCCAGGTCTTTAAAGGGGTTTCTGATGATCTTTGTGAATGATTTACCTGAGAGATAAGAGCCAACACGAGTGAGAATCAAGCCAACTGTTGTTTGTTTACATTCAACTTGCAGCGCTTCGTTGTAAAGACGCGAACGAAAAGCTTAAAAACGCTTACACGGGCAAAAACAATCCAGGATTGATTGGGCAGCGACTTGATAGCGAGGTCCTTTACCCAGCCACATATAAAAAGGTTGTAAGCCTCCGTACTCTTCCACGCTTTCATCTGTTTTGCGGTGTAGAAGGCCGTCTGCAACACCAGACAGTTCGAGATGTCGGGGAACTCGACTGAAGGGTCGTTTTCGAGATCGTATGACAAATTCTTCTTTCCCAGACTGTAGGGGTCGATTCCATTGCACACAGCAATCTCCTGAATAGATCTAAAGCCAGCCGTGGCTTCTAGATTACGAGCGTACTCTGATAACTCATCGCTAGGTGTCTGCGCTACGGCAGCCGTTTAGGTTTGCTCAACCACCGGCTGTTTTACCGGAAGTGAAATCGCTAAGAAAAAAGTCACATGACTGAAACCCAATACCACCCTATTCTTTCTCTGTCCGTCCTCTGCCTCCTCCACTTCATAACCGCGCTGTTAAAAATCAATCAGCTCTGAGGGAGGGCCAAGCTCTGAAACGAGCATCAGATTGATGAAGGCTGTATTACTTGGTGAATTTCTGGACTTGATCCTGTTACGAGTGCTGAAGCCACATTTATAATTGGTATGACCAGCCATCTGATCCAGTTTCTCCATTTCACTGAATACACCGCTATGTTCATGCAGCCCAGTCCTGCGGAACACGAAGCGTACGGGTCTCACTGGAAATCGTGACTTGCTTCCACGTTGTGGATGTGTGTGTTAATTTTATTTTGTTTGTGTGCCTGTGTGTGTGTTGTGTATGTGCTACTTGGACACCTCAATTTCCCTCGGGATTACTAAAGTCTGTCTGTCTGTCTTCAGCCTTTACATTACACGGGAAGCGTCTCAGTAGGCTTTCTGCACCAGAGAGAGAGAAAAGTTCTCCGAAGAATTTACCACAAGGTCTTTTTTTGGGTTCCGAAACAGTAAACAATCACAGAATACCCACTGTGTCAGCAAGAAACCTGTCAATTTCATCTACCAAAGAGCCTCCATAGCTGCTCTTCAGGTCATCCGAGACTGGTTCCTGAGTGGTGAAGTCAAAAAGCTGCTCCTCCTTTAAACCCGTTACCATCCCTGTGTCTGAAATCACTCGTTCACTACTCCCTATATAGGGAATCCTATAATCGAGGACTATATAGTGAGCTCGTTGGTAAAAGGAAAAAATGCTTTCGGACACTACTCCGCCACGCCGTTATTTACATTAGGCCATCCTTAAAAAAAAAAAATCCGTTTCCTGTCCACCGGGTGAGCAAAAAAATTTTCAGTCGGGAGGGAGGGATTTTTTTCTTTACTATATGGATGGATAAGAAATCGCAATGCTGTGTTTGCTTTTTCTTTCAGTACTTTTTTTTATTACAAAAGCAGACACATTTAATAAAATGACAGTTTAATCAACTGAAACTTGTACAAAAACTAAGTTAGCATTTTAAATGCTGACTGCAACATTTGCAAAACTTTTACAAAGGTACTTAAAATGTCCGACACACGGACTTTTTGTAGTTCTAAATCGAGCGTTAGGCCTAGTTCGGATGAAATTACACTATTAAAATGATCACTGAATGATTTGTTTTTCTGAATCTTTACTATTTTGTTGTTCGCTAGAATACCATTTTGTGATTTCACACTTAAGCAAATGTTTGAAAACTCCGGATCTCCTTCCTTCATGGTGGCTGCCATTTTTTTGTGCCGCACGGCGCATGCGCAGAGCTGATTCAGTTCTATATTCTGAGTGGAATGCAGGGCTTTCCACAAGCACCGGCTGCCGCCATGCAGCCGACTACACAATTAAGTCCAGCCGGCTACTTTAATGACTATTATTTTTGTAGCCCACAGGCTCTAAATATTAATTTTCGATTTTAATAAAATTAAATGTTTATCTAACGGACTGACAATAATGTCAAACTGAACTGCACTCATTTAAGTTGTGGTTTGCGCTGTTTGTACCGATAACCAAAAATTCCCCGCAGACTTCGTTGATCAAGGGAGAGTAACTCATCCGCGGCCCCGACATGTGGTGTGCGCGCGCACTCTGCGGAGGCAGTAGTGTGTCGGGGCTGTCGGAGGTGACATCGGAGGGAACAGAAGCAGAGATGACGCTTATTTTGTCGCCGGTAAACCAGTCTTCTCTCGTTCAATTCCGTGCTGGCATCAAAAGACACCGTTGGTTGTAAATGAACCCAAACTGAGTGGTTGGAGTGTATTTTCATACACAAATGGAGAAATGTTCGCTGAGTGTGTAATTGTGTAGCCCCACTGCAGACCGTTGTCGTTGTTAATTCATAGCATGCTCAGCTGCGTGAATGTGTCATGCACCGAAAATAAGAGATTCACAAGCCAGGAACGCCTCATGATGCAATACGCAAGAAAAGAAAGAAGATTTACTGCCATTTTACTTTGTATTTGAGTAAAGTGAATAAATAAATGGTCTGTGGAAAATACATTTAATCCTGGGAACTGCGTGCACAGGAGTTTATTTTGTGTTTACTCCCCCCGGCTGGCTACTCATTTGTCATGGCTGGCTAGTATGAGCCTTAGTGGAAAGCCCTGGGAATGCGGAAATGTCAAGTTCGATTTTAGATTTACGAACACGAAAAAAATGTCGAAAAACCGGCGTTAAAAATAAAAAATTTCAACCGCACAAACGGCACTCACCCGGCCGGTGGACTGGAAACAGAACATTTTTTTTAATAATGGCCTTACGGTCACAATTAATGTGGGTTTTCAAAAATAATAAATACACGCGTGCATTTTTGCAATAAGCGCATTTCCCACATTTATCAATACAAAGTACCTGCATCTGCTGGGGTTTTTTCCCCCCAGTTCTTTTAAACCAAGGCTGAATCCTTTCTTCTTTGCCTTTTATGAAATCAAATTTCAGGCTTTTGATTAATTCCTCACTCTGCACTGTAACTTTCATTCTGGTATTTTATCAGTCTTATTTTATTTTAGTTTATTTTTTCATCTCTTACCATTTTAATTGTACCCGAATGTTCGTTTATAACGCGTTTCGTCCTCCGTCCATTCACCCCCCTTCAGCGCGACCGCAATGCATGATGGTATCTAGTGCTTGGTTTGTGCCCATCGGTTGTACACTACTTTTCATGATGCCTTGTGGGATACTTTGAGTGCAGTATATAGGGTGTAATAATTCTCACGATACATTCGGACAGCACTCCAAAATGGCGTCCTCACTATCAGAGGTGGAAAGTAACGAATTACATTTACTCACGTTACTGTAATTAAGTAGATTTTTTGTGTAATTTGTAATTTTTAAGTAGTTTTTGAAATGAGTAATTTTACTTTTACTCAAGAATATTACTTCACTACATTCGAAAACCGCCCGTTACTGAGTAAAAAAATTAAATGCAGGGAAAAAAAAAAATTGGCCTGAACTGAAAGGAAACTGGCGCAGGCGCGCACGGAATATCCATATTAGCCTACATGCATGGTTGGATGATGGCTGGTCCCGAGGTAGCCGAGCAAGAGATAGAGGAGGTCATGGAGGAGGTTGAGGATTGCCAAGAAGAGAATTCCCGTGGAACAGATGCGCCGGACAGCGAGGGAAATCCTTGGCCGTATCTCAGCCAGTACTTGGCATTCAAACGCAAACGAGGCAATAACATAATAATGCAATGCAAAATGTGCCTGCCCCGCCGTACAGAGCTATCAGTCTACAAAACTTCCACATCAAATCTGCGGAAGCATGTGGTGGTAAGTAGATACAGTATGTGCATTTACCTGTGTATCCCAAACGTTATATTTATTGTTTGGTTAAAACCTTCCACTGTTGAGTAAAATGTGCCTTCATTATCAATTCTTTTGGCCGCCTGGCATCCATACTGATCACTAACATTTCAAGTGAAGTAGCCTAAATGAAATTAAATCACCTCACGTTTACAAGTTAGTTTTATCAGAACGACAGTCAGAAATGATACGAGTGCATGGTTTTAGTTGCAGTTGGTCTCTTATGAAAAAAATCCTAATTCATGTATACTGTAGACTCGCTCCTGGGTTGTTAGCTCTAGCCTCGACTAGAGCTTTGGGAGGTCACTGACAGGCCATCAAAACATTTTCACGGTCTTGGATACTTTGAGTTTGGTTTTCTTTTCTTTTTTTATTGTGGCGTTTGAGTTGGACCATGCAATTCAGAATTTGGCACTTTGCTTAAAAATGTTTTATGGGGCGGTCTCAAAATAGTTTGCACATTACCTCTCGACAGGTTGTAAACATTATGCAGTTAATTTGTCAATTCTATTTTCTATATAAGGAAGAGCACAGTGTTGCTAAGGAATCACTTAGCTGTCTTTAAATCATGAGAGCCCAGGGACACTGAGTTTGGTTGGTTTAAGCTGGGCATACACTGCGATTTTTTTCAATTGCGGTATTCAGCTGATGCTCACACTGTACGAGTGAATCGCAGGGGTAAACAGCACGCAGCTTACGATTCCTGTTCTCACACTATACGATACGATGCTCGGATGCGACGCTTAGGATTTAAAACAGGTTTGATTTTCATCCGATCGATCGGGAGGAGGTCGTGAGGTGTTAATCGCTTGTCGTTACCCCATGTATACTACACGATCCGAGACGCACGATTGAGCCAAAACTCGGCCCGATCTCCAAAATAGTCGCACGAGTGAAAATCGTGTCAAAATCGGGCCAAAAATCGCACAGTGTATGCCCAGCTTTACGTTTCATGTGTGTCATTTAGTAAGTCTGCTTTAGTGGCTTTAATAGATGAGATTAGATTCACTTTATTCATCCCACATCGGGGAAATTCACGTGTTACAGTAGCAAGAAAATGTCAAACAGATAACAAATAAAACTGAAATAAAAATTAGACAAACGAAGGATTAAATACAGAGGGCTATTTGCATTATCTACCGTGAAAAATTATAGAAAAATTGCCTTATTGAGAGGATCGGAAAAATTGCACATTACAGGTAGACTCTGTATATATACACATATACATACATACATACACACACACATATATATATATATATATATATATATATATATATATATATATATATATATATATATATATATACACACAATATTTTTATTTTTATATTATATATATAAATAAATAAAAAGTATGCATAAAAATAGCAGGCGTTTGTCAGTAAAGAAAAAAATATGGATGATAGAATTTACAAGTTATGCCACTTGTACTTGAAAATGTTTTATGGGGTCGTCCAAACAAAGCTTTATACATTACGCTGCCTGAAAGGTTATTATGTGGACTAATAGTTCATTAAAAACAATTTGGTTTATGACTTGTCCTTTCTTTTTTTATATCAAATAATTGAAAGTAACTAAGTAACATTTACTCAAAGTACATTTTAAATTGAGTACTTTTTTACTTTTACTCGAGTAGATTTTTAGATGGGTACTTTTACTTGAGTAGAATTTAAGCAAAGTAAAGATGCTTTTACTTAATTACAATTTTTCAGTACTTTTTCCACCTCTGCTCACTATATAGCGAGTGATTTTGGACCCAGCGCATAAAGAGAGCTGAAGACTTCCTCTTCTGTCGAGCCAGGGTGGACCATTATTCTTCTCTCTGGGCCTCTTTCGTACATTCAACTACTGTGGAGAAGTCCAGATCTTCTCTCTGAAAACGTTCGGAGAGAAGGACCACATACTGAAGGGTGTGAATTACCTTCATGATGTGACAGAGAGCCGCAAACCTGTGTTGCACAGATCTGGCTGCATTACTAGCAGCAAGAGCAAAACGAGCTGTGCGATGAACCCCTGCCAGTTTGGAGCGGCATTCCTCCCCAAGATGTGGGGTTTTTCTCTTTAAAAAAAAAAAAAATTCCTTGGCAGCATTCCGTCATAAAAGCAGCACCATCAGTGCAAACTGCTGCAAGTTCTTATGCGTTTAAATTCTTGTCAGCAATTGCATATCCTCAAAAACGGTGCCTGCTCTTCCATCTGCAACTTCTGGGCTCTGAAACAATTGTTTTAATCTCGTCGTCCATGTCCCTTACATATATAATGAGCTGCTTCCTATTACTTGCATCTGTGCGGACTCTCAGGGTTCCTGCTGGCACTCGTCATTGACGAATATAATCAATCAGTGACGAAGAGAAAATTCCTAGCACTCGTCACACTGACGAATCTATTTGTCATTATCATAAGTCAGGGCTTTTCAAAGTGTGGCGCACCAGAGTTCTTCGGGGGGGGAGGGGGGGCACAACGTGAGGAAAAATAAACCAGAATAAGTTACTATTGCGGACATTTAGCGAACTTCAGCTAGCCTTTACCAGAGACAAAATGGATCGATTTTTAGTACCTAAAGATACAGTGAGTGAGGAGACAGAGTCTGGGCCAAGCAAAAAAACAGACCCTCCAGGATGTTGCGATTTGCAACATCAACGCAAATTCAACCAATCCCCGCGAATTCAGCGCGGTGTTGCAATTATATCCAATCACCGCAACTTTCCCGCAAATTTAACCAATCATTGGCGTCGTCTTGAGGTGACGTCGACAAACTACCTTCCGCCTTACTTCCGTGTATACGTTCAAGAGAAGCAGCATGCGCGCAGTGTTGCCAGATTGGGCGGTTTCAAGTGCATTTTGGCGGGTTTTGAACATATTTTGGGCTGGAAAACGTCAGCAGTATCTGGCAACACTGCATGTGCGAGTCAGTGTTTATATAGGCTTAAATTCTGTTACTGAAAGTGTGTTATGTTTACAGTGAAGGACTGTAGGCACTTTACATTTTTTTTTACTTAATACAAGAAATTAATGGATGCCAACATTTTTGCCAAAATGGTATTTTATTTTCCATTGTTTGGCAGCTTCAGCATCATACTGTGAGATTCTGTTCAAATTGTTGTTTTTTCTTCTATGAAGCCTGAGCCATTTATTTTATTAGTTTATAATTGTTTAATTTAGTCTTCAGGAGAGACTGCCTGCACACAGTACTAGTATTAATAGTTTTTTTTTTCTTACATGAAAGCTGAGGCATTTATATTATATTTTAAGGTAACTTCATGTTAAGCTGTGAGGTTCTCTGCACTTTAACTTTTGAACCAACAGGAGCATTTGGATAAGTAAAGCCTATTTTTCTGCATTTTTGTAGTCCTGGTAATCTTTTATATTGGTAAAGTTGTTTATAGGACCATTTCTCAGAGTCTTTGTTTTTTTAATCAAGAGTTTTTCAGTAATAACTTAATATTTAACACATCACTCAATTTTAATCACAAAAAGAGAAAATCGCAACAATTTCTCGCACCTTTCACTTCCTCCCGCAATGCAAATCGCAACAAAAACCTAAAAAAACACCGCAACTTTCATCGCAATTTTTTGGAAAATCCCCCGCAACATCAGACATTTTAGCCCGCAACAATCACAAAAAGGCCCGTGGAATCCTGGGGGGACCGAAAAAAGAAGGAAGTATGACCACGATTATTTTAAGTTTGGATTTTCATGGACTGGATCTGAAGATGCTCCACTGCCACAGTGTGTTGTCTGCCAAGAGGTGCTAGCTAACGATGCTATGAGATGTTTAAAATGTGTAAAACAAGAGGTTTTAAAAAGCACAGATGTTTAAAATGTGAAAAAGAAAAAAAAAATACAAATGTGTACAACCATTTTTTAAAAATACGAATGGAACATTAAGTATAGCAACAACAAAAATTGGGGGGGGGGGGGGGGGGGGGCTGTTGTTTATTTGCTCTCCGAGGGGGGCTGACTCTCCAACACTTTGAAAACCCCTGTCATAAGTCATCTTAGAAATCCTTCCACAAATTCCTCCGTTTGCTGAAATCCAACCCCAATGAAGAGATGACAGGAAGCCCGAGTGTAAACAATGAGCTTCTGACCAATAAAAATCGACTACACATGATCAAACGAGCGCCAAGCTTTGGACCAATCACAGCGCGTGTTAAGCGGCCTGGTGTGGTGGCGTCATTATCTCTGTATGAACCCAACGGCGGCGCAGTCCAAACTGGAGAAGTTCTTTTGGGGGAGATTCTTCCAGCATTGAAGATGATTTAAGGGCTGAAACAGGCACAGGGGAGACGCACTCAGAGCCCCGACCACATCGGACAGAGTCAGTAGTACAGGGGTCAGTTTAAATTGCTTTTATTTAAAAAAAAAAAACCCACACCACAACCAATACCACAAAAGTGAAAGTGCTGTCAGCCAGCGAGCGACTGAAATGAGCTACGTTTTGGGTTCCCGTGGATAACGCTGCGGCGTCGTTCGGCCCCATCACTCGGGGCTTTCTCCCCCGGGGTATTTTCACCCTCAAAAATAAAAAGCTATAAATAGAAAACAGCCGACTTGGATGTCACCTGGGATTCTGAATGTTGTAATATAAAATCACTAATAAAGAGGTCATAACCTTTGGGTGTGTGTGGGTGATAATATTACCTTGTAAAGTTAGATTTCACCTCCCCAACCTATCGATGCCAATCTCCATTAAAAAATCCAAGCCTCAGGAAAACTTAACTTGCCTTTTCAACTTGTCTCTTCAAAAGCTAGAAACAGTTCTAACGCTATGATGTAAAACGCTGTGCCGTTCTGTGTTCGGCTTCTAAATCGACGGGAAATTCGGATTCCTTCACTGCTGTTTGTTCCAAGATTCTTCTCGACTCTGTTCAATTGTAAATCAAGGTTTGTGTTGAAGTAAAGGCTAAAGGGAGTCCGATTACCGCTTTTACCCACTTGGACAAATTATTAAGAATAACTCAATAAACTTCCATAGCTATGCAGATGACACTCAGCTTTACTTCGCTATGTCACCTAATGACTATGCCCCTTTTGAGTCTCTTCATAGATGCATTGACCAAATTAACAAATGGATGTCTCACAATTTTCTTCAGCTGAACGCAGATAAAACTGAAGCAATTATATTTGGCAAAAAGGAGGAAAGGCTTAGGATTGCCACTGTTCTTGAAACTAATGGTGATGATACACAGGGCAACTTTTTGGGCAATGTTGCCGAGCAATGTTGCTGGCAACGGGCAACTAGGTGAGACACGGCAACTTTTCAGGGCAACTAACAATGGGCAACAACAGTTAGCAATGGCAGTTTACAGTTAGCTAAAAAAAAAAAAAAACCAATGTCTTAATTTTTGCTGTGACCATTTAATCAAGCTGTCTTGTTTTTTTAGAGCTTTGGTGAGGTAAATTCCTCCATATAGAATATTAAAACAACAACTTACCGGCGTAAAAACAGATGAGGAGTCTCTCCATCTCTTCATTCCACTGACACTGAGCGGCCGCCATATTTGTTTGAAATTTCTGATCCGAACCTCACCGGAGGTCACATGACTCGATACGCGCGTTCTGATTGGCTTATCTCAAAAAGTTGCCAGAGATTATCAAAACCATTCAGAAAGAAACAATGTTGCCCAATCTCAATAGAAAAGAGTCAAAACGCAATTGCCCAGCAACATTGCTCGGCAGCATTGCCCAAAAAGTTGCCCCGTGTATCATCACAATTAGGGGCTTAAAGCAAAGGATACTGTCAAAAACCTTGGTGTCCTTATTGACAGCGAACTTAACTTCAACAGTCATATGAAAGTGGTAAAAAAAGTCTGCATTCTATCACCTAAAAAACATTTCTAAACTCAGGGGTCTCATGTCAAAACATGATCTAGAAAAACTTATTCATGCTTTCATCTCCAGTAGGGTTGATTACTGCAATAGCCTTTTCACAGGTCTTCCAAAAAAGACCATCAAAGAGCTTCAACTAATCCAAAATGCAGCAGCAAGGGTTCTTACAAGAACAAAAAGGGTAGTCCATATCACTCCAATCCTAAGGTCTCTGCACTGGCTCCCAGTGAGCTATAGAATTGACTTTAAGGCATTACTTCTTCTATTTAAAACATTAAATGGGATGGGACCCAGCTACCTACTGGATATGTTTCAATTATATGCACCAACTAGGTCTCTAAGATCACAGGAGAAAAACTTGCTAGTAATACCAGCTGTCAAATCGAAGTGTGGCGAAGCAGCCTTTAGTTGCTATGCTGCTAAGCTTTGGAACCAACTTCCAGATGATACCAAAAATGCTCCTACTGTTAGTTTTAAATCCAGGCTCAAGACAAAGCTGTTTTCAGATGCTTTCACTTGATTAATTTTTACCCAAGTAATTAATTTCCTTTAACATAATTTCTTTTAATCTTGGATTTTAATGATTTTACTTTTACTTTAATTCTTTGTTACTGTGATCCTCGTAGATTGTGTCTGCGGGACGATTTTATTTGGTGATCCTCGTAGATTGTGTCTGCGCGACGATTTTTGGTGATCCTCGTAGATTGTGTCTGCGGGACGATTTTTGGTGATCCTCGTAGATTGTGTCTGCGGGACGATTTTTTTTGGTGATCCTCGTAGATTGTGTCTGCGGGACGATTTTATTTGGTGATCCTCGTAGATTGTGTCTGCGGGACGATTTTTTTTGGTGATCCTCGTAGATTGTGTCTGCGGGACGATTATTTTGGTGATCCTCGTAGATTGTGTCTGCGGGACGATTTTTTTTGGTGATCCTCATAGATTGTGTCTGCGGGACGATTTTTGGTGATCCTCGTAGATTGTGTCTGCGGGACGATTTTTTTTGGTGATCCTCGTAGATTGTGTCTGCGGGACGATTTTATTTGGTGATCCTCGTAGATTGTGTCTGCGGGACGATTTTATTTGGTGATCCTCGTAGATTGTGTCTGCGGGACGATTTTTGGTGATCCTCGTAGATTGTGTCTGCGGGAAGATTTTTGGTGATCCTCGTAGATTTTGTCTGCGGGACGATTTTATTTGGATCCTCGTAGATTTTGTCTGCGGGACGATTTTATTTGGATCCTCGTAGATTTTGTCTGCGGGACGATTTTATTTGGATCCTCGTAGATTTTGACTGCGGGACGATTTTATTTGGATCCTCGTAGATTTTGTCTGCGGGACGATTTTATTTGGATCCTTGTAGATTTTGACTGCGGGACGATTTTATTTGGATCCTCGTAGATTTTGTCTGCGGGACGATTTTATTTGGATCCTTGTAGATTTTGACTGCGGGACGATTTTATTTGGATCCTCGTAGATTTTGTCTGCGGGACGATTTTATTTGGATCCTTGTAGATTTTGACTGCGGGACGATTTTATTTGGATCCTCGTAGATTTTGTCTGCGGGACGATTTTTGGTGATCCTCGTGGAAGAGCCACGGGAAGAGCGCGCTTTATGAGTTAAACCCATAATAATTAATCTCGAGGCTGATTCCTTTTTTGAACTTTTATTTCATTTTATTATTTTATTCCTACTATTGTTTAATTCTTATTATTTTTCTTCCCCAATTATTTTATGTAATTTTATTTTCTATTGTTCACTGTTCTACTTTTACTTCTGTAAAGCCCATTGAACTGCCACTGTGTATGAAATGTGCTATATAAATAAACTTGCCTTGCCTTTTGAATAATTCCATGCTAAAATAACCTGAAGTAAGCTCAAACTAAAGAGGTTTATTTTAGCTCAACGGTGCACAGGGCGCCCAAAATCAGGGTTCTCTTATTCGAGGCTGGAGTAGAGCCCAAATGTTATATGTAATGGAGAGGCCTCGCTGGATCTGAACAAATATGTGAATTATGCCAGTTTGGTTGGTATAAACCTGTCACTAAGAAAAAATAGAGACTAAGAAAGAGAGAAGAATACTTATTGAACTTTTATTTTTCAAGGAAAAAAATGGAGAATATTTTTCAGAACCCAGGGGGAACCCGAGACTCAGTACCCAGTACTAAGGGGGCTTTTCAACATCCTCCACAAGCGTACTTGTTGGCCTAGTGGTTAGCGTGTCCGCCTCTCAATCGGGAGATTTACTCATGGTCGGGTCATACCAAAGACTATCATAAAAACATTCGGCTTCTAAAATGACAGAAATTCAGATTCCTTGGGAATCTGGAATGTTGTTTGTTTGTTCCCTCGCTGGTTCGGAATTCGGAATCAAACTGGCACAATTCACATATTTGTTCAGATCCAGCTAGGCCTCTCCATTACATATAACATTTGGTTTGAGCTACTGCCGTCTGGCAAGGCACGCTGCAATACAGATGCGAGTGGGGAGTCAAACTCTCGCAGTTACCAGAGGACTAACCCCCCACTGGAACCCTAGCTATGTAATAGGCGAGAGGCCGAGGACTACGGAAATGGAGATCGGCGCCACCCTATGCGCTACATGGCGTGGGAAGGGACTTTGTCATAGCAAATATGTCATTCTTGTCATCTTAAAAAAAAAAAAAAAACTTCAGTGAATTTAAAAAAAATAAATAAATAAAACCCACACAACACATACCGTACAATGGCGCGTTTATACATGAAAGTCATCAGCTGTTACTGACAGGGCTGCAAGTTGCCTACCAGGCATTTCATATCTAACAAGGTCATGCCTGATAAGAACAAAATAGTTATAATAATAATAATAATAATAATAATAATTTCTTCAACTTCTATAGCGCCTCTCACACCCAAGATCGCTTTACAATTCCAAAAAGTCCACCAGAAGAGGGTCAGGATGCAGCTCCAGTGGCATAGCTGCCCACAATGCCACCAAAAGGCTCACGAAGGCATGTCCCACACCGCCTACACAGCCACCACGATGCCACTGGGCAACATTGCCCGGAACACCACGCCCTGGATCCAAAAAGCGGGCACAAAAGCACCGTCACAGAGTGCTGGACAACCCTGATACTAAAGAGCAACGAGCTGACTGCAGTCCATAGCAAGGAGCACAGGCATCGCCCATGGTACAACAAGGCCTGAAGGAAACCGACACTCAAAACTGGGTCTGAAGCTACACCACAGCCAGCGGACAAACAAACCATACAAGCACAAAAAGAAAAACAAAGGTGAGAAGGGGAGGAAAAATAAAAAGCTCCGGTGAGAAGTGGCAGCCAAAACGTGGACCGCGTACTCTCAACCGGAAACGGGCCAAAGTTTCTGTTAGTCAATTATAGTGTAACTTCTGTAGAAACACTTTCATTTTTGCGGTCCAATCAACCGTAAATTTATGTTACACTGGAATTATTCCTTCATTTATCTTTACTCAGGTTTACAATTTTGCACTTCATGTTTTTCTTCTGTATTGTGCGCATTTGATGCAGCTGGCTATTAAAAATGCTGCTAAACATGAGCTTTCCTTTCATTTTTGCCCGACTTTCTCCACTCCATTCTAGACAGCACAATTTCTACATGTACCGGGGTTCATTTCCTCAGAGGAACAACAGTGTTATTTTTCTTGCGTGTTGGACCAGTAAATACCACCATGGACCGATATTTAAATTTGTGGTACCAGACTCGGTATCCGATATGAAAGTGATATCAAGTCAGTACTATTCATTATAATCAAAGAGCAGAGGCGAGTGAAGCCCCCTGTCTGATCTTTATGTTTTAAAGGGCATATTCTGGACTAATTTTGTGGTTTTGTATATGAAAAAGTATGTCCCTTGACACACACATCCAATTTTGCACAAGGCCATCTGTCTACAGCAGAAAAAAATAAAATAAAATGCGTCTGGAAAAATCCCAAGGGAGTCTGGAGCCAGATTCGTGACGTTACCTGCGGAAGCGCCAGCAGGCTGCGCGAGCTTTGCATGGTTTCAGTGCACAGCCTGTGTAGACCAAGCGCTCCCATTTCTCTCTCATTGTCCGGTCTTTTGGGAAACGATGAGTACTAATCCCATCAAGACTGGTGTTGCTACCCCCTCCTACGATACATCTGTTAACCATTTTAATAATTACGCAATAACGTTGAAGAAATTTGCAGAAAACCACCAGGTCGTTTTCTCATAAACAAACCAGCGCTGACGTAGGATTCAGAGGGAGGCGTCCCGCACGCGACGTCACGAAAATCAATGTTTGCCGGGAAATCCAAATGCCAAGTTTTTTCAGAGGCGGACCATTTCGCCTCAAATGGCTCGATTTCAACTGAATTTTTCTGGTACTGCGCAAGGTAAAAAAAAAAAAAAAAAAGCACAAAATGTGACAGATATCTGACCGAAGTTTAATATAAAATAGGAGAATTACACTGATCTTGCTCCTGAATTTACCCATGATGTGCACTTTAAAACCCTTTGGTGACTGACCCCTTGAAAATGGTTCCTCCAGGAACGATGACTTTTCACTTGTCAAGACAACGGAAAAACTAAAATACAAAAACAGAAAGATGCGTCACAATGCTCTTGTGCACAAAACAAAATGCTCTTGTATTTTAGTTTTTCCGTTGTCTTGACAACTGAAACGTCATCGTTCCTGGAGGAACCATTTTCAAGGGGTCAGTCACCAAAGGGTTAAACCCATTAGTGCAGTAACTGTTTAGCACACAAATCAATGCATAAACAAACAAGACTGCTCGGAGAGCACAATATCCCCCGCTGGCAACTATACCCACGCTATAAGGCCATAACTCTGGTAAAAGGCGACTGAATTGAACGAAACTGCATTATGCGTATTACCGACGTATAAGAAAGTATCGTGCCAAGTCTCATGAAATTCCTCCAAAAATTGTGAGAGGAGTTGATTTCAGAAGGCGAGTACTCTTCCCGGGACAGACGTCGCCATGACAATCCCCAGTCCCCGAAAAATTAAAAAAAATAAATAAATCTCCCAGCCTTATTTGCCCAATGGGCAAGCAGCAACCAAAACATATTTGCCTGAAAAACAATTCCACTTGCCCAGCGCTTTATTTTATTTTGGAGAGGACAGAATGCAGTTGATTTTTTTTTCTTCACTTCTTTCTGACTAAGATTACCCAAGTAATCCAGTAGTAGAACTTTTTTAGCTGTAGTTTTCTTCGGACAACAGCAACAGACGCCGGACATCCCCGCTTGGCTTCAGTATGTGAACTGCCAATCAGTGGGTCCCATATGTGTTCACGATTTTTATGTCACAATTTACAACCAATGGGAGACGCCCTTTATCAGCTGTACACCAATCACCGTGCCCCAATGGCAGTATGCTGATAAATATTTAGAAAATAAAAGTGATATAATTACAAAAATATATGAAACCATCAAAAACAATTTTAAAAAATTGTTATATATATATATATATATATATATATATATATATATATATATATATATATATATATATATATATATAAAAAACACTTACACACACACACGCACGTTCGAGGTAAGGAACATTATTCAGTGATATTTATTATTAACTCCAATCGTGATATAAAAGTCCCAAGTTTGACACCTGCCCGCTTCAGCAGCGCTGCTGGCACACGATGCCCCTGACCCTCATCGCCCTTAGCCAGTTGGTATAATTACGTGGACCCCTCTGAGCCCAGCTTTTCCAGTACAGTCGCACATGCATACTTCGGCGAATTATAACCAAAAACAAGAAAATTTGAAGGATTTCCTCAAAATATTTTTGTACTTTTATATATTGTGTTGAACAAAACGTTTTAATGCATTTCCCGTGAAACGAGACGAGCTACTTTAGACTGGTTCCCTGCTCTCTTAGCGCAGAGTGAGCGTCAAGGTCTCGGACGCTTGGTAGGATTAATTTTCTACGGGAACCAGTCCAGCAAAACAAGATTTTTCGATAGACACAGGTGAACTTTGTTTTGAGGAGGAGTCAGATGTCATGATGCGTGATTCACTTTGCAGAATAATAATAATAATAATAATAATAACAACAACTGGTGGACTGACAGTTCAAACCTGCACCACGGAGCGCTTGCCTGCGTTGCCGGCACCATCTTCTGTCGTCCGATCAAACGATTACCATTCAAGTTTTACTCGTCCTTGCACAGACTTCAGCCATCTCGGACATGCGGTTTTTCAAGCACTAACCCCCCCCTCCTTCGGGCCTTTTGGCCAGCGGGGGATAAAAATTACAAGGTGGTGTTTGGGAACGAAGACTTCACTTTGGGCATATTTTTGGGTGATAACTCATAGCAGCATACGCCAACATTAAACTTACAACATCCTAACCACCGACAGCAAAACGTCTGAAATGCCACAGTAACGCCTGGCAACCTCCAAACAGCCAGCTGGGATGCCACATCAAGCTCCTGGGACACCAGTCCACCGCCACGGAGCACCAAGATGCAAGGCATCAAAGTAACCACCTGCATCCCCAGAGCAACTGCCTAGCAACCACCAGGAACGTCCTAGTAACACCGAGGAATTGCTGACACTGCAAAACCACTCGAACACACTTTCCTGGTTTTATTGACGTGTACAGGGACAGCAAGTTTGAATTTAACTGTCAGGACGTTAGCCAGCTGCCCCACTCGTAAAAACAAGGTTAGCGTGAATGAGCTCTTCTGCTGACGCTGATCTATGAAACGGAGTGCTCAATCTGATTTTTCTTTCAAGATTAAAAGAACATTGTCGAGCTGAAATTTAAAAACAACGCAAGCTCTTACAGAAGGAAAAAAAAACATCTAAACTTCCTGCTGGTGCATATTCAGATTTGGAATATCTTGTTTCATTACCTCCCTCCTCTCTTGCTCTACAGGACGCAAACCGTGTGATGGAAATTAATCTCTAAACCCGTGAGCTGTGGAGTCTGACTGAGAACTGCAAAGCACTAATCTCTCTTCATTTCAGGGGACTTATTTAATTATTCTAATAATGCAGTCATAATTTAAAAAAAAAAAAAAAAGGTGGAAAAATGAAAATAATTATCAAAAAAAACCTGCCTACGATTTAATTAGTCTACAATAATAACAGACCTGTGATGTGGTCTTACTATAGGATTAACAGTGTCAGTAAATTAAATACATCACATGGCATTGCAATTAGCTGCCTTGGTTAATCTTTGGAAGCAGGCAGTCAAGTATCACGCATCAGCTGCTACAAACTTCATCAATGTTTGTGCAATGAATCTCCAGTGAATATTTTTCCGTTTCTGGTTGAGAGTATGCCGTGCGCATTCTGGCTGCCGCTTCTCACCGGAGCTTATTTTTATTTTATTTTCTCTTCTGTTTGTGTTTGGTTTGATGTTTGAGTGTTTTTGTCCACCAGTGGTGGTGTAGCTCCGGACCCAGTTTTGGCTGTCGGTTCCCTCCAGGCGGTGGGTGATGCCTGTGCTCCTTAGCCTGAGCCCACCCATCCTAAGCGTGACGCAACACGGGGGGCTGTTGCGAACTTAGTCTGGCAAGGCAAGCCATCTCCAGCTCTTCCAAGCTCCCGAAAAATCGGGAGCCAATCAACTTTGAGCATCTCCAACGGCCCTGGGTAGAGGCGTGTTCAAGGCAGTGACGTAGTAGAACTGCGACCGGAAGCCATAGATTGTTTACAGAATCTATGCCGGAAGCGCTTCATTCACTAGAAACATTACGAACATGGAGCAGCGGCAAGCCTTTGACACAGCGGTAGATGCTGTATTGAAAGCATTCAACGGGAAGTTCTCATTGAAAACGGAGCAAAGAGCAGCCCTGGAGGCATTTATTGAAAGGAAGGACGTTTTCACCTTGCTCCCGACCGGCTTCGGTAAGAGTTTAATCTACCAGTTAGCTAGCCTGGGCCCTCCCATCCTAAGTGTGACGCAACACGGGGGGCTGTTGCGAAGTTTCCGTCGCGTCACATACGTCAGAGGAAAGAGTGATGTGATTGGTTTAAGCTTCATCACAGCCTTTTCTGGCTTCGACCAGTAGCAAACAGGCATTTCAGGGAGGCGGGTCAACCACGCACTTTGGGAAACGGTTGGGCTTAATATCTATGCCAGACCAAATGCTCGCAGAGCTTTGAAGTTGCGTTAGCCAGACTATGTGCTCCTAGCTATGGACTGCACATCGTGGTTGTCCAGCGCTCTGTGCAGCAGTGCTTGGCATGGTGTTCTGAGTGATGTTGCCCGGTGCCGTCACGGCGGCTGTGCTGGCGGTATGGGACTTGTTTTCATCCACCTTTTGGTGGGACTGTGGCTGCTACACCATTGGAATGACATCCTGATCTTAATTTGGTGGACTTCCCCGCCCCCCCCTTCCTTTTTTTCCTCTACATGGTTTTCCCCAAAGCGTTTTAGCGTATCGGGCCCGATACGCTTGCTCTGCCTGCTGATACGCTTAGTCGCTTTAGTTAAAATCCGATACGCTTAGATTTATACCGATACGTTACATTTCCTACCCACAAGTAACTAGATACATAGGAGAGCAAATAACAGATCCATTTACATACTGATTGATATTTGTGTCAAACAAGCGTTCTTTTTTTCCCAATGTTTGTGTTGATTCTGTCAAAGTAATATGTCCGCGTGGTATGATGGAAACAAACTAATCTGTTGGCTGTGTCAAGATCACATGTTCAAACCGTCCAATAAAAACATCGAAAGAAAACGTCAGACATCCCGGAAGTTTCCGATTCATTATACCGTAAGCGATCTCATTGGCTGCCGATGTCGTCCCCCTCCAGACAGACAAAGCCGACTGATTTTAAATCACAAAAGTTTGACCTGGTCTATTATCGTTCATGAACGTGTTTATAAGTACATAATCTTTCTGCAAACTTAAATGTATGAATCAAGTTTTCTTTTCCTTTAAATGTTTTAATCTTAATCTAGTCCATTTAATAAAGTGCAAAAATGTAAACTTTATAATATGCAGCTGCCTTACTTTTCTTTTCAGTGTATCTTAGTTCTACATATATTATGGTAAATGCATCAGAAACATTCTAAATCATTACAGTTATAGTAATACAGCAACTTATTTTAAGGTGGCAGTTCTGAGGTTCAGATCCCTTTGTGATCAACAGGAGGTCATGATGATCGATTCTCTTGATGATTGGATTGCAGAAGATGGAGCAAACCACTGGTCATATTTTCATGCACATTTTTGTTACAACACTACTTGATCATAGATAACTAAGGGATCCCTGTAGATTTCCAATCCATCATATACCTCAGTAATCTAGAACAAAACAGTTTAACTTGCATGTTGAACTTTAAGGTGAAATTTCAAATGTGTATACATTAATACTATTTAGGTCAGAAATCATTGAAACACTGGTAAAATCTATCCTATAATCATGTATCTAAAACCTCTCAGAGACCCTGAAAATGCACCCGAGAGCATCTATTTTCAGAAAAAAATTTTCCGGGGGGGCGGCACGGTGGTGTAGTGGTTAGCGCTGTCGCCTCACAGCAAGAAGGTCCGGGTTTGAGCCCCGTGGCCGGCGAGGGCCTTTCTGTGCGGAGTTTGCATGTTCTCCCCGTGTCCGCGTGGGTTTCCTCCGGGTGCTCCGGTTTCCCCCACAGTCCAAAGACATGCAGGTTAGGTTAACTGGTGACTCTAAATTGAGCGTAGGTGTGAATGTGAGTGTGAATGGTTGTCTGTGTCTATGTGTCAGCCCTGTGATGACCTGGCGACTTGTCCAGGGTGTACCCCGCCTTTCACCCATAGTCAGCTGGGATAGGCTCCAGCTTGCCTGCGACCCTGTAGAACAGGATAAAGCGGCTACAGATAACGAGATGAGAAATTTTCCGGGGGGCATGCCCCCGGACCCCCCTAGTTTCATTTTGCGCCGTTGGCGCTCAATTGTCTGTGTATCATCATGCCAGAATTTAGGGCTTTAATTTTTTTCTGGGGAAAACACAGCTATAATTGTAAAGCAACCTTGGGTTTTGAGAAAGGTGCTATATAAATTGAACTTATCTACAAATCTGGACAAATCAGAAACACGAGCCAACCCACTGGACAAGCACGAGCTCCAGAGTGTTACCCAGTTCCGCGTTTCCTTTTTCAGAAAGCTTTTTAGCCAAGATACAAGTGCTGGCTCACCTAATTTTTTGGCATGCTAGTTTGGTACATTAATACAAAGGGAAACGAGGAAGTATTCGGATTCTCAAGAAGGTAATGACTGTGTAGTCTTTATCTTGCTCTGAAACAGGGCTAGAATTTCATGAAAATTTGCAGGAATCTGTTGCCCCTTTTCCACCAAAGCAGTTCCAGGGCTGGTTCGGGGCCAGTGCTTAGTTTGGAACCGGGTTTTCTGTTTCCACTGACAAAGAACTGGCTCTGGGGCCAGAAAAACCGGTTCCAGGCTAGCACCAACTCTCTGCTGGGCCAGAGGAAAGAACCGCTTACGTCAGCGGGGGGGGGGGGAGTTGTTAAGACCAACAACAATAGCAAGATCGTGAAAAGTCACCATTTTTAAGCGGCGAGAAGCAGCAGCTGTACAAACGCAAAGTCATCCATTATTATTGTTGTTGCTGCTGCTTCTTCTCCGTGTTGTTGTTGCTACGATGTTCGCGCCAAGGTTTATACAAACGCAGCGACGTAACTGACACATACAGCGACGTAATGACGTAGCTCCGCTTAGCACCACGAGCTATGGAAAAGCAAACTGGTTCTCAGCTGGCTCGCAAGTTGAACGAGTTGTGAACCAGCCCTGGCCCCGAACCAGCCCTGGAACTGATTTGGTGGAAAAGGGGTATGTTTGGATTCTCACAAAACCGTTTTGCGAGAATCCTGAAAATCCAATAAAATAATTTCAACAACTTTTGTGTTTGTTGTGACTGTGTACGAGTTTGAATTCTTTTCACAGGCATACAGTTCATTTCCTTGCATGTCGCTGTCTTTCAAGACGAATAGCCTCTTCAGAACTGCATGCAACAGATTGTCTGATGTTACAGAGGCATAAGGAGCCATGCTTATGAAAGCAAAAAATTCAGTCTTCGGAATTAGCTCTGGAACTGTTCTCATGTATAGAAGTTCTGCTTCATATGTCAGTCGTTGTTTAGCTGCTGCACTGCTGTCGATCAACCAGCTGAAGAAATTTGCTTTGGCGACACTTTCACGTACATCATCCCTCATCTGATCAGCAACTATGTGAACACTTTTGCAGATTTATCGCTGTTGAAGGCTGAGGTAAGCGGCGCACCCATCTCAATCTAAGGGCGTTTTCACACCTGGTCCCCTTTAAAGGAACCAGACTCAGTCCTCTTTAAGTGGACCAAAAAGTGGACCAACAGAAAAAGAACTCAGTTCTTTGTGTTCACACTGAATTTATTACAAAGAGGACTGGGTTCTCTTTCTGGTCCAGTTAAGCTTTGATGGGGCCTCAGTCCTCTTTCTGTTCACACCAGGCCCTCTAGAGCCCTCAGACCCCCAGTGCACGGAATTCTGGGTAATTTTCTCTTGAATCAAAAATGTCTGCTGCCATGCTTGCCCTGCTGTATTCTTTGATCAAAATATATATTTATTTACTCATTCATATATATATATATATATATATATATATATATATATATATATATATATATATATAAATAAAATTGTGGCCGACTCGTCAGTCAGTAAGTTCAGAGAACTGTAAAGCGGCTGTGGTAAGTTCCAAAAGGAAGTTGAGTTTCCCTGCTACAGTCACGTGACCAACTACGGCAAACGAAGAAGGTTATGCTACAGTGAAAAAGGCGAAGTGAACCCGGTGCGCTTTTTGTTCACAATGCGCAGATTAGGCGAACCGTACCGTTGATTTTTAGCGAACCGTACTGAGACCACCTCCTGAGGTGGTCTCAGTTCGGGTCGCTTTAAAGGGGTCTGGGTACGGTTGGAGTGTTCACATATGCGCAAAAAATGCTGAGTCATCGATCTGAGTTCGGTTAGATGGCTGAAAGGGACCAAGTGTGAAAACACCTTAAGTTTCAAGTAGACCTGGGAATTGTGAGTAAGGCTTTTCGGTTCTCCCTATGTAGACACTGGCAACAAGAAGTGGTCCCAGTGCTCGCTTCGCCATATCTCTGGCACTGTCAAAGGACGCTGGTAATGTTTTCTGCTTCTTGCTTACTGGCTGTCCAATCGATATTTCCAAACATTTGTTATGCGCCTCACTGGCGAGATGTCGCACCAAGTTCGGTTTCAGTATACAATGTCGTCCCATTTTTCCCATAACATCATTCACGACCTTGCCTCTATATCTGAAAAAGTAAATTCAATATTCTCTGTAACTGCATGTCTATGGAATCAATTTTGTGCCAAAATGTTCATACAATATTTTTGAAATATCGAACAAAAACGACAAATCAAAATACAAAAAAGTCAATTTTTTTTTTTAGACTGGCAAACAAATTGTGTGTAATCGTGCAAAATATCAGTCTATTGCTCTTCAGAAACCTTTTATTTTTGTTCCGCGTCTTTCTCAGTTTTGTTTGACGCAATTTATTTTGGTTGCGATTCCAGCTTTCTCGTTTGCGCTCCCTGACTTTTTGCTTGCAGTTTTGGCACAAACTTCACGTGTGGGTGGGCTGTCCAGGAATGCATTCCCATTGGCTAACTTGCGTTTGACTGACAGCTACGCTCAGCCATTCCCTACTCGGATTCTGGCGGACTGTTTGACGAGTGACTGATCCACTGACGGTAAACAAGGATCGAGTGGACTTCAGTGGCGACTATGATATTGAATTTACACTTTGTTGAATTAATTCAATATCATAGTCACCACTGAAGTCCACTCCATCCTTGTTTACCGTCAGTGGATCAGTCACTCGTCAAACAGTCCGCCAGAATCCGAGTAGGGAATGGCTGAGCGTAGCTGTCAGTCAAACGCAAGTTAGCCAATGGGAATGCATTCCTGGACAGCCCACCCACACGTGAAGTTTGTGCCAAAACTGCAAGCAAAAAGTCAGGGAGCGCAAACGAGAAAGCTGGAATCACAACCGAAATAAATTACGTCAAACAAAACTGAGAAAGACGCGGAACAAAAATAAAAGGTTTCTGAAGAGTCATAGACTGATATTTTGCACGATTACACGAATAATTTGTTTGCCAGTCCAAAAAAAAATTGACTCTCTTGTATTTTGACTTGTCGTTTTTGTTTGATATTTCAAAAGTATTGTATGAACATTTTGGCACAAAATTGATTCCATACATGTCTTGATAATTTATTTATTTCAAATTCTAATGTTCATTTTAATTTGAGTGTAATTTTATTAACATGTAAAAAAATGATTGAATTTCTCATGTCAGTAACCTGTATTTTTGTGTTTATATCATATATTTATTCATTTCATTGGTCTTGTCTTTCTGATTCTGAATGACTGCACTAGTGCGTGTGTGATATATCATTATATGCGTGACGATCATCGACTGTGAAACAGAATGCCCACTGTGCTTTGATTTTGTCATAGTGCAGGCTGCATGTCTAACACCTCGCCTTGACCACGAAATCGTCTTCAAAGTCCAAATCATAATTGTCTAGTAGGTCATCGCCCCACGCCTGTAAACCGCGCCGCGATATTCTTTCCGCTTTTTTCAACGGATTTCGAGGTGTTTGGCTGACTATCACTTGAGCTGGAGTACGCCATCTTGTTATTCTTGACAACAAAAGCCACCTGGTGAGTACTCGGCGGACTAAATGCAAGCGACACCAAGCGAATGAAACACACTTTGCACATGCGCAGAACGTTTGTTTATCGAAACCGAAACCGTTTGTGGAATTTTTGCGTTGAAGTGATTACTTTGATATTTTATGATAAAATTACGATATTTCTTGAATATTTTGCGTGAATCCGTTGAGATTCGCCTGGGGAACAATCTATGCGAATCGATTCGCGCCAAAATTCTAGCCCTGCTGAAAACAGCAGCAAGTCTTTGGCTAAAGGCCAATTTATATTTCTGCACTGAACCTATGCTGTAGTGTATGTCGTAGCCACGCACCATATGCCGTACCCTACACCGGAGACTGATGTGCACTTCTCCAGAAATCTAACTACACGCCGCAATGGCGTAGACTGCAACAACTGCTTGCTACAATCACATTTCCGGTTGCTCGATTTTCTCCGCAAAAATTGGAACTCTGCCATCACGATACAATTGTTTTAGTATAAATACACAGGTGATTTTTTTTAATCGTATAATTATATATATATATATATATATATATATATATATATATATATACACATACATACACACACACACACACACGTAAATGTAATAACGGCACGGCGCAGACTTGTCACTTATCTATGCCAACCTGTAAAAAATACTTAATTTTGAAACCACAATCCCACCTTTGAATAGTTTTAGACCGAACTTCATAGCGTCTTTCGTGCTTTTAGGAACAGCGTTTTCTTTCATAATTTCCAGTTCTCTCTCACTTACGCTGACGAAGCGTTTGGCCGCCATTTTGCCAAGTTGATTATAGAAATTGTCTGAATCTTTCAATTGATCAGCACATGCAAGTTCCCAGAAATCACCTCCCTCTGTACTTATACTCAAAATCTATCAAGTCTAAGGCTCTATAGCGGTTGTTGGTCATTAGAACAGCTACCCGGTTTAATCTTGCGGATTTAAACACTACGGCGTTATTTTCGTGCCTCGTTCCTGACTGTGCGATGGGACTTTCGCTTCGAGCTGCTCGTACTGCTGAATACAGACGAGTTACAGCACTACAGCTTTCAGTGAGATTCCACTTGCTTGAGGGTAAAGCCACCTCAAATCACCAGATTTCAGAAAATGCTCCCGACTGACCATCTCCGATTTGCTTCATACACTCACAAACATGTTATTATTCCCACTAAACACCATACAAAATTTCAGCCTCATCTCTATTAGTTAAGATATTGGGGATTGACAAATGGGACGTGACACTGATTTTACTGTAAAAACTAGCAGGACAGAAAAAGATGCCAAGTTCAAGAAGTCATTACTTTTGAACTATTCATGCTTGATGCATGAAATTTTAAGTTGTTGTTCTTTAGGTACTAGGCGTCTTTAAAGGAGATACGCAGAACCATGGCCTCACTTCTGTTTATAAATGCTTTGAGACCTCAGGAATGGCACAGAAATAGTTTTAAGCATCAACAATAAATCTAATATAGTAATTTTTACAATTAAAATGATTCATATAGGTAGCAGTCTGAGCGAATGACCTTGACATCTGTGACATCACAACAGGAAATCTATCAGTCTCATCGCCATTTCCGCTATACTAAAACAGAGCTGACGGCAACTCCGATCCTCCATTTTGAGCTAATTTATCGCCGTGCCACGTAGATGTGTTTTTGGCCGGTACAGCAACACGACAGAAGATGGATTTACGCTGCATTCATGGTCCAAGAATGTTCAAACTGCAAAGATTGACGCGTTTTGCGAGAAGTTCACAGACACACTGGGCGGCTATGAAGTGGTCTCTCCTCTGCTCTGCACATTTTACTGAAGACTCGTATGAAACCTCTGATCTGTTGAGCAGCGTTGGCTACAAGCCCGTATTGAAAGAGAGTGCAGTACCAACAATTAAAGGAAAACTACAAGAAAAGGAAAGTAAGTTCAGTTGCACCAGTTCTTCCAAAAGGTGAGCTGAGGGTTGTTGCTAAAACCCAAGACGGAACAGGATGGGACATATTATCGCTTGGGCAGTGACCTCCCCACGGTTGTTGCTAAAACCGATGATGTCCTGTCCCGGGTTTTAGTAATTGCCTGAGCCGAGCAGTAATGGCGGAGTACTCAGTAATGGAGAAAATGGAGAATAAGTGGAGCAGCTGTCTGATTTCTCCGCTGGATATGCTCGCCTCAGCAGCAATATCTCACCCTTACATGGAAGAAGTGAATGAACGGAGAACTGAACGAACAACTGAAAGTCAGATTGTTTCAAAAACAATCAGCCACAAGATCAGCCTTCAAGAAGCGAGAACACAGACGGGTAAGCTCCGACTCTCATTTGGATACAAAACAACAAACACATTGTTTACCTGCATTTAGATTAATACATGTAACTTGTATTGTGTGTTTAAGTTCCCGGTATAAGATTATTTAATTTGCATCAGAATGTGATTGTCTCAGTTCATCTGATTATTTAATTAGCCTTTTACGTTTTATCAGTGAAAACGCATGCATGTACATGTATGTTGCACAAGTTAGAACACCTATCCTGTTTTAATGAGAGTCAACCCGCAATCAATGAAGTCAAATCAGTAACGGGATTTCTTACTTTCACCATAAATTATTTATTTATATGACTTTGGTCTGTAGCTGTCAAAGGCCTCGGCCTTAAAACCGGTTCCCGCTGTGGCGTCACACACTCAGGGCTGGCTGCCTCAGTGGGGCAGCTCGAACGCCAACTTTGTGGTCGATTTTAACTCTCAAAAATATATATTTTTTTATTCCCATTTATGCAGCATACAAGAGTCAAGGATGGAGATACTATCCACTCAAACATGTTTAAAAATAAAGGCTCTGCGTATCTCCTTTAACTACTATAAAAGAAGATCCACAGTTGCATGTCAGTTTATAGCTTGCTGAAAGCTGGACAAAGAAATAAATAAAAATAATTTGTTTGTGCTTTGGAGCAGTTCTGGCCTTCTATATTTCCACATTGAAGCACATCAGACCTTTCAAATTTTGGTATTTATTTCTCACGTTCTAGTACTATTTTGGTGACTAAGTATTTTTCTAAAAGAAATTAAATTCTGATTTATGAGGCATTAAAAATGAAGAAAAATATTCATGCCTATATTTCAAATGCATATTGCTCAGTTATGACAAGGTCTACCGTAAAAAGAATTATCGCACTGGAAAGAGCATGTCTTCATTCATATAGTCACCAAATATGAACTTGGTATCTTGACCCAAACTATATTTATTATGGTATCAAATACGCCATGTTTTGCTACAAACGGAAATGCCGTTTCAAGGCATAGGATGTATGCTCCAAGTAATGCATAAAAGCTGGAAATTGACATTCATACACATTTTTAATATTAGGTTATTATTCGTATCCTTCAGGAGCACATAGCTGTGTGCTTCTACTTGCTACCTAGACACAGTGGCTGATGTTTGAAGTTTTGCTTCTGCTGACACTGTAGTTTGTTTAAATTATAGAACTGGGTATGGTAAAACTTGCAGAATAATGATAAGCTGAATATTTAAACATGTAATACAAAAATTAGTTCTCTGATATTTTGTGATTGTATTTTAAAGTACAGCGTCTCTGTATTTTACATTTCTGCTCGTGATGAACCATGGCACATTTGATACCTTAATAAATATTGTTTGGTTTAAAGTGCACATTACGGGTAAATTCAGGAGCAAGATCAAAGTAATTCTCCTATTTTACGTTAAAGGAACAGTCCACCGTACTTCCATAATGAAATATGTTCTTTTCTGAATTGAGACGAGCTGCTCCGTACCTCTCCGAGCTTTGCACGACCTCCCAGTCAGTCAGACGCAGTCAGACGCGCTGTCACTCCTGTTAGCAATGTAGCTAAGCTCAGCATGGCCAACGGTATTTTTTGGGGCTGTAGTTAGATGCGACCAAACTCTTCCGCGTTTTTCCTGTTTACATAGGTTTATATGACCAGTGATATGAAACAAGTTCAGTTACACAAATTGAAACGTAGCGATTTTCTATGCTATGGAAAGTCCGCACTATAATGACAGGCGTACTAACACCTTCTGCGCACTTTGGCAGCGCATTGATACGGAGCTCAGATAGCAATGCGCTGCCGAAGCGCGCAGAAGGTGTTAGTACTAGCTACATTGCTAACAGGAGTGACAGCGCGTCCGACTGCGTCTGACTGACTGGGAGGTCGCGCAAAGCTCGGAGAGGTACGGAGCAGCTCGTCTCAATTCAGGTAAGAGCATATTTCATTATGGAAATACCGTGGACTGTTCCTTTAAAATGATCATCTGTCCTTCAGGAAAAGTTCCTGAATTAACCCAGCTCTTCCAAATCGTTCAGCTGATGTGTGGATTACACCAGGCTGTGAAATTCAGAAATGCGCACTTTGTTTAGCACTAAATGACTTCACGCTACCATACAGCGATTCATCTTTAAGCATCCAGCACTGTGCAAAAGGAAGAGACCGTTCACTTTAATCAAACGGCCATCCAGGATTTAATATTAATGATCCGGTGGCAATCATGAGAGGGAAAATGCACAGTATGTTAATTCCATCTTCGGTCAGATAGCCGTGCAGCACTGCCTGTATTTTTTCAGGTCAACATTAAAAGTTCAGTATCACAAATTTCATGATACTTTAACCGTTCAAGACCTTTGTGTGACTCATAAACAAGAAAAATAAACAGGGAAAATGTCATCTCATTATCTGCAGCCGCTTTATCCTGTTCTACAGGGCCGCAGGCAAGCTGGAGCCTATCCCAGCTGACTACGGGCAAAAGGCAGGGTACACCCTGGACAAGTCGCCAGGTCATCACAGGGCTGACACATAGACACAGACAACCATTCACACTCACATTCACACCTACGCTCAATTTAGAGTCACCAGTTAACCTAACCTGCATGTCTTTGGACTGTGGGGGAAACCGGAGCACCCGGAGGAAACCCACGCGGACACGGGGAGAACATGCAAACTCCACACAGAAAGGCCCTCGCCGGCCCCGGGGCTCGAACCCAGACCTTCTTGCTGTGAGGCGACAGCGCTAACCACTACACCAGCAACGCCAATACACGGACACGCTAATCACATGACTAATTAGACGGCACGCAAGTTGAAACGTGTAAATGTGTAAATTTCTCCTCAGCGGCTCGGCTCCGCAGGCATCCTGCGCTCCAAATCACTCCGCCCTGAACAGCGAGTGCCCTCTGGAGGGTGCGCACTCCGGCCCTGCGCAGCTCACAGAGCGCGCGAGTGAAGCGCACGAGCAGTGATTTGGGACTGAGCCGCTGTGTGTGTGATCCCAGTGCATATCGGGTATGCGCGTCACTTACCACTTGCAAGTGGAAGGATGGCAAGCCTAAAGACAATCATAACTACACAATGGGCAGTATTTGCATCAGTATTTGCAGTATTTTCATACTTTTATACTCTTTAATGAAAGGTGATACAAGGCGGAAGTCCACGCCGTTTTTCAGCAGTCACGTCAGATGACCAACGCCAGTGAATCAGGAAGGTGGATGTCACAGTGACGTTGTCCAATGACGTCAGCTAGAGCTCAGCACAGCGTATCCGCATATCCTCAATGTTTACACAGCACCGGACCAGACACGAACTGGGTTGAATACGTGGGCCCTGGCGGATTCCCGTTTCCCGGCGTTTTAATGTGAACGGACAGTGCATCCGCAAAGAAAACGAGACAGATACGGTCTAATGTAAACTTGGCCTGGGATGCGAGAGCAAAAAGTATGTATTATACATTACACCATGATAGATTTTAAAACCATACAGCAACCTTAGAAAACGTTGCCATTATTATGAGTTACACAGTTACGAAAATGTTAAAATGGCTACATACAAGTTTACAGCTTAAATGGATAAAGCGGCTAGAGATACGAGATAAAGCTTAAAGCGATATGAAACTGATGGAAGAAAAAAAAAAAGCACAGGCAGGGCAGAGAGGTGGGGACAACGAGGCACGGGGCGACTCAGAAAGCAGTGCTTTACTAAGGCTAAAGTGAGGACTTACAGAAACCATTTTTAAAAAAAACACCATGAACACCGAGCAGGAAAGAATCGCTTCATTTTCCGAGCAGTGTGGAACACAGCGAGCAGAGCTAATCAAGAAAAATGACACATGGTTAACCCTTATTGAAAACTGCTCCTCAAGCAAAACGGTGAAAAATTAAAGCCATACATCTCCTTGTACATACTGAGACAGTTAGTTAAGTACCGTATTATCTGGATTATAAGCCACACACCTTAAATCTTTAAATTCTGCCTGTGAGAAAGAAAAGAAAATCAATATATAACTGCTTTGCTGTGCATGCCGCATTAATTACTCTCCAAAACGTTTGCCCTGCCTCTAAAATGACTTCTAAACCACTCTCCAAAACGTTTGCCCTGCCTCTAAAATGACTTCTAAACCCCAAGTGACGTCGTGTAATCGAGCGCTGCCCTTGGGGTGTTGCAGTAGTTCAGCTCTGTTCTGTTCTGATACGATCCTGATTTTAACCCTCTGTCAGACCCGAAAACCTTCCATCTTCATTCACACCATGTTCAATACTGAAAGCTCATAACTGATTTCATTAGAATAACTTTCATTTAGTTGATTAATCGGATCTTCAGTGTTATTTTAGTCCCAACATAACAGCAGCGCTCAGTCCATCGTTTCCGGGTTAAGACTAAGGCTGCTCGATTATGGAAAAAATAATAAATCACGATTATTTCAATCAATATTGAAATCACCATTATTCAAACGATTTTTTGAAACAATGCATTTATTCAGCATTTCTCTTTAAAACAAAAAAAACCTCTGTTATTGATCATTTACGTTCACCTTTCTTTCAAACTGAAAAATATAGTCTAGAAAAACTTAAGTTTGCGATGTATAAAACAAAAAAATATTGTTTTGACATAAGACAGAGAAAAACAAATGTACCGTACATAGGCTGCATGTCTTTGGCTAAATGATATCCGATGGATGCTGCGAGTGCGTTGTGCCTTTCCGAACTCGTGGCATACGGAGTGGCATTGTAGAGAGTGGCTGAAATGGATGGCTGCATTGTCTTGCTGGTTGTGGCGGCATCGGCTTTATCTTTTTGTTTGTTTTTTATTGTTTCATCGTGAATAACTTTATGGCTCAGTTTCAGGTGGTTGAAGAGGTTTGTAGTGTTGCCAAGAGGCGCAGATAGTGCCTTATTGCAAATCTTACACACGATGCGCTTCTGTTCCACGTCGGATTCTTCGAATCCAAAGTGATCCCATATTACAGACGTTTTTCATCCCTTTTTGTCGACCAACCGATTCTGCCCTCCTTCTGTCATCTTGTGAGCCTACCTCGCGCCAAACAATTCACAATCTCTCCTCCTTTCAGCTGCGTGAGTGGACAGCCATAGAGACACACACACTGCTTCCGCCGCGTGAGTGTTGTCGGCAAGTCTGCGCATGGGCCCGCGGGAAGGAAATGTATTGCGTGTGCGCGTCCCCGACAAATGGCAAAATAATCGTTTCAACTCGATTATATGAATTTTGAGATCGTTTGACACAAAAATCTAAATCGTATCTTGATCAAAATTTGATTAATTGCACAGCCCTAGTTAAGACGTCATGGAATGTGCAGATTACAATCAGGGTTAAACTAAAAACAGTCAGCTGTGACACCCTGCAATTCAAGACCTCCTAAAAGGCACAAAAAAAAAAAAAAAAAATCAGCTTTCATTGTCTGGAAAATAAGGCATGTCCTTGAAAGCTGCTAAAATCAGCTATTACGAGACACACAGAGTAAGTTAATTTGAGGTCTAGATTTTGTGTACAGGAATCAAGCAGGAAGAGGAAATGCTGTGAAAAACACAGATCCACAAATTAAAAAATAAAAATAAAAATCCTGATAACTTACAACTTCAGAAGAAGAAACTGCTTCAGATTGTTTGGTTATAAAGGGTGCAGGTGTTTTTCCCGACAGATGACTCAATCCCTGGGTCGTGTGTTTTTTTGTGCGCCGATATGAAAAGAATTCTCACGGCGTGCACACTGGAACCATGACAACTCTTCAGCACTAACTAGTATTGGATAACTAACCTAACAAGCCGAGCATGCTCTACAGATTACAGTAATCATTTTCATCACCAGTAATGCAGATAAATTCAAGGTTGGTGCAACTCTGGTGAGGAGGAGGTTGGTCGCCTTTGCTGCAGCTTTCGAGGAAGCGGAATCCAAAAACACAGTTATTTTGGATGGATGGATGGATGGATGGATGGATGGATGGATGGATGGATGGATGGATGGATGGATGGATGGATGGATGGATGGATGGATGGATGGATGGATGGATGGATGGATGGATGGATGGATGGATGGATGGATGGATGGATGGATGGATGGATGGATGGATGGATGGATGGATGGATGGATGGATGGATGGATGGATGGATGGATGGATGGATGGATGGATGGATGGATGGATGGATGGATGGATGGATGGATGGATGGATGGATGGATGGATGGATGGATGGATGGATGGATGGATGGATGGATGGATGGATGGATGGATGGATGGATGGATGGATGGATGGATGGATGGATGGATGGATGGATGGATGGATGGATGGATGGATGGATGGATGGATGGATTTCACTCACAGGATTGCTTTCAATAGCATTGTGGCAGCAGGGGCATGGCCAAGTGTCGGTTTGTGAATGGAGGGTGGGGTCAGGGAAAGTGAGTGGCAAAGTCAGTACACCTGTTGTCAATTTATCGTCGTGTCTATGTGTTTTGCAGCAAGGATGGAAGGTGGAAGAGAGCAACAAGAGAGGATAGTTAGTTTTTGTTTTTTTCTTTTTTATCAGACATCTAATTTTTGGGTTTGTTTACCTGACATGTTTCGACGTACAACTTCCGTCTTCCTCAGAGTGTCACCGGATGTTATTGGTGACGCATCTTTTATCAGCTGCTGTTTCTGAAGGCGTGGCCTTCCTGTCTGGTTTGACAGGTCGGTCACACCTTCTACTGTCTGTTCGTCCCCTGCAAGATGTCACTCCAGGTATGGGAGAGCATGTATGCTCCCTCATCCCGGTTGATGGTCCTCGGGCTTCGCTTACGGATCTCCATGGCCTCCCTGATCCAGCGCTGATGTTTGTCATCTTCTGTGCGGATGACTCTGGCATTCCCCCAGTCCATAATGTGATTTTCCCTTTTGCAATGATCTGTTATAGCTGACTTATAATTTTCCTGTTGTGCCTTTTCTTTTATTGTTCGGGTTTGTCTTGTAGCTGTCTCCTTTTCGCACTCTTTCTTATGTTCATTTTTTCTTGTGTTGAAGCTCCTTCCTGTCTCCCCAATATAAGTTTTATTGCATAATTGACATGGAATCTCATATATGGTGTTGGATCTGTTGTCCGGATGTATTCTGTCTTTGGGATGAACCAGGATCTGACGGAGTGTTGTGTGTGGTTTGACAGGTGTGTTAATGTTGTGTTTCCTCATTACTCTTTGCCCATTGTGGATATTGACACGCCTTCAGTGCGTGTTGTATATGTTGTTCCTCCTGTTCTTTGTCCTGTGGATCTGTAATTATTGCTGTGCGTTCATGTAATGTTCTAACTACGGATATTTTGTGCATTATGGGGTGTTCGGAAGTCCAGTTTAAATATTGGTCGGTATGTGTGGGTTTTCTGTGTACTTTTATTTTGATGTCCCCATCTTCTGTGTGATGTATTTTTAAATCCAAAAATGCTATTGACTGCTCTGTTTCTTCTTCATGTGTGAATTTTATATTACCGGTATTGTCTATGGTGTTGAGATGGTCGGTGAGCTGTTGAGTGTGTCCCCTCTTTACTTTTTCCAATATGTCGTCCACATACCGTTTCCAGAGTGTTGGTCTGTATTCCGCTGGTATTGTAGTGAGTGCTTTTTGCTCCAGATCCTCCATGAAAAAGCCGCACATGATGGCTGATAGTGGGTCTCCCATGGCAAAACCTTCCTTCTGTCTGTAAATTGTATTCCTGAACTGAAAGTATGTGGATGTGGCGATGAATTGAAGGAGCTGAGTGATGTCTTGTACAGTGAGGTTTGTGCGTTTCTTGAGCGTCCTGTCTGTTTTTAATTTGTCTTGTACTATCTGTATGGTGGCTTCCGTGGGTGTTCTGGTGAAAAGAGATATGACACCATGTGAAATGAAAACTTCGTCTTGCTGCATTTTGATGTTTTTTAGTTCTTCTGCCAGATGTTTTGAGTTTTTGCAGTGTTGGTCTGTGAGTCCTAGTAATGGTTTAATTATTTCGGTGAGTGCTTTTGATAAGTTGTATGTGACTGAACCAATGCTATCTACTATGGGGCGTAATGGTGTTCCTGGTTTATGTATTTTTGGTGTGCCGTAAATCCTGGGGATGACATTGGCTGTGGGTACTAAATGATTGTAATCCTGCTTATCTATTTTATTTTCATCAAGTAGTGGTTTTAGTAGTGCTTTAAGTTTCTTTTTCTTGTCTTCTGTTGGGTCTTTTTTTAATATTTCAAATGCGTTGTCGCTGAGTAATTCATTCATTTTTCGTTCATATTCATCAGTGTCCATAATAACTGTTTTTCTGCCTTTATCTGCTGGGAGGATTGTGATATCTTTATTTTTAGCTAATGTTCTCATGGCTTTGGCTTCCTGTTTTGTGATGTTGCTAGGTGGTGGTTTGGCCGTTTTCAATATACCAGCTATTGCGTTTCTTAGTGCTGCTTTTTGTCCCTGATCCTGTATTTTCTCACATGCTAATTCAGTTGCCAGAATGAATTCATCGTGTGGTATACTGGGGGAATGCCAGAGTCATCCGCACAGAAGATAACAAACATCAGCGCTGGATCAGGGAGGCCATGGAGATCCGTAAGCGAAGCCCGAGGACCATCAACCGGGATGAGGGAGCATACATACTCTCCCATACCTGGAGTGACATCTTGCAGGGGACGAACAGACAGTAGAAGGCGTGACCGACCTGTCAAACCAGACAGGAAGGCCACGCCTTCAGAAACAGCAGCTGATAAAAGATGCGTCACCAATAACATCCGGTGACACTCTGAGGAAGACGGAAGTTGTACGTCGAAACATGTCAGGTAAACAAACCCAAAAATTAGATGTCTGATAAAAAAGAAAAAAACAAAAACTAACTATATTTAATATAAGACATAATGAACGTAATCGAAAGAACAAGAGAGGATCTCTCTCAACCAGAACATGTCCGTGTGTGAGCAACAAATAAGTTTAGTGAAGCTGAAAAGCAACAAAATACAAAAAATAAAAGTTGTGAGAACATCTCTCGCCTGCTACGCTTCAGTATTCCACCCACATCAGGGACTTACTACAGTGGTGCCAAAAGCCGGGATACTGAAAGAACCACACATGGAGTCCTCCCCATTTAAGGACCTGATCCACGCCCTCGCTATCACCCAACAGAACCAGCACCAAGCGCTGATCGCCCTCTGAAAGGAGCAGGAACAACGCTTCGAAGCCTTGCTGCTGGCCCAGCAGGAAGATCGCCAGACATTCCAGCACCTGCTCGCGTTGGCAGGGTTCTCGACTGCCACCGCAGCAGACCCTGCCCATGTCACCCTTACTAAGATGGGGCCGCACGATGATCTGGAAGCCTTTATAGCGCTCTTCAAACAAGCGGCCGAAGTGTAGACGTGGCCGGTCGAGCAGCACGTGGCATGCCTACTACAGCTACTGACGGGAGAGGTGCAGCTCACCATGCAGCAGCTCCTCACCGACAGCCAGCTCGTCGCAGCGTGAAGCGGGCCATCCTGCAGCATGTCGGCCACTCCCCAGAACATCGCCGCCAGCATTTCTGGATGTTGACATTGGAGGAGGCTGGCCAGCCATTTGCATTCACCCAACAGCTCCAGGACACCCTGCCGGTGGTGGCTGAGGGCAGACAACCACAACACCGAGGGGCCCCTCGACCTGGCGACACTGGAACAGGTCATCACGCGACTTCCAAAAGGAGAGGCGGCATGGGTCCAGTGTCACCACCCAGCATCACTGGATCAAGCCATAGAGTTGGCGGCAGTTCCAGCAGCAGGAGGACATGCCGCACCTCTCTCCGTCTCTCCCCCTGTCCTGTCCCGTCCCGTTCCCCCACCGCAGAGGCAAGGGCCAGCTCCCCCAAGCCTGTCCATCATACTCGTGGTGTCCTCCCATCTTTCCCTTCTGCATCAGTGCCCCCCCCCCCAGGTGAGTGATGCCGGTATGGTGGCACTACAGGAAGCCTGGACATCTCCAGGGTCAGTGTTCCACGATGGAGGTGGGAGCTGTAGTCCGGATCCCCGACGCGCCAAAATGTTCAAGGGGATAGGTGTCTCACGTTGGTGGATTCCTGCTATAATTAGACTTCAATCCACCAAAGCCTGGTACAAGGTGAGCCACTGGGGAGAGCACAAGTGGTGAAGGTTCTGTATGTGCATGAGGATGTTCACAATTATCCATTAGCGTCCATCCACAATCTATTTCAGGGAGAAAAAGCATAGCGTAAAGGCGGCAGTTAACCCGTGTCTCACCCACCCACTGATTCTGGGGACTGACTGGCCAGGGTTTAGAGGCTTAATGGAGCATATAATAGGGGGTGGGGTCCTGCAATATGTTGTCATGGAGGGATCCCGATGTGGCATTGACTGGAGAAACTGTCACAGAGCCACCTACATCAGCACCACATCAGGCGATACAAAAAATGAGAAACTGCTAACTCCTCCCTCTCTCAGGAATTCCCTCAAGGATTTCTCGTTGGAGCAGTCGCGAGACAAGACTCTGCATCATGCGTTTGACCAAGTGAGAGTAATCGATGGTCAAGCTCTCCAGCCAAATGTGACACCCTCCTTCCCGTACTTTGCTGTTAAGGATAGGCTGTATCGAGTGATGTAGGACACTCAAACCGGCGAACAGCTAACCCAATCGTTAATCCCAAAGAGCCGTAGGGAACTCGTATTCCACGCGGCTCACTTTAATCTGACGGCCAGACATTTAGGACAAGATAACACACTAGCCCGAATAATGGCCCGGTTCTATTGGCCAGGGATTCGCAGAGATGCCCGTCGGTTGTGTGCAACATGCCGCGAATGCCAACTCGTAAATCCCACGGCCACCCCAAAAGCGTCTTTGCACCCTCTTCCTCTAATCAAGACCCCCTTCGAAAGAATTGGCATGGATCTTGCCAGGCCATTAGATCAGTCAGCACAGGGACATCATTTTATTTTAGTTCTGGTGGACTATGCAACACGATATCCAGAAGCGGTGCCTCTCCACAATGTTTCAGCACACAGTATCACGGAGGCACTCTTCCATGTTATCTCCCGAGTCAGGATTCCCAAAGAAATCCTGACTGACCAAGGCACTTTGTTTAGGTCATGAACACTTCGCGAGCTGTATGGATTATTAGAAACTAAATCCATCCACACCAGCGTTTGCCAACCACAAAACAGATGGCTTAGTGAAACGATTCAAACAAAAACACTTAAAAATTTAATTTGAAAAAGTTTGTAAGTGAGGACGCATGCAATTGGGATAAATGGCTCGAGCCCCTGTTATTTGCAGTCCAAGAGGTCCCACAAGCCTCCATGCAATTTACACCATTCAAATTATTATATAGGCATGAGCCTCACAACATTTTGGAGACTCTGCAGGAAAACTGGGAGGAGGGACCTTCAACGAGTAAAAATGAAATTCAGTACATTCTCAACCTGCCCGCAAAGCTCCACACCCTCACACACTTAATCCAGGAGAATTTACAGCAAGCACAAGAATGTCAAGCCCGAATGTACAACAGGGCCGCACACCTTAGAGAATTCACCCCGGGAGACAAAGTGCCCACCTCAGGGTTTCCCATACATAGACCATTGTGTGGCGCAGCGCCACACAATGGATTCCTTTCGCCACACAAACAGACTCGCGATTTTTGAAAAAAAAAAATTTCCGTTGTGTATCATTCTGTTCATTCATAGTGCTCTTTCTTCTCGTTCGCGCACGCACACACAGAGACGGAGAGGTGTTTACACAGGCCTGCCATTGCGCATATACCTGGACTGCAAGTAGGCCTGTTAGGCTAATTAAAAATAACGCAGCCTTCCCGATTCGCCTTCCGACCCCTTATTTTAAAAGGTAACCTATGTCGTGCTCATGATGAGCTTTATCATAGCCTTCTTGGCTTACAGGAAACGGACATCCCCGAGTCAGGCTATAAACCAATTTTGATGCATACAGTAGCAGCTTGACGCGAGGAACCGGCCTTATTGCATTATCCCGTTTATCCCGCTTCAGCATTCATGCAAGTTATTAACAATGGCTTGACATTCACAATAAATAAGGATTTCCCACTAGCCTAAATAAAACGTTGTTATACTCACGGGGATGCCTAGTTGATGCTGTCTGAAGCATAAAATCTGAATATTTTAAGAAACATCTTTATTAGCTTTATTGGCAAAGTAGAATTGCGAGCGGGATTTCTCAGCTATGAATAGGGTAAGCACATAGAAATTCAGTATTCCTTTGTATATTTTTTTGATGTAATGGAAATTTTTAGTGCTTTGATGAAGAAAATGTACTTTATCCAAAGATTAAAACAGACCTCAGGAATAGGCTCCAGGGGGAACACCTGGCAGCCTGCTTACGAATCTCCATAAATGGTCCCGAATCCAATGACTTCCCTTACGATAGGGCACTGGAGTTTTTTTTTTTTTCAGGAAGCCACACAGAATTAAATGTTCTGATAGGGCATGCAGGCTTTGCACCAATTAGGGTAATGCTTTTTCATTATTGTTAGTTGCCTTGGTGTTACCTTAAGTGGTTTCTTACATCTAATTATGATATTTTATTATTATTTTGTTGTTACATTATACTATTTATTTCATTTTAGTATTGGTTGAGGTAAGTGTTGTGTTCAATATTTAAAATAAAAACCTCCAGCTTGTTTTTTACAATTTATTCCTTGAATGTCAACTAAAGAATGATTGAAAGATTGCCGGCAAAAAGGCAAAAAAACTAAGGTAAAAACTAAACTTCAATTTTGGTGAGTAATTTTCATACATTTAAGAGACAGGTTTTCCACTAACATCAAGCCCAGCAAACTAATGGCCTGCCCTGTAATGTAAAGTTGGGTCGAGGAATGAAACCAGGCAGGGTTCTGGTAAAAATTGTTTTAGCTATCTTCTCTTAAAGAACTTAAAAGAATTTAGATTGAACTGAATAATCTCAAATGCTTCTTGTAGCTTTAAAATAGTCCCAGCAGGTGACTCTGAAGAAAAATACTGTGTGTTTGAATGCCGCCCGCTGTAAACACTTTGCATACACCCCAATGACCGACTCCACCGACCGCCACGACACCACCGCGCACGATTCCCTCATCGGCACAGTGGAGCACCACAAATTGCTACCTGGTCTGTGGGAAACACTGCACTTCTATTATTATTATTATTATTATTATTATTATTATTTCACTACTATTGCCCACTTCAAGCTCCAAATTAGTCGCCAAGTGGCAAGGGCCCTTTGAGGTAACATGATGAACGGGGGATGTCTACTATGAGGTGAGCCGAACAGATAGGGGAGGGGCACTACAAAATACCACCTCAACCTACTAAAACATTGCCCCTCGTTCCACTAGCGTCAGTAGTTCCAGAGAAGGCAGAGCTGGAGCCGAAGGTTTAAAATAAAGAAAAAAGCAACTACTCAAACCACTCCAGTCCCCTGTGAAGACCACCTCTCACTGGCCCAGCTCACAGAGGTTGCAAAAGGAACTTTATAACGTGTTCTCACTAGGGATGTTAACCGATGACTGTTTGACCGATGGTTGACCCAATCAACGTCAACTGGTTAATTTTTTTTGGTTGTCGGTTTAAAAAAAAAAAAATCAATCGTTTTGAAGCTGCCGATTTTGGAGCGGAGAACCTGGAATTCTGTGTTGTAAACGCTTGGGGCATGCCATGCGGTGTAAGGACGACAGCTGACAAATCAGAAACACCCATTCAGTCATGTCCCGCCCTCCCGCCCCAGTTGAAGACCGCTGCCACTCGGCGAGAGAAAAGTGTAGACACAGGCTTTTTAGCTTACAAATTACTATTCTGTTTTTTTTTTTATTATTATTAGAAGGCACATGGAGTTTAGTCCTGCCTTGGCCAGTGTATTCTGAAAGTATGTTTCGGTCTGTAGCCAACAATGCATGTTATTGCAGATCATATCTCTCCACACAAACTAAAGGCGCAGATACCAACTTTTTCACGGCTGAATCGTGCAGATCCGATTTTTTTTTTAAGGGGGGGCGTTGGAGTGTCTGAATAATTTCAAAGTAAATTCTGTATTAAAATTACTAAATAAGCAAATGCCGTTACAGTCCATGAAACATAGGAAGTATGAGAAGAAAACAGTAAATCAGAAAGCTGCGCACGTTTCCGCGGAAGCTGCGCAAACGTGCGCAGCTTTCTGATTTACTGTTTTCTTCTCATACTTCCTATGTTTCATGGACTGTAACGGCATTTGCTTATTTAGTAATTTTAATACAGAATTTACTTTGAAATTATTCAGACACTCCAACCCCCCCCCCCAAAAAAAATTAAACAAATAATAAAATTGGATCTGCACGATTCAGCCGTGAAAAAGGCGGCATCCGCCAAAAGGCACGCCGTTTGCATTCCTGTTTAAACTCATAGGTTAACCGACTTTAACCGGCTAATGAGGCTCGGTGGTCGGTCAAGATTTTTTTTTTTAGTTTTCGCCATCCCTAGTTCTCACCCCTTCCCAGCCGCACCCACCCTCATAGAACACCACACTGAAACGCCTTCAGAGGTGGTGGTGCATAGCCACCCCTACTGCTTACCCAAACACAAGAAAAAGACGGTTCAAGACAAACTCCAGGCCATGCTCAAAACGGGCATAATCGAGGAGTCCTACAGTGACTGGAGCAGCCCAGTGGCCCTGGTTCCCAAGGCTGACAGGTGGTCCAGTTCTGTGTGGACTACAGAAAAGTCAACTCGGTGTCTAAATCTGACACATACCCAATGCCTTGCATTGACGAGTTGCTCGATCAATTAGGCACTGCTCGCTTTTATCCAATACTGGATTTGACAAAGGGATATTAGTAGATCCCCTTGACTCCTCTATCCTGAGAGAAAATGGCCTTTTCCACACCATTCAGATTATACCAATTTGTCATACTTCCTTTTGGGCTATTTGGCACTCCTGCCACCTTCCAGCGGCTCATGGACAAAATCCTCCGCCCCCCCCGCGGCAGCCTACCTTGACATGTATAGCAATGATTGGCTGAGGCACTGAGAACACCTTAAAGCTGTCCTAGAGTCACTGAGGCGTGCGGGTCTCACAGCTAACCCAAAAAAGTGTGATTGGGCGGGTGGAAGTACGGTATCTGGGTTTCCACTTAGGTCATGGGCAGGTGTGTCCCCAAATTAACAAGACTGCAGCAATTGCAGCCTAAAAGCGAGCAGTGCCTAATCTCAATAAAAAGGGAGCACCAGATCCGGTCCAGTGGACGGAGCAGTGCCAACCAGCCTTCACCAAGGTAAAAGCTGCACTGTGTGGGTGGCCACTCTTACACTCCCCTGACTTCTCTCTCTCTCTCCTTTATTTTACAGACGGAAACATCAGAAAGAGGGCTGGGGGCCGTTTTGTCCCAGAAGATGGAGGGTGAGGAACGTCTGGTGCCGTACATCAAACGCAAGCTCTCGATGCGTAAAAAGTACGTACAGCACCATTGAAAAGGAGTGCCTGGCCATCAAGTCGGCAGGCCTCACTCTCCGATACGACCTGCTGGGGAGCCCTTTCACCCTCTGTTTGGACCACACGCCCTTCCAGTGGCTCCACCGCATGAAGGATGCCAATGCGCAGATCACTCGTCAGTATCTTGCCCTCCAGCTGTTTAAATTTGAGGTGGTCCACAGGCCAGGGGCACAGATGGTGGTGGATGACTTCCTATCCTGTCGGGGGGTCCGTTGCAGGCCAGATGGCAGGGGCGCGGCCAAGCATCGGTTTGTTAAGGGAAGGCGGGGTCAGGGAAGTTGAGTGGCAAAGTCAGTACACCTGTTGTCAATTAACATTGTGTGTTTTGCAGTGAGGATGGAAGGGATAAAAGGAGGGAGAGAGCAAACGTCTCCCGACCAGAACGTGCTCGAGAGCAGCAAACAAGTTTAGTGAAACTGAAAAGCAACAAAATAAAAAATACAAGAGTTGTGTGAGGACATCATCTCCCGCCTGCTGCACTTCAGCATTCCACCCACATCAGGGACTTTGTACAAGCATGCTTGTTTTTCTTGCTGGCCTGCTAACTTGTGACCTGATTGGTCTCGACTTCAATAATAATAATAATAACAACAACAACAACACACCAGGACTTAACTGTACTGAAATCTTTTGTGAAAAGTTGAACAGTTTTTGGAAGCACCGCTGTGATGAAAAGCAGCAGCTTCCTGTAGGATTACATGTTAAGCATGCACTGACAGCTGGAAAAAAAAAATCCTAGTGTGAAAGAAGCCTTAAAGAAATTTACCTTCCCCTAAAAACATAGTGTTTGACATGTACAGAGATGTCCACAAGCGCCGGTTTTCTCCACCTACACAGTCAGTCTGCGCAGGCTACTCAAACCCAGAAAAATAAAAAAATAACTAGATAGAACTCGCCTCCGCCTGGTAGACTACACGCTTTATTAAGTTGTGATTTGGGGATGGACATTTGACCTCACAGTAATCTTGACCTGTGACCTTTTAACCTCAAAATCTCATCAGTTCATGTTTGTCCCAAAGCGCACAAATGGTGAAAGTTTGGTGAAATTCCTTTCATTAGCGTTGGAGATATTGTGTTCACAAGGTTTTCGGACAGACATTTGACCTCACAGTGACCTTGCCCTTAGACCTTTTGATCTTAAAATCTAATCAGTTCATGTTTGTCCCAAAGCGCACAAATGGTGAAAGTTTGGTGAAATTCCTTTCATTTGCCTTTGAGATATCGCGTTCACAAGGTTTCGAGACGGACGCACGCACGGACAGACAACCCGAAAACATAATGCCTCCTGCACCTTAAGGTGGCGGAGGCATAAAAACTTGCCTTTCAATGCTCAAGTGATTTACATCATCTCTGCTGCCCATAATTTGCTGCAAATCCAATTATATTCCACCTCAAATTGTCTATCATGACTGGAAGTGATGCCATATTTGTTGATCGATTCTCGAGCTCCGATTGGCTGAGCTGGACCACGTGACAGCATATGTCGTTATATTACAGAGCCAGGCAGCAGACGACAGAGGGTAACTGAGAAAGCCAAGCACACAGACATCTAGAGGGAAATTTCATACATATTTCGCAAGCATTTTCCAGCGAAATGGTCAGTAATTTATTAGCTGCGAATGCACCAGAAGCCACCAAAAGGCATATAAATTTCTACATTTTCTGGGGGGTTGGCAGGCACACCCACAGACACCCTTAGCATGAGCACGCCTTCAGCAAATTCCAGACCTGCCTACTACTTTTTCTTTTTTTTTCCACCGGCTAATTCAGATTTTCTGGAGAACCCTGCATGCAGGTTGCACATTGCTAAAAATGGAGGACACATGCATCTCTTATTTGTTCATTATTTTTGCCTCGGAGCTCCAACACATCACTACAAAAGCAAACCAAACACAAAACTGTCTTGGCTGATAAACTCCACTCGGGGTATGCCGGACGTCGTGGTTGCACTCGAGTTAGAAATGGGCTCTTACCTATACACACGTCGATTTTGCCCTTGATGGCAGCCTCATGGAGCGGTGTGTAGTTCCAGTTGTCTCTGGCGTTGGGGTCGGCTCCCTGGCACAGCAGCAAGCTCACAACCTCGGCGTGACCGAATGAGCAGGCGTTGTGGAGGGGGATCAGACCACCATCGTCGCGGGCGTGCACGTTCGCCCCCGTCTGCAGAAGATGCTCCACTACGTCCTTCCTCCCAAAACCTGCAGGAGAAACATGTGCTTAAAACCGGATGTAAGAGGAGCAGATAAAACGGAGACCCCCGAAATAATTACTCACGAGCCTGATGTTAGTTTCTCAGGGGGTCACCTAGGCCTGTGCCTGATTATGGTTAACTGGGTTACCATGGCAACAGACAAAGGAAGAGTTTTTTTTTTTTAAACTGATTGCAAACGTTCAGCTGTTGATCAGAGCAGCATCAGCGACTGTAATCAGTAAGAATGAGGGCAAGATCCCACGATCTGGACGCACACAAGTGTCTTCATAAGCATGGGGCAGGGAAGTGAACTTGCAGAGAAACTGTCACATCTGAGAGTATGTCAGTTCTGTGAGCAGACACTTTATGGAAGTTAAAAAATAATGATTTTTTTAAATGCCCTTCATCCCTGTTAAAGTCCGTGTCAAACTACTCATCCAGTTTAACGTGGTTATTTTCTAACCGGTTAAACAAATACGATTCTGTTACCAAGAAAAGCCTCATGACATCTGCAATAAAATAAATATATACAAGTAAACGTATATGCATAGTAAAATAACATTCGCCTCATCTGTAACTACGAACGAACACAGGACAAGTGAGATTATTTCTTTTTCTACAAAATCACACATGGATCATGAATGTATTTATACATGAAAAAGTGTGTGTTTACAGTGTACATCCATTAAAGTGCATATCACGGGTAAATTCAGGAGCAAGATCGATGTAATTCTCCTATTTTATATTAAACTTTGGTCAAATATCTGTAACATTCTGCATTCTCCGAAATAATTTTTTTACCCTGCGCAATACCAGAAAAATTCAGTTGAAATCGAGCCATTTGAGGCGAATTGGTCCGCCTCTGAAAAAACTTGGCATTTGGATTTCCCGGCAAACATTGATTTTCGTGACGTCGCGTGCGGGACGCCTCCCTCTGAATCCTACGTCAGCGCTGGTTTGTTTATGAGAAAACGACCTGGTGGTTTTCTGCAAATTTCTTCAACATTATCGCGTAATTATTAAAATGGTTAACAGATGTATGGTAGGAGGGTGTAGCAACACCAATCACGATGGGATTAGTACTCATCGTTTTCCAAAAGACCGGACAATGAGAGAGAAATGGGAGCGCTTGGTCTACACAGGCTGTGCACTGAAACCGAGCAAAGCTCGCGCAGCCTGCTGGCGCTTCCGCAGGTGACGTCACGAATCTGGCTCCAGACTCCCTTGGGATTTTTCCGGACATGTTTTGTCATTCTATTTTTTTTCTGCTGTAGACAGATGGCCTTGTGCAAAATTACCCTTCTGGATGAGTGTGTAAAGGGACATACTTTCATATAAAAAACACACAAAATTGGTCCAGAATATGCACTTTAAGCTACTACAGCCACAGCCATCACTGTAACATCCCATTTGATCTCTCTGCCCCGTCACACACTTAACGGACCATCTCCTTCTCATGGGCTTCCACTGACGACAGCACCGAGACATGAGATTGAGGCTACATCCACACGACAACGAGATTTTATAAAAAAAAAAATATTGCGTCCACATGGGCAACGGATCAGTAAAATATCAGGTACATATGGCAACGCAACGCTTGCTGAAAATGATGCAATACACATGCCACACCTCTAGGGGCGCTATAAGACGGTCCCATCGGAGACACCAGAACAACAGAAGTAGTAAACGCATGCGCATAAACCCCTTCTTCTACCCGGTGTGAAGCACCATAGATATACATAGAAGACTAGAACCCTCACCGCGTATTCCAGAACGTCCGCACAGGGTGGCCATCTTACCACAGGCAAGCTTTTCCACAGAATTTGCGGTACACTGAGGTAAGACCATTGAGATGCTTAAATGTTTATACTCTTATCTCGCTGAAATTTTGACGTATATACAAATGGTTTGATTTATTAAAACATTATTAATGCGGTTGTAATTCTGGGTGCTTGAACATGCTAAAATTGTACCTTTTCTCTTCAAAAACGACTTACTGCAGCTTTTAGTCAAAGTTGTGTTTCATGCTAGGCTAGCTCGTAGCACCAAGTAATTTTACATGGAAGGTCATGAGATAATATTTTCAATAACTGAAGTTGCACTTGCACATGGTTTTCATTTTCGGGTTGGTTAATTTAAAACAACTTACATTATGATTTACAGGAAATCAAAGTACTGACTTTGATGACAAGATGATGTGTGTGTCTGTGTGTGTTTTAATCGTAGATGTTTATCTCAGTATGTTTAGTTTTATTTTAACTGCACATTGGAGCCTAGTCAAATGAAATTTCAATCTTCTGTGCTAACATATATTGACTATGGCTACGTTCACACTGCAGGCTGAAGTGACTCAAATCCGATCTTTTCGCCCATATGTGACCTGTATCCGATCTTTTATTGACGATATGAACGACACAGATCCGATTTTTTCAAATCCAACCCAGGCCGTTTGGATATGTGGTCCTAATTCCGATTCCTATCCGCTCTTTTCATATGCGACTTCAGTCTGAACCGCCAGGTCGCATTCATCCGACTTACACGTCATCAACAAGCCACAAACGTCACTATTCTGCGCTGAAGTAGGCGGCGGGTCTCTCAAAAAAAGTTACAACAACATGGCGCATAATCACGGGCGCAGATAGAGGGTGGGACTCGTCCCACCCAGATTTAAATTCACTTCGTTCGGTCCCCCCCACTTTGCATAAGGCAAACCTCACGGAAAAATCAAAAGACTAATTACCATTCGGTTTATTGAGGTGCACAGCAGTGTATACATAGTTGCAACAATTCACATAAAACAAAAAGACTGATATTCGGTTGGTTGAGCTGCGCAGACTGCACAGGTTGCGAGCTCGAGCTTCGTTGCTATAGTAACCCATAACAAGTTTGACAGGCATATCGGGGTTGGGGTTGGTTTGCTGGCAGCTTTGTCCCCCCCAGTTTTTTGTCCCCCCCCCAGTTCAAAAAACATATCTGCGCCCCTGCGCATGACATCAATGCGAGGGACGCTTCGGGCTGTGAAGGTTCTGAATCTTCTCAATGGAAGGACGCAGAGGTTAGGGAGCTGATTTCCATTTGGGGGGATGCAGCTATTCAAGCTAGATTGGATGAGTCATACCGCAACCGGGCGGTTTTACTTCCGTAAACACTGGCCATGCTCACTGCGTGTGACGTCGTCGTATCCTGCAGTGCGCATGCGGAACACTTTTAGGTCGCTTTTCGTTCATACTGAGGATCACATACAAGTCGCATATATTTGTTAATGTGAACGACCTCACAAAAAAATCGGATTTCACAAAAAAATCGGAATTGAGCATTAAGCCTTGCAGTGTGAACGTAGCGTTTGAGATGATAATCAGCTTTGAATGTTCTTTTTGTAAATGTAAAGATATCTTTTTATCCTTGGAAGTATAACCACATGTGATTAATTAAATGCTTTTTTTGTCACAAACTACTGTGAGTCGCTGTCACTGTTTTATACTATTACTTACTCGGGCAGTGCATTTGTTATTATGCTATGATGCGAGTTTACATTTGTTATTATGCTATGCTGCGAGTGCATTAGGTTTTTGAGGTGGATGAAGTATTTCTGAAGTTTCAGAAGTGAGTAAGCTGTTTATTTAACTTTAGCTTCCCCTACGGCCCTATCACATGTAAAAATATTTTCACTAAAAATTGGAAATAAATTGTATGGTTATTTGTCCTAAGGCCGCAGTTATCCATAAGTATGCAGTGTTAGGCTTCTCACAGCATAGGAATTTCAGCATGTTTTTTTTTTTTAAAACATAAAATGATGAATAATCATTAATATCATAAATACATACTTCCGTTTATTTTTTTTATATAACCAAACCGTTTGAATATCGATTGAAATTTGAGGAAGTTACAATCATCTGAAAAGTACATATCGCTACCAACACAATGTAATGGGTAAGCCAGCTGTCTGAGGTAAGATGGCCGCCATGTGCGGACGTTCGACTTCGTTGACGGACAACGGGGACGAGGCATCTAGTCTTCTATGTATATCTATGTGAAGCACTGTCAGGAACAAACACACAACAAGAAGATGGCTGCGACTACGCGAGGAAATCGCGCCTTCTGTGTGTACAAATTAGTTTAATTAGTGTGCATAGTTTTATACAACTTAATTTTCTTATTGTGTGTGAACATTTTGAAAAGCATTTTTATATAATTTATATAACTTTTTATATTGTGTGTGAACATTTTGAAAAGCAGCCTTATCCAATAAAAAAAAGAAATTCAAGAAATGGTTCAGTTACTTGTTTATTTAAAAGAAAAGCTGTATACAAAAGTGAATGCAACGCAGTGGTTCATACAAAACAGCGATAGTGCTGCTTGTTCTAGTCATGTGGTTGTGACGTCATCGTAAACAAATCCGTTCTACTCATCCAGGTGACTTCGCAACGGCGCCGTTGCCAGATTTTTCCACTCTGGAGCCCGTTCTCAAAAAATATCGTTTTGGGGCACCCAAAACGCCGGTGCCGTGTGGACGCCAGGCCGAAATGATAAACAATTTTATCAGATTCACCTGAATCTGTCGCCGTGTGGACAGGGCCTGAATGTTTCACACTCTTCAAACGCATGACTGAAAATTCTCTCTTATAAAAAATAAATAAAAGGCCCACAAAAAGGCCAAAAGTTGCATGCGGAAGCGCAGGTGAAATGTCCGCATGTGAAATCACAGGTGTCTAGTATTACAGTGGACTTTTTCCCAATGTAACAATGTCTTATTGTGTATGAAATGCTCATCATGATGACAAGATGATATGCCCTGGAAATTGTGGTTAAATGAGCAAACATTTGAAAAAGCGATAAACATGGGGTTAGAGGACAACCAGGCCAGCTCTTGAGACACAGGACAGCGAAGAGGAGGCACAGAGCACCACCAGGCAATTACATCTGGAAAGAAGATAGCAGCATCTGCATTGGCTTCAAATGTGCAACATTCATTCATTCATTCATTCATCTAAAATGGTGGTGGTGGATGCAAAGCCCAGCATGATGTGGGAATACACTTTGGATAGGATGCTATTACAAAGAATCATACACATACACACACTTACTCAAACTTAGAGATACCATTCCCCCTCAGGCGTGTTTTTGGGAGGTAAAAGGAAACCAAAGAACCCGTAGTATACCCATGCAGACACAGGCAGAACACGCACACGTGAAAAACATGCATCTTAGCATGTTTAAATGACTCCGTTGTTTTACTGGGGATAAATGGACTGGTCTTGTGTGTGCCACATCAATGCATTATTTTAAAGCAGATACGCAGAGCCATGGCCTCACTTTTTGTTTACAAATGCCTTGAGACCTCAAGAATGGCACAGGAATAGTTTTAAGCGTTAACAATAAATCTAATATAGTAATTTTTACGATTAAAATGATTCAGGTAGCTGTCTGACTGAATGACCTTGACATCTGTGACCTCACAACAGAAGGCTATCGGTCTCATCGCCATTTCAGCTATACTAAAACACGAAGATGACTGCAACTCTGATCCTTTATTTTGAGCTAATTTATCACCATGGCACATAGATGTGTTGCTGGTGGATTTATGTTGCATTTATGACCCAAGAATGTTTAAACTGCAAAGATTTGGACGCGTTTTGCGAGAAGTTCACAGGCACATCGGTCTCTCCTCTGTACATTTTACTGAAGACTCGTACGAGACCTCTGATCTGTTGAGCAGCGTTGGCTATAAGCCCGTATTGAAAGAGGCTGCAGTACCAACAATGAAAGGAAAAAAACTACAAGAAAAGGAAAGCAAGTGCAGTTGCACCAGTTCTCCTGGAGTGTGAGCCGAGGGTTGTTACTAAAACCTGGGACGGAACGGGACGTGACAAATTATCGCTCGGGCAGTGACCTCCCCGCGGTTGTTGCTAAAACCGATGATGTCCTGTCCCGGGTTTTAGTAATTGCCTGAGCCGAGCAGTAATGGCGGAGTACTCAGTAATGGAGAAAATGGAGAATAAGTGGAGCAGCCGTCTGATTTCTCCACTGGATATGCTCGCCTCAGCAGCAATATCTCACCCTTACATGGAAGAAGCGAATGAACGGAGAACTGAATGAACAACTGAAAGTCAGATTGTTTCAAAACAATCTGCCACAAGGCCAGCCTTCAAGAAGCGAGAACACAGACGGGTAAGCTCCGACTCTCATTTGGATACAAAACACTCATTGTTTACCTGCATTTAGATTAATACATGTAACTTGTATTGTGTGTTGAAGTTACCGATATGAAATTATTTAATTTGCTTCAGAATGTGATTGTCTCGGTTCATCTGATTATTTAATTAGCCTTTTACGTTTTATCAGTGAAAACGCATGCATGTACATGTATGTTGCACAAGTTAGAACACCTATCCTGTTTTAATGAGAGTCAACCCACAATCAGTGAAGTCAAATCAGTAACGGGATTTCTTACTTTCACCATAAATTATTTATTTATATGACTTTGGTCTGTAGCTGTCAAAGGCCTCGGCCTTAAAACCGGTTCCCGCTGTGGCGTCACACACTCAGGGCTGGCTGGCTCAGCGGGGCAGCTCGAACGCCAACTTTGTGGTCAACTTTAACTCTCAAAAATATGCATGTTTATTTTTTTCGCAGTCCGGTTTCCATCAAATCCTGCGCTCTGATTGGCTGGCGAGCGGGTCCATATCCTACAGTACAGACCCCAGTTATGGACCTCTGGCGACTCGCTTGTTCACAACAAACCTAGTAGCAATTTTTGTCAACATTTGTGTTTTTTTATAAGATTTATAAGAGATTTTTATCAAAAATCTGATAAATTTTTGCCAGCATTTCTCAGCATAACAGCATTAATTTTATATCATGGACAGCGATAACGACAGTGTTCACAGCGAAAGCAAGTTTTACTACCCTGAGGAAGACAAAATTAAAGAAAACACTTCAGGAGAAAGCTAAAAACCTCTAACTTGCTAACGCCGAGCAAAAACATGGCTGAATCCTGAATGACTCAATTTTGTATAAATAGGGGACTACATAGGCAGCAAACCAGTTTTTTTCCTGCCATGGAAGTGCACTTGTATACCGAGGAGAAAGCCATTTGCATGACAGCCATGAATGAGGATTCAAAATGGCGGCTCGGCTTTCCCTTTTGGGCGCTCTCGTTTTCTATTAGAATTTGGTAAAGAAAAAGTATATTATTTACCAGCTTAAGGTCGGTCCGTATGGTGAAATATACATTTTATTCCCATTTATGCAGCATACAAGAGTCAAGGATGGAGATACTATCCACTCAGAAACATATTTAAAAATAAAGGCCCTGTATATCGCCATGAAATGGATTGAATTACACTGAATAATCAGTACAGCCCGACTGAAACGTTTTAAACAATTTTGCTGTTCTTCAGGACAGGATTTTTATTATGGAAGAGTAAAAACTATGATTTCAACTAGAAAAGCACAAGAAACCTTTAAAAAATTCCGGGTTCCAGATGGCGATCCGGATCACCGCCAAAATTTAATGGATTGTTACTTGTGCCCAGTCACACCTCTGGGAAAAAAAAAATTTCAGAGCAATCCGTTCATAACTTTTTCCATAACGTTACTAACAGACAAACCAACGTGACTGAAAACATAACCTCCTTGGCGTAAAGATAAAAATATCTGAATGCAGAGACTGAGATATGGGGTGGCAAAGGGTGGGCAGGATTAAGGCCAATTTATGCTGACAACCCAGTCCTCGCAGATGGCGTCGCAGACGCTGTCTGCGTAGCCCCCTCCTTCGCAGACACTCTGCGTGCACCTCCCAAAAATTGTGACCACCGCAGACAGCCTCGCAGACAAGAGGGCTCTGATTGGTCCACTCTACATCCGCTGTACACGCACTTCCGCTTCCCTACTTTCCCGGTTTGGTTTGTTTTCACGACCGCCATTTTTAAAAACACGAGCGAAGATGGAGCAGCACGAAGAGCGGTTGCTCGAGGAAGTACGTACATCTATACGACTCCAGTTCTAGTCATTATAAGTAACCGGAGGATAAACACTCCACTAACCACACCCACCAACTACTCCTAGCGATTTCGCGCCCCCTTGCGTTGTGGCGGTGAATAACATCGCGCACGCCTATTACTCCCCGCTCAACGATAAATTACAACTGTCTGCGAAAAGCTATCTGTGAAAGCCTTGTTGCAAGAGCATGCAGAGGCCCTTACCCAGCCATTGGGGAGGTACAAGACAGTGCATACTCAAGGCCTCTGCATGCTCTTGCGACAAGGCTTTCGCAGATAGCTTTTCGCAGACAGTTGTAATTTATCGTTGAGCGGGGAGTAATAGGTGTGCGCGATGTTATTCACCACCACAACGCAAGGGGGCGCGAAATCGCTAGGAGTAGTTGGTGGGTGTGGTTAGTGGAGTGTTTATCCTCCAGTTACTTATAATGACTAGAACTGGAGTCGTATAGATGTACGTACTTCCTCACTTCCTCGATCAACCGCTCTTCGTGCTGCTCCATCTTCGCTCGTGTTTTTAAAAATGTCAGTCGTGAAAACAAACCAAACCGGGAAAGTAGGGAAGCGGAAGTGCGTGTACAGCGGATGTAGAGTGGACCAATCAGAGCCCTCTTGTCTGCGAGGCTTCTGCGGTGGTCACAATTTTTGGGAGGTGCGCGCAGAGCGTCTGCGAAGGTGGGGGGGCTACGCAGACGCTATCTGCGAGGACTGGGTTGTCAGCATAAATTGCTGTTGCAGTTTGGTGAAAATGTTGACAAAGCGCAATATGAGAGGGATATGATTGATAATTTGTGAGCTGCACAGAGCGAAGCAAAGAGAAGAGAAGTTAGTGCTGGGGTGGCAGGACTTATTTCAAGGGTGGCAGCTGCCTCAATGAGGCCACGCCCCTTGGACTAGGACGACAATTATAAAATAATAACGTAGATTTGGACCTGAAAACTTGGTTTAAGGACAATTATTCGACCTACGCTATTTGTGTAGTGAGCGTAGCAGGAAAACAGGTAGCTGGTCTGCTAGTGCTGCTTTTGAAATGGGCCGCTGAGGTAAATCTCAGCTGTTTGGCTGCTAACCAGCTAGCTCGAGTTGTGTAGCGTTAGCTGCGGAGTAGCTCGCAGGAGGAAAGTCCGGGGAACGTCATTTACCTGCAGCAAAGTGGAGTGGAGTGGATTTGCGCCCGGCCATGTCTTTAGAGTTCACGTTCACCGAATCCACGAGCCGTTTCACCCGAGACACGTCTCCGTTCCGACAGGCCTCGAAGAGCTCCCGGAAAGCGCCGCTAGTCGCGCAGCCGCCGGCCGGGCTCGCGCTGCCTGAATCCGGGCTCGAGCCTCCAGTAGTGCTCGGGGAGCTCGCGCTGCTCGTGCTGGTGCTGCTGCTGCTGCTAGTGCTGCTAGCGCTGCGGAGCGGAGCGGGGGAGGAGGCCGCGCCGGGGTCCGCATCTCCAGCCCCGTCCTGTTCGCCTCCGGCCGGAGGTGAGATGTTCGAGACGCCGGCGCTTGGAGGAGACCCAGGCGGAGTGAGAGAATTCGAAGCAATGCGCGGAGGCGAGGATAGGTTCTGGTGCTGCTGGGACGCGCGACGAGACGTCGCCATTTTTCACCACAATCCCTCTGCTAGCAACAAAAACAAGCAGCTCAGACGCCAACTTCCGGGAAGTATCAGGGCCAACTTCCGGTTTCAAATTGCACTCGGTGTTGTGTAATAATAACTCCAGAAGAGTGACAAATTACGGGGGGGAACAGGTTGTCATGCTATGCTATGCTATTTAATTTAATTTAATTTTATTTAATTTAATTTTATTTTATTTTATGGTTTGTCTCCATGAAATAAATGATGTGTTATGGGTTGTTTTACAACCCTTACAAAAATGAACCATGGTTTTACTATGAAAACTAACCATGGTTTTTTGGGTAACCATGAAAACCATGGTGCATTTTACCTCATCTCATTATCTGTAGCCGCTTTATCCTGTTCTACAGGGTCGCAGGCAAGCTGGAGCCTATCCCAGCTGACTACGGGCGAAAGGCGGGGTACACCCTGGACAAGCCGCCAGGTCATCACAGGGCTGACACATAGACACAGACAACCATTCACACTCACATTCACACCTACGGTCAATTTAGAGTCACCAGTTAACCTAACCTGCATGTCTTTGGACTGTGGGGGAAACCGGAGCACCCGGAGGAAACCCACGGGGAGAACATGCAAACTCCGCACAGAAAGGCCCTCGCCGGCCACGGGGCTCGAACCCAGGACCTTCTTGCTGTGAGGCGACAGCGCTAACCACTACACCACCGTGCCGCCCCATTTTACCTCAATGTTCACTTAAATTTCTAGGTTCTAAGTAAATGTTAATGTATCTGGGCTGTTAATCGAGATCCTTCTCTACAGCATTGACTGTTGGACGAAAGCATGGTAATACTACAGTTAGTGTATCCTTTTAAAAACCATACTATCCCTTTTTAAACTAATTTTGTAGTTACTATGACCTATTACACATACAACTATGATGCTACCACAGCTACTGCAGTACTATGGATAAACCACAGTAATGCTATGGTTGGTTCATAGTACTTAGAATCACCATGAAATACCATAGTAGATCCATGGTTACTACCATGGATGAACCATAGTAATACTATGGTTGGTTCATGGTACTTAGAATAACCATGAGATACCATGGTAGAATCATGGTTACTACATAAAAACCATGGTAAAACCATAGTAAACCATGGTAGATTTTCGTAAGGGGGATACAAAGTTTGTGTCACAGGGGTCCAAAATTCAAATTGATTCAAACTGGTTCTTGTACCAATTTTTAAGTGAAGGACAAGTTAAAGAACAGATTTCAGGTAATTTTTTGACATGTGTGTATGGTAGTTTTGTGTAATCTGCTGTAAGATGGGAGAAACAAATGAAGTGATTCTCGGATGCCCCTTTTCCACCAAAGCAGTTCCAGGGCTGGTTCGGGGCCAGTGCTTAGTTTGGAACCGGGTTTTCTGTTTCCACTGACAAAGAACTGGCTCTGGGGCCAGAAAAACCGGTTCCAGGCTAGCACCAACTCTCTGCTGGGCCAGAGGAAAGAACCGCTTACGTCAGCGGGGGGGGCAGAGTTGTTAAGACCGACAACAATAACAAGACCACGAAAGATCGCCATTTTTAAGCAACGAGAAGCAGCAGCTGTACAAACGCGAAGTCAGCCATTATTATTATTATTATTATTATTGTTGCTGCTGCTGCTGCTGCTTCTTCTGTGTTGTTTTTGTTTCGATATTCGCGCCAAGGTTTATGCAAATGTAGCGACGTAACTGACGTATACAGCGACGTAACTGACGTATACAGCGACGTAATGACGTGGCTTCCCTTAGCACCCCGAGCTATGGAAAAGCAAACTGGTTCTCAGCTGGCTCGCAAGTTGAACGAGTTGTGAACCAGCACCAGCACTGGCCCCGAACCAGCCCTGGAACTGATTTGGTGGAAAAGAGGCAGGAGAGGACTTTTTTTTTGACAATTCAGAATCCACTACTTCCATAGTGCTTTTAAATATAAGGCTGTAAGCTTTGTGTTAGTTGTCTCTAATATGTATGTCCCAATATCTTGACCACATTTTAGGATCTCATCTCATTATCTCTAGCCGCTTTGTCCTGCTCTACAGGGTCGCAGGCAAGCTGGAGCCTATCCCAGCTGACTACGGGTGAAAGGCGGGGTACACCCTGGACAAGTCGCCAGGTCATCACAGGGCTCATTTTAGGATGAAAATAATCATTTTAGATATGTTATTTTATCTTGAAAAATTAGCTGTCTCGGAGAGGACATTGTTTTGACACAATTACATACTAATTTGATCAAAATAGTCTGAAAACTTACTGGCATTCAACATTAAAACTTAACTATGTTTCCAATGATATGGAACCAAATATTTGTTTTATGGTATGAAGAATGATTTAAGTGCATCCCTTTTGGAGCTACCTGTGGTCAAAAAAGCACTTTTTCTAAATGACACGAGTAATTTTGCTAAATATGACATATATTGCCATACATTCACCAAAAATAACGTCTCATCTCATTATCTCTAGCCGCTTTATCCTTCTACAGGGTCGCAGGCAAGCTGGAGCCTATCCCAGCTGACTACGGGCGAAAGGCGGGGTACACCCTGGACAAGTCGCCAGGTCATCACAGGGCTGACACATAGACACAGACAACCATTCACACTCACATTCACACCTACGGTCAATTTAGAGTCACCAGTTAACCTAACCTGCATGTCTTTGGACTGTGGGGGAAACCGGAGCACCCGGAGGAAACCCACGCGGACACGGGGAGAACATGCAAACTCCACACAGAAAGGCCCTCGCCGGCCACAGGGCTCAAACCCGGACCTTCTTGCTGTGAGGCGACAGCGCTAACCACTACACCACCGTGCCGCCCGAAAATAACGTTATCACCAAATTTTTTTTTGCATGGTAAATAGAGCTATCACAGGGCTACAATAAACAACCAAGTTTATTTAGTCAAGCCTTTTGATATTGAAGATAATAAGTGTTAAATGTCTGGGCGGCACGGTGGTGTAGTGGTTAGCACTGTTGCCTCACAGCAAGAAGGTCCGGGTTCGAGCCCCGGGGCCGGCGAGGGCCTTTCTGTGCGGAGTTTGCATGTTCTCCCCGTGTCCGCGTGGGTTTCCTCCGGGTGCTCCGGTTTCCCCCACAGTCCAAAGACATGCAGGTTAGGTTAACTGGTGACTCTAAATTGACCGTAGGTGTGAATGTGAGTGTGAATGGTTGTCTGTGTGTATGTGTCAGCCCTGCGATGACCTGGCGACTTGTCCAGGGTGTACCCCGCCTTTCGCCCGTAGTCAGCTGGGATAGGCTCCAGCTTGCCTGCGACCCTGTAGAGCAGGATAAAGCGGCTAGAGATAATGAGATGAGATGAGAAGTGTTAAATGTGATTTTTAGCTTGCGTACCCTGATTGTAAAACAACCCTTATGGTATTGTATGAGAGAGTGGAGTGAATGAGAAGTATATTAGAGTGGTGCAAGACACACACAGTGCTGAGCGTAAATGAGTGCACCCCCTTTGAAAAGTAACATTTTAAACAATATCTCAATGAACACTAACAATTTCCAAAATGTTGACAAGACAAAGTTTAATATAACATCTGTTTAACTTATAACGTGAAAGTAAGGTTAATAATATAACTTAGATTACACATTTTTTCAGTTTTACTCAAATTAGGTGGTGCAAAAATGAGTACACCCCACAACAAAAACTACTACATCTAGTACTTTGTATGGCCTCCATGATTTTTAATGACGGCACCAAGTCTTCTAGGCATGGAATGAACAAGTTGGCGACATTTTGCAACATCAATCTTTTTCCGTTCTTCAACAATGACCTCTTTTAGTGACTGGATGCTGGATGGAGAGTGATGCTCAACTTGTCTCTTCAGAATTCCCCAAAGAAAATAATTTCTTTCCACCACAAAGGTGAAGGCTACAAGAAGATCAGCAAAGCTTTACTTATCAGTCAGAACACTGTAGCAAAAGTGGTACAAAAATTTAAGAAAGATGGAACTGCAACAGTGGCGGCTGCTGGTTTTTAAAACGGGGGAAGCCCATTTTACACATTCATCGTAAAACCTGTAGGCCGGATATCAAAGCATAGAAAGGTGTGCCCCATTAGCATAGTGAACTAGACAACCCTACCTAGTGGCAGAAAGTATTTTTGCTTGTACATTTCATGTTATAGTCTGGCTTGCCAGGCTAGTGCCTCATATCCTTAATCAAAAATATCAAACATCCAAAAATCACTGGCTATTCAATGAAGAGCCTTGAACATCATACCCTGATATGCAACACAGAGTCTTTAACACAACACCCAGCTGTGCAACACATCCTTGAACATCTTCTGCAACACAGTCTGGAAATTCATAACCAGGTAGGCTATGCAACACACAGAACCTTGAATATTATACCCAGGTATAACCTATAACACAGAGCCCACCATTCTCTTAACATTACTGAACAATATACACACTTCAGATTCATGAACATTATATGATGCACACTATTTATACACAAATTCTGCCCTCTGCTCCTTTTCCCGAAAATGGTCTGTGACCCTGTCATACCAGCTGGTTGTGCTTTCCAGAGACTTCACCAATTTCTGTTAGCAGCTAGCACTGCAGATCCCAATAAGGCTCAAGCTAGCCTACAACCAGATTGAACTACAAATGAAATAAACGAGTGAATTCACGAATGATCAAACTGATAGAATGGATGAAAGTTAACGGAGCACAACGAGTAATATTTACATTTATTTACAGAGTAATGTACAGAGACATCAATGAGAAGAACCGTTTATATGAAAAGAAATTCGGACAGCACTTTAGCACACGACTACACTTTCTCGACATCCGCTAGGGACTGATCATGCTTCCGTGTTCCTCGCCGACGCCGAAGTACAGAGCCCGCCCTCCTCATGTCTTTCAACACTACCTCCAATAATCCTTCATCAGCCCGGCTTCTTGTCCCTCCCACTGTCTCGTTTAGTCCCAGAGAAGCCCGGCTTCCCTGGAAGTGACGATTTTGTCGATTTTAACCAATAACAACTAGCCGAAATTGGCTGTTCAGAGCCGTCTCATAGACTGCAACGGATACCCGGCTGCCAGTGCATAGAGCCCATTGAAATAAGAAAGGTTACAGCCAGTGTTGCCAGATTGGGCGGTTTTAAGTGCATTTTGGCGGGTTTTGAACATATTTTGGCTGGAAAACGTCAGCAGTATCTGGCAACGCTGGTTACAGCCTGGCAGCAAAGGTGATTCTCGTAGCGAACTGCAAGTTTGTCAGACATCACTCAAATAAGTTACAGGATAGTTATGAACGTAAATACAATCTTGGGCATATATTATGTTATGCAAGTTATTGTTTTAATGAGGATTCAACGTCATAGATGCCGCAGTTTGGGGAGAGAATTTTAGGGGAAGCTCGGCTTCCCTTGTTGTCTCTGAGAAATCGCCCCTGAACTGCAACCATCTCACAGAGATGTCCAGGTCGTCCACAGAAGTTAACACCTCGACAGGAGCGTCTTCTGATGAGAAGGGTTGAAGGAAATCGGCATGCAAGTTCACTGCAGTTATCTAAAGAAGTAGAAAGCCAAACTGGGGTGACTATTTCCCATGACACAATACGGCGTACACTGCAGAGGAATGGCATGCATGGATGCCGTCCACGAAAGAAGCCTCTCCTCAAGCCCAGGCACAAAAAAGCCCGCCTAGAGTTTGCCAGGGCCCATGCTGACAAAGATGAAGACTACTGGGACTCTATACTCTGGAGTGATGAGACCAAGATAAATGTGTTTGGAACTGATGGTTTCAAAACTGTATGGCGTCACAAAGGTGAGGAATACAAAGAAAACTACATGGTGGTGGCAGTGTCTTTATGTGGGGCTGCATGAGTGCTGCTGGTGTCAGGGAGCTGCATTTCACTGATGGCATCATGAATTCACAGATGTATTGCTCTATACTGAAAGAGAAGATGCTACCATCACTCCGTGCCCTTGGTCGTCATGCACTTTTCCAACATGACTAAACGCACATCTAAGGCCACTGTTGGATTTCTGAAGAAGAACAGGGTGAAAGTGATTCAGTGGTCAAGTATGTCTCCTGATCTGAACCCAGATGAACACCTATGGGGAATTCTGAAGAGACAAGTTGAGCATCACTCTCCATCCAGCATCCAGTCACTAAAAGAGGTCATTGTTGAAGAATGGAAAAAGACTGATATTGCAAAATGTCGCCAACTTGTTCATTCCATGCCTAGACAACTTGGTGGTGTCATTAAAAATCATGGAGGCCATACAAAGTACTAGATGTAGTAGTTTTTGTTGTGGGGTGTACTCATTTTTGCACCACCCTAATTTGAGTAAAACTGAAAAATGTGTAATCTAAGTTATATTATTAACCTTACTTTCACGTTATAAGTTAAACAGATGTTATCTTAAACTTTGTCTTGTTAACATTTTGGAAATTGTTTGTGTTCATTGAGATATTGTTTAAAATGTTACTTTTCAAAGGGGGTGGACTTACGCTGAGCACTGTATGAGAACAGTGAAACAGCAGTGAGGTGTGCAGTTGGAACGACTGAATGGTTCAAGGTGAAGGCGGGACTCCATCAAGGATCTGCTTTGAGTCCTTTCTTGTTTGTCATAGTGATGGATAGCTTGACGGACGAAGTGAGGCAAGAGTCACCATGGAACGTGATGTTTGCGGATGATATTGTGATATGTGGTGAAAGTAGAAAGTTGGGTTTGGAGAGATGGAGGTATGCATTGGAACGAAGAGGAATGAAGGTGAGCAGTAGCAAAACAGAATACATGTGCACCAATGAGAATGGGGATGAGAGTGTAGTGAAGATGCAAGGAGTAGACGTAAAGAAAGTTGGTGAATTAAAATACCCGGGGGTCAACCGTGCAGGAAAATGGGGGCTGCGATAGTGAGGTGAGAAAGAGAGTGCAGGCAGGGTGGAGCAGTTGGAGAAGGATTTCGGGAGTCATTTGTGTCCCAACAAAAGTGAAAGGTAAGATGTATAAGACAGTAGTGAGACCAGCTATGATGTATGGATTGGAGACCATACCCTTAACGAAGAGACAGGAGGCAAAGTTGGAGGTGGCTTAGTTGAGGATGTTAAGGTTTGCGATGGGAGTGACGAGGTTGGACAGGATAAGGAACAAGCACATCAGAGGGACAGCACATGTGGAGAGCTTGGGAATGAAGCTAAGAGAGATGAGACTGAGATGGTGTGGGCACATCCTGAGAAGAGATGCAGAGCATGTTGGAAGGAGAATGTTGAGGATGGAGCTGCCAGGCACACAAAAATGAGGAAGGCCAAAGAGGAGATACATGGATGTGGTGAGAGAGGACATGAAAGTGGCAGGTGTGGTGGAGAAGAATGCGGAAGACAGGGAGCAATGGAGACGAAAGATCTGCTGTGGCGACCCCTAATCGGGAGCAGCCAAAAGAAGAAGAAGATTTTATGGTTTGGCTCCACTTTGAGGATGCAAAGTCAACTCTTTTCAGGGGTAAATAGCTCATGCATTCTCAAAACACACCAAGTCACCAGATGGCGTCATTGATTTCCATATTCATAAAGAAGGAAGATTTTCTGAAGATATATTATGTTGGCTACATGTGGGCCACACTCTGCCCATACTTCCCAATGCCCAGAGAATGAAAAGCGGTAGATCAGACTGTGCGAAGGATGTGCCCTTCTCAAGGGGTCCGGGGATGTGCTCTTCCAAAAAATTTAAATCAAGGGGGAAAAAATGGTGCATTCTCCTGTATTCTGAGTCCTATATTTGAAGAAATTTTATTGTAAAATCGGACCGGCATACAGTGGTGCTTGAAAGTTTGTGAACCCTTTAGAATGTTCTATATTTCTGCATAAATGACCTAAAACATCATCAGATTTTCACACAAGTCCTAAAAGTAGATAAAGAGAACCCAGTTAAACAAATGAGACAAAAATATTATACTTGGTCATTTATTTATTGAGGAAAATGATCCAATATTACATATCTGTGAGTGGCAAAAGTATGTGAACCTTTGCTTTCAGTATCTGGTGTGACCCCCTTTGTGCAGCAATAACTGCAACTAAACATTTGCGGTAACTGTTGATCAGTCCTGCACACCGGCTTGGAGGAATTTGAGCCCATTCCTCTGTACAGAACAGCTTCAACTCTGGGATGTTGGTGGGTTTCCTTACATGAACTGCTCGCTTCAGGTCCTTCCACAACATTTCGATTGGATTAAGGTCAGGACTTTGACTTGGCCATTCCAAAACATTAACTTTATTCTTCTTTAGCCATTCTTTGGTAGAACGACTTGTGTGCTTAGGGTCGTTGTCTTGCTGCATGACCCACCTTCTCTTGAGATTCAGTTCATGGACAGCTGTCCTGACATTTTCCTTTTTTCTGGTATAATTCAGAATTCATTGTTCCATCAATGATGGCAAGCTGTCCTGGCCCAGATGCAGCGAAACAGGCCCAAAACACAATACTACCACCATCATGTTTCACACATGCGATAAGGTTCTTATGCTGGAATGCAGTGTTTTCCTTTCTCCAAACATAACGCTTCTCATTTAAAACAAAAAGTTCTATTTTGGTCTCATCTGTCCACAAAACATTTTTCCAATAGCCTTCTGGCTTGTCCATGTGATCTTTGAGCAAACTGCAGATGAGCAGCAATGTTCTTTTTGGAGAGCAGTGGCTTTCTCCTTGCAACCCTGCCATGCACACCATTGTTGTTCAGTGTTCTCCTGATGGTGGACTCATGAACATTAACATTAGCCAATGTGAGAGAGGCCTTCAGTTGCTTAGAAGTTACCCTGGGGTCCTTTGTGACCTTGCCGACTACTACACACCTTGCTCTTGGAGTGATCTTTGTTGGTCGACCACTCCTGGGGAGGGTAACAATGGTCTTGAATTTCCTCCATTTGTTCACAGTCTGTCTGACTGTGGATTGGTGGAGATCAAACTTTTTAGAGATGGTTTTGTAACCTTTTCCAGCCTGATGAGCATCAACAACGCTTTTTCTGAGGTCCTCACAAATCTCCTTTGTTCGTGCCATGATACACTTCCACAAACATGTGTTGTGAAGATCAGACTTTGATAGATCCCTGTTTGTTAAATAAAACAGGGTGCCCACTCACACCTGATTGTCAGCCCATTGATTGAAAACACCTGACTCAAATTTCACCTTCAAATTAACTGCTAGTCCTAGAGGTTCACATACTTTTGCCACTCACAGATATGTAATATTGGATCATTTTGCTCAATAACTAAATGACCAAGTATAATATTTTTGTCTCATTTATTTAACTGGGTTCTCTTTATCTACTTTTAGGATTCGTATGAAAATCTGATGATGTTTTAGGTCATATTTATGCAGAATTATAGAAAATTCTAAAGGGTTCACAAACTTTCAAGCACCACTGTAGATGATCCGATGACCAAGTTACCTTGAACGTGTTGTCATAGTGATTTTTTTTTCCTTCGGTGCTTTCATTGTTTGTGATCACCAGAGCGTGTTTGGTTTTTACAAATGCTGGCACGATTTGTTGTAACATGTGAGCTCATTGTCAACTGGCTAGAACTACAGTGGTATGCAAAAGTTTGGGCACCCCTGGTCAAAATTGCTGTTACTGTGAACAGTTAAGCAAGTTGAAGATGAAATGATCTCCAAAAGGCATAAAGTTAAAGATGACTCATTCCCTTTATATTTTAAGCAAAAACAATTTTTTTATTTTCATCTTTTACATTTTCAAAATGACAAAAAGGAAAAAGGCCTGAAGCAAAAGTTTGGGCACCCTGCATGGTTAGTACCTATTAACACCCCTTTTGGCAAGTATCACAGCTTGTAAACACTTTTTGTAGCCAGATAATAATCTTTCAGTTCTTACCTGGGGGATTTTCACACATTCGTCCTTGCAAAAGGCTTCCAGTTCTACAAGTTTCTTGGGCTGTCTTGCATGCACTGCTCTTTTGAGATCTATCCACAGATTTTCAATGATGTTTAGGTCAGGGGACTGTGAGGGCCCAGGCAAAACCTTCAGCTTGTGCCTCTTGAGGTATTCCATTGTAGATTTTGAGGTGTGTTTTCGATCATTGTCTTATTGTAGGACCCATCCTCTTTTTAACTTCAACTTTTTTACAGATGGTGTGATGTTTGCTTCCAGAGTTTGCTGGTATTTATTTGAATCCATGCTTCCCTCGACCAGTGAAACGTGCCCTGTGCCACTGGCTGCAACACAACCCCAAAGCATGATCGATCCACACCCATGCTTCATAGAGTTTATAGAGTTTATTTTATTTTTAAAAGGGACAGTGTACAAATTAAACATTATCCTTGTGGTAAGGACAGATGTCTGTACCAGGTTATAGCAGTACATGCTAATTTCCGCCTGTAGTCCCTTGGCAGGTGGATGTAATAAAAAAGATAAATAAAATGTACAGGAAATGTCACCAAATCTGTCAGTAGAGCAATTTGTAGAGTTGGAGAGGTGTTCTTTTCATGGAATTTGGCACCCTTTTTTCTCCAAACATACCTTTGCACATTGTGGCCAAAAAGTTCTATTTTGATTTCATCAGTCCACAGGACTTGTTTCCAAAATGCATCAGGCTTATTTAGATGTTCATTTGCAAACTTCAGACGCTGAATTTTGTGGCTAGGACACAGGAAAGTTTTTTTTTTTTCTGATGACTCTTCCATGAAGGTCATATTTGTTCAGGGGTCGCTGCATAGTAGAACAGTGCACCACCACTCCGGGGTCTGCTAAATGTTTCTGAAAGTCTTTTGCAGTCAAACAGGGGTTTTTATTTGCCTTTCTAGCAATCCAACGAGCAGTTCTTTCAGAAAGTTTTCTTCATCTTCCAGACCTCACCTTGATCTCCACTGTTTCTGTTAACTGCCATTTCTTGATCACATTACAATCTGAGGAAACAGCTACCTGAAAACACTTTGCTACATTCTTGTAGCCTTCTCCTGCTTTGCGAGCATCAATTATTTTATTATTCAGAATGCGAGGGAGTTGCTTAGAGGAGCCCATGGCTGTTGATTTTAGGGACAAGTTTGAGGAGTCAGAGAATTTATACAGCTTTGATATCTGCATCATCTGACCTTTCCTAACGAAGAATTTGAACAAGCCACAACTCAATAAGCTAATTAAGGCCTGGAACCTTGGTAAAAGTTACCTGAGAACTCCAATGTATTGGGGTGCCCAAACTTTCGCATGGTGTTCCTTTTCTTTTTTCACTCTCCAATTGTACAAAACAAAAATAATACACAAATCTTGCAGAAAACGCTGAAAATAAATGGCGTCTTTACCTTTATGCCTTTTGGTGATCAGTTCATCTTCTGCTCACTTAACTATTCACAGTAACAGACATTTTCAGCAAGGGTGCCCAAACGTTTGCATGCCACTGTATAACGAGAACCAATGGAATAGCGCAATGGAGCAATACAGTTTAGTTTCAACATCATTATCACGCCGTTCCATTGGCTCTCAGCTTCACTTAATATGACTATTTAACACTATATACTTGTATCCCTCTGTGCCAAATACAGCTGAAGCGAAGTCAGAAGAACCAATTCAACAGTGTCCATTGATTTATTTTATAATGCGGTAGATTTTAAAACTAAAAGTGGTAGGCGATATTCACCTGTCAAAAGCGGTAGACTACCACGTGAATCAGTAGAGTTAGCAAGTATGCTAAGTCGAATAAATCTGAAAATGCAGATTTTATATAAGAAATATTTCTCCATACAGACAATTGTTTTCATTCCGTTCGCGTTTTCCTGAGGTAACAAGCTTAAGGCCATGTACACACGTAGACGGGTATTTTTAAAACCGAACATTTTCCCCCCCTCCGTTTATAAAAATGTTTTATCCACACCACCTCATCTTCGAAAAAAAATCCCTTCCACACATAACCGAACATCTGCGTTTTCAATCACATTCATAAGCATTCCAAACCTGTAGATGGCATTATTTCCCCAAATCCTACCCTCTAATCACATCAGAATAGCCCTCTGTTGGCGTCACTTCCGCCTAAACATAAAACATGACGCCAAGCTCGTTCGTCTGGACAGACTCGGAGACAGAATTGCTTCTAAACACAATTTTGGAGTATAAACTTCAAAAGACGCAAGAAAATGTTGATTGGGAATCTTGTCAGTAGTTGGGCTTCTAAAATTAAACATGTAAATAGCACCTGCACAATAATTAACGCTTTCAAGGCACTACTCCGATCCATTACTCTTTGTCCATGCTTAATCTGGCTTCTGCAGTAAACAAAGGTCGCACGTTTGACGTCAGGGCAGATTTGTTGTCATTTTTTTGGCACAGATTGTGACGTTCTAAAACACAAAACTCCGGTTATCTCTGTCTACACGAAAAGGCATACACGGAGTTTTCAAAAATCTTCACTTTGCCCGGAGTTTTTTTAAATATTCGTTTTTGATGTGTTTTCATGTGGATGACAGGCCAAAACGTAGAAAAATATCTTCGATTTAGCAGATACCCGGCTACGTGTGGACGGGGTCTAAGTTAGCAGCTAGTTGACGACAGCCTACTGTTACAGTGACCCAGGTGAAAAGTGCCAAGGTGATTTTTTTTTTTTATTGTTTGTTTGTTTTTTAGGCTTACTGTTTTGGGTTACAAATTAATATAAAACACAAGAATCTCCAGAAAATATTGATTTGGAGTCCTGTGTGAGTAAATATTGGAATATTCAACAAAGATTTACCTCAGGAGATTAGCAAATTTGATAAACAGAGTTGCCCGTCATGTTTCTTTTGGTGTCTCAAGCACAAACTTTCCTCAGTGTCATGTCAATCCTACATCATTGTTTCTGAAGATCTTCGTTTTCCCTGTCCTCATTTCAGTGCGAACCCAGCATTTTCAATTTTATTCACCTCAGGCAGCATTTTGAAAAAATGTCATTTTTGGTTGTGGAAAATACTGTTTTGATGTGGACAGAGGGGCAAAACAGAAATAATTCTGTGCTTTCAAATTTACCCATGTTATTGTGGACATAGCTTTTATATACAAATTCGAATATTTTTTTCAAGAACACATAAAATGAAACAGTGGAAACAGTTATGGATGGGATAACTCCCTTTTCTTACTCTAAGTATTGCCAAGAAGAGAGTTGAAAATGAAGAACAAAGACAGGAGCGGGAGATAAACAATGGTAGTCAGTGATCGGCTGTTCGGAACAATGGTGATCAATAAATGGTGGTGAGGAACTTGGCTCACACAAGCGCAAATTAGTCACACACAGATATAAAGAAACAACTCGGTGTCCATCACTCCAGTACAGTTCCAGAAACATGTAGAATCAGTGGTAAGGTGCATTGAATTTGTTGCAGCAGCTTGCGATGACTCAAGACCTTACTAACATTATTGATGTACTGTATTGTTATCGCGGATTTAAAGGTTCTGACTGCAAAGTTGGATTCTGGGCAAAATCTTCGATTTCTATTGCTGTTGGAGTTTCGAGATGTTTCGCGACTGCACACACTGCGTATCCTATGTGCAAATGTTTTGCCAAGATAAAATGCGTCCTGCATTTTATGATTCTGGAGATTGCTGAAGCAAGCGAGCAACAATATCACGTGACCACCATGGGGCGTGTTTGACCTACTTTTATCCAAAGCAAGTTGGCATGGGCAAACATGGCAGACTCCGCTCTCCCGCCAGCTAAAAGCCGGCGGAAAAGGAAAGGCCGTCTAGTGAGTACAACTGCAAGATAGAGCAAGGTTAGAGGACGTGTCATTTTAACTAAATCATTCTAGCTAGCGCTTAGCTATCGGAGTCTGAGAATGCATGGGCTTGACTCCACGGTAGCAAGTATGGAGTTCTACACCTAATGTTTTGATCTTACAGCGAAAGAAACGATAACACAAAAGTAGTAACAGAGAAAAGATATATTCGTCTTTTGTCTCACGGATCTATTCACGAATGTCGACCACAAATTACATCCCTGCGACTCAAAACTCTCCGCGGTCGATGCAGAGTCCGGATGTTTTCTGTGCGTCGCAGTTCCATAGTTATGCTAATTTAAGAAGAAACCTTCATTTGTCACATGCAGAGTGAAATTCATCCTCTGCATTTAACCCATCTGAAGCAGTGAACACATGCACACACACCCAGAGCAGTGGGCAGCCACACTAGAGCACCCAGGGAGCAGTCAGGGGTCAGGTACCTTGCTCAAGGGCACCTCAGCCCAAGGCCACCCCACGTTAATCTAACTGCATGTCTTTGGGGGAAACCAGAGCACCCAGAGGAAACCCATGCAGACACGGGGAGAACATGCAAACTCCACACAGAAAGGCCCTCACCAGCCGCTGGGTTCAAACCCAGAACCTTCTTGCTGTGAGGCGACCGTGCTAACCACTACACCACCATGCCGCCAGTATTTAACAGCTTGGGCTCGTCCGGGATTTGAACCTCTCGCACCCAAAGCAAGAATCATACCCCTCGACCAACGAGCCGCCATAGTTAGTTAAAGCTCCTCGTGTTCGGCTGTTTCTTTCAGGCCGTACTATTCACCTCAGGAGGTAGGAAAATGGTCCCAAAACCGAGAAAAGCGACCCTCAGGACATCAAAATGATCACATCTTGGCCGCATGATATTGTTCTTGTGAGACATGAAAATGCCATGCACAATAAAAAAAAAATTTTAATTTCAGATGACTTTCCGGTCAGCACCTTTAAACACCTCAGTGTCATTGCTGGGTTGAGCAACTGTCCTCTAACCAGTAATTTCCAGCTAACAGTGATGCTGTGGTCATAAACTCACACTGATGGAAGGTAGAACCTGACTACCACACACTGTGCATGAGAAACATTGAGCTTTAGTCTCTAAATGAACACTTTCAAGGTGACCAACAAGGTAGACACATGCAATAAAGTGTAATATGTTTACATATTGTTTATAGACCCCAAAAACAACAACAGTGCTGTATCTGGTCCGCTCCTACCAAGACTCCAAACCCGAATATCAAATAATATCTGGTCAGTGATGGTAACATACTCGTGGTCCATTTCCATTGATTTACAGACTGGATGGTTGTACATAACAACAGATGGGTCACAACCAGCAAATGTACCATACATATATAATAGGTGTATTTCATTGTGATTTTTTTTTTTTTTTTTTTTTAATAATGGCCCAATTTGGGCGGCACAGTGGCGTAGTGGTTAGCACTGTCACCTCACAGCAAGAAGGTTCTAGGTTGGAGCCCAGTGGCTGATGGAGCCTTTCTGTGTGGAGTTTGCATGTTCTCCCCGTGTCTGCGTGGGTTTCCTCCGGGTGCTCCGGTTTCCCCCACAGTCCAAAGACATGCAGGTTAGGTTAACTGGTGACTCTAAATTGACCGTAGGTGTGAATGTGAGTGTGAATGGTTGTCTGTGTCTATGTGTCGACCCTGCGATGATCTGGCGACTTGTCCAGGGTGTACTCCCCCTCTTGCCCATAGTCAGCTGGGATAGGCTCCAGCTTGCCCACAACCCTGCACAGGATAAGCGGTGACGGATGGATTGATGGACTAAATGGGAAATTCAAAGGATGAAAACAACTGAAGGGATTGGGACACCTTGGACATTTTGCTCCACAGCGACCCCTGTTGGCCAGATGATAATACAAAACAAAAAAACATGGTTTATCAGGGATTCATCAGGAACATGAAACAAAGTTCTGGACATTGAGTGGATCTAGTCTCTATGCGTCTCCTTTTCATCTCCTAAAAATGTAAATTTATTACATCCAAACCCTAGATGGCCCACTCTACCTATAATTGAAGTGTGTTTTAATACAGTGCCAGTGTTTGCTTAATGGCTAAGGCTATGGGCTACTGAATAGGAGGTTGTGAGTTCAAATCCTAACTCTTTGCAAGAGCCACTTTTGGGACCTTGGAGGAACCTTCAAATGTAAGTCCCTTTGGAGAAAAGCATTAGCTGAATAAACGTAAATAAATGCAATAGACTGGTAACACCTCCAGACGAATCACTGCATTGTGCACAGTGTTTCTGTGGTAGGCTCTGGGTCAACCACAAGGAAGGTCAGGACAAAGCCTTTACTAAAGATGAATGAATGAAGTGTCCCAATCTCAAATTCTCATCTCAATCACTTTTATGCTGAAACCAGAGGTCAAATTGAGATTGAGCAGAGTGGGGGAGCTCTACTTTTTTATGAATGCCAATATAAATATGCCAACATGTGAATGCAAACAGCACCAATAAATATGTTATGTGGAGTTTGATATTTAAGATGCCTTTATAGCCTTTTACAGCACAGGTGCACTGGAATCCTTAAATGGTTCTTCGTCAAACATCTATGTATAGACAGAAAAGCAAAGAAAAGTTTAATAGTGCACAAGAAGGTATTTCATATGAGAAATGTAATAAATATTACACATTTTAGTGGGGCGGCATGGTGGTGTAGTGGTCAGCGCTGTCGCCTCACAGCAAGAAGGTCCTGGGTTTGAGCCCCGTGGCCGGCGAGGGCCTTTCTGTGTGGAGTTTGCATGTTCTCCCCGTGTCCAAGTGGGTTTCCTCCGGGTGCTCCGGTTTCCCCCACAGTCCAAAGACATGCAGGTTAGGTTAACTGGTGACTCTAAATTGACCGTAGGTGTGAATGTGAGTGTGAATGGTTGTCTGTGTCTATGTGTCAGCCCTGTGATGACCTGGCGACTTGTCCAGGGTGTACCCCGCCTTTCGCCCATAGTCAGCTGGGATAGGCTCCAGCTTGCCTGTGACCCTGTAGAAGGATAAAGCGGCTAGAGATAATGAGATGAGATGAGACATTTTAGTGGAGAAATATGTACATTATATTCACTGGCCATTGTATTCAGAACACCAGTACATCATCTCATTCATGCAATTATCCAATTAGCCCATCATGTGGCAGCAGTGCAATCCATAAAATCATGCAGGAAGAGGTCAAGAGCTTAATTTAATGTTTACATCAAACATCACAATTGGGGAGGGGGAATGGGATTACAGTGACTTTGACCATGGCATAGTTGTCAGATGTCCTGGTATGAGTATTTCAGGAACTGCTGATCTCCTGGGACTTCCACAAACATCAGAAGAGAGGTCAAAGGAGAATGGGCAGACTTGTTTAAATTGCCAAGGAAGGCTACAATCAAGATGAGCAGAAAAGCATAAGTTCCAACACGTCGGACCTCAAGGAGGGTTGGCTACAACAGCAGAAGATTACATGGGACTCCAGAAGTACAGTTATACGAGGCTATAGTGGCATACACCAAAACTGGACAGCTGAAAATTGGAAAAAAAAAATTGCCTGGTCTGATGAATGTTGATTTCTCTTAAAGTCAGAATTTGGCTTCAATGTTATGGATCCCATCTGCCTTCAACAGTTCAGGTTGCTGCTGGTGGTGGAATGGCGTTGGAACATTTTCATGGCACACACTGGGCACTTTAATACCAAACAAGCAATGTTTGAATGCCTCAGCCTATTTGAGTATTGTTGCTTCATGTCAATGTGTGCCAGAATCTGAAAGGAATGTTTCCAATACCTTGTGGAGTCCATGCCATGAAGAACTAGAAGGGCACTTGGTAGAGTGCCTACCTCTGCCAAGCCACATATTATAAACATCAAAATTAAATCACTTGAATCTAGGATAATACTAAAGCTGTGCACCAACTTTCATCAAAATCCATTCACTCCTTTTTGAGTAACATTGGGAAAAGACAAAAAATCCTGGATCCGCATCCATATCCAGATTTGCACCAAAATCTAATCCATTGTTCCTTGGCCCATGGCTCACCTTTCCTCAAAATTTCATCAAAATTTGTTCACTACTTTGAGTTATGTTGAGAACAGACAAACAAACAAGTGAAAACATAAGCTCCTCCAACAAAGTTGGCGAAGGTACGTAATTAAGGCTGTTCTGGGATCAAAGCAGGTTCCTACCCAAGATTAATATGGTGTTCTTAATAAAGTGACGGGTAATTGTACAAGTTCTATAATATACAGTGCCTTGCGTTATAATATACAGTATTCCTCCCCTTGGTGTTTGTCCTATTTCGTTATATTACAACCTGGAATTAAAATGGATTTTTGGGGGGTTAGCACCATTTGATTTACACAACGTGCCTACTACTTTAAAGGGGCACATTGTTTTTGTACTGTGACACAAACAATAATTAAGATGAAAAAAACCCCAGAAATATGGAGTGTGCATAAGTACCCCCCCCCCCCCCCCCCCAAAAAGTCAATACTTTATAGAGCCATCTTTTGCCGCAATTACAGCTGCAAGTCTCTTGGGGTATGTCTCTATTAGCTTAGCACATCTAGCTACTGGGATTTTTGCCCGTTCCTCAAGCCAAAACTGCTCCAACTCCTTCAAGTTAGATGGGTTGCGTTGGTGTACAGGAATCATCAAGTGATGATTCTCAATTGGATTGAGGTCTGGGCTTTGACTAAGCCATTCCAAGACATTTAAATGTTTCCCTTTAAACCACTCCAGTGTAGCTTTAGCAGGATGTTTAGGGTCGTTGTCCTGCTAGACTGTGAACCTTCATCCTAGTCTGAAACCTCTGGCCAACTCAAACAGGTTTTCCTCCAGAATTGCCCTGGATTTAGTGCCATCCATCTTTCCTTCACTCCTGACCAGCTTTCCTGTCCCTGAAGATGAAACACATCCTCACACCATGATGCTGCCACCACCATGCTTCACTGTAGGGATGGTGTTCTCAGGGTGTTGGGTTTGCACCACACATGGCATTTCCCATGATGGGCAAAAAGTTAAATTTTTGTCTCATTTGACTAGAGAATCATCTTCCATGTGTTTGGGGAGTCTGCCACCTGCTGTTGGGCAAACTCCAAATGTTACCCCTTTTTCACCAAATCAGTTCCAGGGCTGGTTCGGGGCCAGTGCTGGTGCTGGTTCACAACTCGTTCAACTTGCGAGCCAGCTGAGAACCAGTTTGCTTTTCCATAGCTCGCGGTGCTAAGGGAAGCCACGTCATTACGTCGCTGTATACGTCAGTTACGTCGCTGTATACGTCATTACGTCGCTGTATACATCAGTTACGTCAATACGTTTGCATAAACCTTGGCGCGAATATCGAAGCAAAAACAAAACGGAAGAAGCAGCAGCAACAACAATAATAATAATGGATGACTTCGTGTTTGTACAGCTGCTGCTTCTCGTCGCTTAAAAATGGTGATCTTTCGCGGTCTTGTTATTGTTGTTGGTCTTAACAACTCCGCCCCCCCGGCTGATGTAAGCGGTTCTTCCCTCTGGTCCAGCAGAGAGTTGGTGCTAGCCTGGAACCGGTTTTTCTGGCCTCAGAGCCAGTTCTTTGTCAGTGGAAACAGAAAACCCGGTTCCAAACTAAGCACTGGCCCCGAACCAGCCCTGGAACTGCTTTGGTGGAAAAGGGGCATGTGTGGTTTTTTTAAGCAATGACTTTTTTCAAGCCACTCTTCCATAAAGCCCCACTCTGTGGAGTGTATGGCTTAAAGTGGTCCTATGGACAGATACTCCCATCTCCGCTGTGGGTCTTTGCAGCTCTTTCAGCATTATCATTGGTGTCTTTGCTGCATCTCTGATTAATGCCCTCCTTGCCCGGTCTGTGAGTTTTGGTGTGTGGCCTTCTCTTGTCAGGTTTGTAGTGGTGCCATGTTCTTTCCATTTTGCTATAATGGATTTAATGGTGCTCCCTGGGATATTCAAAGTTTGGGATATTTTTTATAACCCAACCCTGATCTATACTTCTCCACAACTTTGTCTCTGATCTGTTTGGAGGCTCCTTGGTTTTCATGTTGCTTGCTTAGTAGTGTTGCAGAGTCAGGGTCCTTCCAGAACACGTTGATTTATACAGATATGATGTGACAGATCATGTGACACTTTGATTGCACACAGGTGGATCTTAATCAACTAATTATGCGACTTATGAAGTGAATTGGTTGGACCAGCTCTTATTTAAGGGTTTTATACGAAAGGGGGTGAATACTTATGCACACTCCAGATTTCTATTTTTTCATCTTAATTATTGTTTGTGTGATAGTAAAAAAAAAAACAATGTGCACCTTTAAAGTTGTAGGCATGTTGTGTAAATCAAATGGTGCTAACCCCCCCCAAAATCAATTTTAATTCCAGCTTATAACGCAACAAAACAGGACAAACACCAAGGGGGATGAATACTTTTGCAAGGCACTGTATTTATATACTTCTATTCAAAGTATAGTATGTCAGCTTATCCCACAGTACTGTTGTATTCTGGATTCTGATTGGTCAGAAGGTGTTGATTCATTTTCTATAACAGCAGCTGTTACTGTGATGCAGCTGCAAGTCACAGTTTTATATCCATCTGCTTCTTCTATGGTGGAGGTTCATAATTAGTGATATGCTATCGTTTTCTCCAGGAGTCTCCAGTGTCAGTGCTTTGTAACACTCAGAGCTAACTTTTTTACGTTTTTTTTTTTACTACACGTTGGGATGTGGTGTTATCGGAAAATAATCGCCTCATATGTCACCATTCTGTATTCTTATTGGGCCCCCTGGTGGCTCAGGACCCAAAGTGACCGCTATGACATTCAGCTACAAATGGTTCTGGCCATATTTTCCTGAAGTAAACAAAATATTTGCGAGTCTGCTCTCCAGGTCTAAACACATCTGAGAACGATAAGGGCAGCTTATGTTCCAGGTAGAAGGGGTCGCGAAGGAAAGCGCAGCCATCTATGTTTAAATGTTCTACTGTTGTGACTTTGACTCTGAGGATCCTTGGTGTTCTATAAAAGGTTTTGATGTCGATAAGTAATTAAATCTTCCCATATTTCTGTTTGTCATAATTTATCGTACTACAGCTGGATGGCCAGGCCTATATTTTCAGTTCTCTTTGTCAGTTTTGTGTGTTGGTATGGGTGTAGAAGTACCTTACAGGAGAAATTAACGTGGAGAACAAAACACGGCCAGCAATCTGTTCATTTGGATTGACAGTATATAAAGAACTCAACAGGTTCCTCTGTAAAAAAAAAAAAAAACCCTGCCTCTCAAATAGTATCCTTTTGTACTATTACTCATTCACTGATTAGTAAATATCTTTTTTTTTTTAATCTTTTAAGATTTAGGTCACAGAGAGTGGCATGGTGGTTAGTACGGTCAACTCACAGCAAGAAGGTTCTGGATTCGAACCTCACAGCCAACTTTCTGTGTGAGTTTCCTCTGGGTGCTCTGGTTTACCCCACAGTTCAAAGACATGCAGATTGGGTAAAAAAAAAAAACCAGCCACTGGGGTTGCACAAGCCAGTGCATACTTAGTGATGGTCCCAAGCCCGGATAGATTGGGGAGTGTTGCATCAGGAAGGGCATCCAGTGTAGAACCTATGCCAAGTCAAATTTGCAGAACAAATCTGCTGTGGCAACCCTAATGGGAGCAGCCAAAAGATGATGATTTAGGTTGCAGTATACAGTATTTACAGTTTATAATGCCAGTCATTGTGATTAAAAAGAAACACCTTGATGTAGTTCAGGTCTATACATAGAGTACCAGTCAAATGTTTGGACACACCTTTTAATTCAATGTTTTTTCTTAATGTTTATTAATTAAAAGACACTTCATGCTTAAAATAATGATGGACTGTTGGGTGGCATGGTGGTGTAATGGTTAGCACTGTCGCCTCACAGTAAGAAGGTTCTGCGTTTGAGCCCAGTGGCCAACAGGGGCCTTTCTGTGTGGAGTTTGCATGTTCTCCCTGTGTCTGTGTGGGTTTCCTCCAGGGGCTCTGGTTTCTCCCACGGTCCAAAGACATGTGGTTAGGTTGGGCTGGCACCGAACCCCCAACTGCTCCCTGGGTGCTGTAGCATAGCTGCCCACTGCTCTGGGTATGCATGCATGTGTTCACTGCTTCAGATGGGTTAAATGCAGAGGAGGAATTTCACTGCGCTTGAGCATGCATGTGACAAATAATGGCTTCTTCTTCTTGTTTCTCTTTACTTGGTTGAGCGGTTCTTGAAATAATATGGATCACTACAGTTGTGGAATAGGGCTATTTACTCATCTCATCTCATTATCTGTAGCCGCTTTATCCTGTTCTACAGGGTCGCAGGCAAGCTGGAGCCTATCCCAGCTGACTACGGGTGAAAGGCGGGGTACACCCTGGACAAGTCGCCAGGTCATCACAGGGCTGACACATAGACACAGACAACCATTCACACTCACACCTACGGTCAATTTAGAGTCACCAGTTAACCTAACCTGCATGTCTTTGGACTGTGGGGGAAACCGGAGCACCCGGAGGAAACCCACGCGGACACGGGGAGAACATGCAAACTCCGCACAGAAAGGCCCTCGCCAGCCACGGGGCTCGAACCCGGACCTTCTTGCTGTGAGGCGACAGCGCTAACCACTACACCACTGTGCCGCCCTGGGCTATTTACTGTATATTTATTATTTACTATTTGATCTCAGATGCATTAAGAAGGAAAGAAATTGCACTAAATAACTTTTGACGAGGCTCAGCTGTTAACTGAAAAGCATTCCGGGTGACTACCTCATGAAGCTGGTGAAGAGAATGCCAAGAGTGTGCAAAGCGTCATCAAGGTAAACGCTGGATACTTGAAAAAATCTAAAATATGAAAACATACACAAAAAAAGTCGCACACCCTAACATTAAGTTAGACTGCCTTGAGCTTTGATTACAGCATGCATGCATGCACCGTGGTAGGGTTCCCCCTGGGTTCTGAAAAATATTCTCCACTTTTTTCCTACAAAAATAAAAATTCAATAAGTATTCTACACTTTTTCTTAGTGACAGGTTTACACCAACCAAACTGGCACAATTTACATATTTGTTCAGATCCAGCGAGGCCTCTCCATTACAAATAAAATTTGGGCTCCACTCCAGCCTCGAATAAGCGAGCCCTGATTTTGGGCGCCCTGTGCACCGTCGAGCTAAAATAAACCTCTTTAGTTTGAGCTTACTTCAGGTTATTTTAGCATGGAATTATTCAAAAGCGGTAATCGGACTCCCTTTAGCCTTTACTTCAACACAAACCTTGATTTACAATTGAACAGAGTCGAGAAGAATCTTGGAACAAACAGCAGTGAAGGAATCCGACTTTCCCGTCGATTTAGAAGCCGAACACAGAACGGCACAGCGTTTTACATCACAGCATTAGTTAGAGCAGAGGCGCGTCTAGCTTTTGAAGAGACCAGGGGTAAGTTAAGTTTTTCTGGGGCTTGGATTTTTTTTAACGGAGATTGGCATCGATAGGTTGGGGAGGTGAAATCTAACTTTACAAGGGAATATTATCACCCACACACACCCAAAGGTTATGACCTCTTTATTAGTGATTTTTGCTCCGCTCTTTTTAAATTTATGTTGTTCGCTTCAGTTTCTGGTTCCTTATTATGAAGTGACCATCAACACCCATAATGTCTCAGGAAACTGAAGCATGTGTCAAATAACTTAATATAATGAGTAAAATTTATCTGTTTATTAAAAATATATATAATATCTCACCAACATACAGTGGTGCTTGAAAATTTGTGAACCCTTTAGAATTTCTATATTTCTGCATAAATATGACCTAAAACATCATCAGATTTTCACACAAGTCCTAAAAATAAAGAGAGCCCAGTTAAATAAATGAGACAAAATATTATACTTGGTCATTTATTTATTGAGGAAAATGATCCAATATTACATATCTGTGAGTGGCAAAAGTATGTGAACCTCTAGGATTAGCAGCTGATTTGAAGGTGAAATTAGAGTCAGGTGTTTTCAGTCAATGGGATGACAATCAGGTGTGAGTGGGCACCCTGTTTTATTTAAAGAACAGGGATCTATCAAAGTCTGATCTTCACAACACATGTTTGTGGAAGTGTATCATGGCACGAACAAAGGAGATTTCTGAGGACCTCAGAAAAAGCGTTGTTGATGCTCATCAGGCTGGAAAAGGTTACAAAACCATCTCTAAAGAGTTTGGACTCCACCAATCCACAGTCAGACAGATTGTGTACAAATGGAGGAAATTCAAGACCATTGTTACCCTCCCCAGGAGTGGTCGACCAACAAAGATCACTCCAAGAGCAAGGCGTGTAATAGAGCCCTGCACTCCTGCGGGAGTCCCGCGGGACCCGCCGCAAAGCAGTGCGGCGCGGGACAAATTTTGAAAGCTTATCGCGGGCACGGGCGGGAGCGGAAGTGCACAATGCGGGCGGGAGCGGTGATAAGCTGCAGTCCCGCTAACTAAAAACGTGTTTAAAATAAAATTTATAAATGATTAATTTATGTCTATCATATATAATTTGTGCTGGATATTTTATTTGGCATTAATAAAAACATTTTAAGATGCCTAAATTTGCAGAGAGAGTCAGATTGCCATTGATCACCCTAACGGGCAATCCTTTGATCACTCTAATGACTCGCCGTTCACACACAGCCTCCAGTGACCCACACTAACATGATGCCTCAATGACACCTTAGATGAGCTGGTCATCAGAATTCTGATTCTGATCCAGGAGGGGATAAATATCTCTCGTATGTTTCCGATTCCTTTCCTCTTCCGTGTTTGAGATCTCCGATCATGGCAGAAGAGCAGAGCTCCTCTACTGAAGCTCACAGTGCTTCAAAAGTAAGTGCTGCTTTAAAAAGAGGTACATTTACCGTTAAAAAGTCAAGAGTCCTGAAATCGGACATTTGGAAATCATTCTCACTCGTGTACGATGCGGAGGGAAATCAGCTGCCCTTTGCTTGCTGTGATAAGTGCTAAAAGGTTCTGACATACTAGGATATTCTAGTTAGAAATGCTTTACAAATGTAAACTGGGTTAGCCTAATGTTTTGTATGGCTGAACAATAAATATACCAAATTTCCACTTGGAATTATGTGCTCGCCTGTTTTTTTATTGTTTATTATTATTATTAGAGACACTGACGAAGGCAACAGCCGAAACGTTTGTCTCCTTCTGCTGCTAAAAACAACTGAAAAGAAATGTAACTAAAAGAATAAGTTCAAGAGTGCGATCCATCTCTCCTTTCACACTAATTATTCATAGGAGACGCACCACGGGAGAGCGCATACTTAAATGATTAGCCTACTTAAATTATTATTATTATTAGGTCTACATGTTGCCATTTCAACATTCCGAATTCAGAAACAAGGTAAATAATAACAAACGTGAACGTGAGCTGTAGATATTTATGCTCAAATCCACTCAAAGTAGGGGGTGGGGCACCATCATACTGTGTCAAGACAAGAACTTTCCTGAGAAATAACGTGAACGTCTGCATCATGCGGGATTTGCAGGCGGGAGCGGGACAAAATATGGCAGGCACGGGCGGGAGCAGGACTGAAAATCATAATTCTTTGCGGGAGCGGGACTGCACAATGCAGGTGCAGGCAGGAGCGGGACTGAAAAATCCGACCCGCGCAGACCTCTAGCATGTAATAGTCGGCGAGGTCACAAAGGACCCCAGGGTAACTTCTAAGCAACTGAAGGCCTCTCTCACATTGGCTAATGTTAATGTTCATGAATCCACCATCAGGAGAACACTGAACAACAATGGTGTGCATGGCAGGGTTGCAAGGAGAAAGCCACTGCTCTCCAAAAAGAACATTGTTGCTCATCTGCAGTTTGCTAAAGATCATGTGGACAAGCCAGAAGGCTATTGGAAAAATGTTTTGTGGACGGATGAGACCAAAATAGAACTTTCTGGTTTAAATGAGAAGCGTTATGTTTGGAGAAAGGAAAACACTGCATTCCAGCATCAGAACCTTATCCCATCTGTGAAACATGGTTGGTAGTATCATGGTTTGGGTCTGTTTTGCTGCATCTGGGCCAGGACAGCTTGCCATCATTGATGGAACAATGAATTCTGAATTATACCAGCGAATTCTAAAAGAAAATATCAGGACATCTGTCCATGAACTGAATCTCAAGAGAAGGTGGGTCATGCAGCAAGACAACGACCCTAAGCACACAAGTCGTTCTACCAAAGAATGGTTAAAGAAGAATAAAGTTAATGTTTTTGGAATGGCCAAGTCAAAGTCCTGACCTTAATCCAATCAAAATGTTGTGGAAGGGCCTGAAGCGAGCAGGTCATGTGAGGAAACCCACCAACATCCCAGAGTTGAAGCTGTTCTGTACGGAGGAATGGGCTAAAATTCCTCCAAGTCGGTGTGCAGGACTGATCAACAGTTACCGGAAATGTTTATTTGCAGTTATTGCTGCACAAGGGGAGCACACCAGATACTGAAAACAAAGGTTCACATACTTTTGCCACTCACAGATCTGTAATATTGGATCATTTTCCTCAATAAATAAATGACCAAATATAATATTTTTGTCTCATTTTTTAACTGGGTTCTCTTTATCTACTTTTAGGACATGTGTGAAAATCTGATGATGTCATGAGGTCATATTTATGCAGAAATATAGAAAATTCTAAAGGGTTCACAAACTTTCAAGCACCACTGTACCTCACTTTTAGGATCACAAAGACACATTCTAAGCTACATTGTTATATTACAACATTCAAAATCCCAATTGACTGCCAAGTCAGTTGTTTTCTATTAATCTCTTTCTTTCTTTTTTGAGCGTGAAAATACCCCGGGAGAGAAAGCCCCGAGTGATGGGGCCGAAAGACGCCACAGCGTTATCCACAGGAACCCAACACGCCACGCCGCTCAAAACATAGCTCATTCCAGTCACTTGTCAGCACTTTCACTTTGGCATGTTTTTATTTAAACCAACGCCTGTATGACTGACACTGCCCGATGTGGTCGGGGACAGTCGGTGCTCTGAGTGTGTCTCCCCTGTGCCTGTTTCAGCCCTTAAATCATCTTCAGTGCTGGAAGAATCTCATCCAAAAGAACTTCTCCAGCTTCAACCGCGCCATTGTTCGGTTCACGCAGAGATAATGACACCACCACGCCAGGCCGATTAAGACGCACTGTGATTGGTTAAAAGATTTTCGCTCATTTGATCATTGTGTAGTCGGTTTTTATTGGTCGCAAAGCTCATTGTTTACACTCAGGCTTCCTGCCGTGTCTTGACTGGGGTTGGATTTCAGCAAACGGCTCAGGTGGATAAGGCGCCATACCATAAATCCGGGGACCCAGGTTTGATTACGACCTGAGATCATTTCCCGATCCCTCCCTGTCTCTCTCTCTCTCCCGCTCATTTCCTGTATCTACACTGTCCTATCCAATAAAGGTGAAAAAAGCCCAAAAAATCTTTAAAAAAAAAGAAACAATGTGCTCATTAGTACTAAATAATGTTTCTAAGACAATTCATGAGCAAGTGCTCCAGAAATCTGGAGTGTGCATAAGTATTCACTCCCTTTCATATGAAACCCCTAAATAAGAGCTGGTCCAACCAATTCACTTCATAAGTTGCATAATTCATTGATTAAGATACACCTGTGTGCAATCAAAGTGTCACATGATCTGTCACATGATGTCTTTAAATCAACCTGTTCTGGAAGGACCCTGACTCTGCAACACTACTAAGCAAACCAAGAAACCAAGAAAACCAAGGAGCACTCCAAACAGGTCAGAGACAAAGTTGTGGAGAAGTATAGATCAGGGTTGGGTTATAAAAAATATCCCAAACTTTGAATATCCCAGGGAGCACCATTAAATCCATTATAGTAAAATGGAAAGAATATGGCACCACTACAAACCTGACAAGAGAAGGCCGCCCACCAAAACTCTCAGACCGGGCAAGGAGGGCATTACTCAGAGATGCAACAAAGACGCCAAAAATAACACTGAAGGAGCTCCAAAGATCCACAGTGGAGATGGGAGTATCTGTCCATAGGACCACTTTAAGCCGTACACTCCACAGAGTGGGGCTTTATGGAAGAATGGCCAGAAAAAAGTCATTGCTTAAAAAAAAAAAATCACGTTTGGAGTTTGCCCAACAGCAGGTGGCAGACTCCCCAAACACATGGAAGAAGGTTCTCTGGTCAAATGAGTCAAAAATTGAACTTTTTGGCCATCATGGGAAATGTCATGTGTGGCGCAAACCCAACACTCTGAGAACACCATCCTTACAGTGAAGCATGGTGGTGGTAGCATCATGCTGTGGGGATGTTTTTCATCTGCAGGGACAGGAAAGCTGGTCAGGACTGAAGGAAAGATGGATGGCACTAAATACAGGGCAATTCTGGAGGAAAACCTGGTTGAGTTGGCCAGAGGTTTGAGACTGGGACGAAGGTTCATGGTCTTGCAGGACAATGACCCAAAACATACTGCTAAAGCTACACTGGAGTGGTTTAAAAGGAAACATTTAAATGTCTTGGAATGGCCTAATCAAAGCCCAGACCTCGATCCTATTGAGAATCTGTGGCATAACTTGAAGATTGCTGTATACCAACGCAACCCATCTAACTTGAAGGAGTTGGAGCAGTTTTGCCTTGAGGAATGGGCAAAAATCCCACTGGCTAGATGTGCTAAGCTAATAGAGACATACCTCAAGAGACTTGCAGCTGTAATTGTAGCAAAAGATGGCTCTATAAAGTATTGACGGGGGTGGAGGATACTTACACACATTCCAGATTTCTGTTTTTTCATTTTAATTATTGTTTGTGTCACAATAAAAAAGTGCACCTTTAAAGTGGTAGGCACGTTGTGTAAATCAAATGGTGCTAACCCTCCAAAAATCCATTTTAATACCAGCAACAAAACAGGACAAACACCAAGGGGGATGAATACTTTTGCAAGGCACTGTAGTTCATGACACTGTATTTTGAACAAAACACAGTAAACAAAATTGGTAACCAAAATAATACAAGCCTGAATGGTTGTTTGTCTCTATGTATCAGCCCTGCGATGACCTGGCGACTTGTCCAGGGTGTACCCCACTTTTCGCCCATAGTCAGCTGGGATAGGCTCCAGCTTGCCTGTGACCCTGTACAGGATAAGTGGCTACAGATAATGGATGGATGGAATACTATAAGCCCTGATGCTGCTCACAGCTTGGTGATGCTTGCAAGAGATGAGGCTAGTGTAATTGCTAGTGTAATTGTAAATGCAACCCCATACCATCAGAGATGCAGGCTTCTGAACTGAACGCTGATAACAACTTGGGTCGTCCTTCTCCTCTTTAGTCCGAATGACACGGCGTCCCTGATTTCCATAAAGAACTTCACATTTTGATTCGTCTAACCACAGAACAGTTTTCCACTTTGCCACAGTCCATTTTAAATGAGCCTTGGCCCAGAGAAGACGTCTGCGCTTCTGGATCATGTTTAGATACGGCTTCTTCTTTGAACTATAGAGTTTTACCTGGCAATGGCGGATGGCACGGTGAATTGTGTTCACAGATAATGTTCTCTGGAAATATTCCTGAGCCCATTTTGTGATTTCCAATACAGAAGCATGCCTGTATGTGATGCAGTGCCGTCTAAGGGCCCGAAGATCACGGGCACCCAGTTTGGTTTTCCGGCCTTGACCCTTACGCACAGAGATTCTTCCAGATTCTCTGAATCTTTTGATGATATTATGCACTGTAGATGATGATATGTTCAAACTCTTTGCAATTTTACACTGTTGAACTCCTTTCTGATATTGCTCCACTATTTGTCGGCACAGAATTAGGGGGATTGGTGATCCTCTTCCCATCTTTACTTCTGAGAGCCGCTGCCACTCCAAGATGCTCTTTTTATACCCAGTCATGTTAATGACCTATTGCCAATTGACCTAATGAGTAGCAATTTGGTCCTCCAGCTGTTCCTTTTTTGTACCTTGAACTTTTCCAGCCTCTTATTGCTCCTGTCCCAACTTTTTTGAGATGTGTTGCTGTCATGAAATTTCAAATGTGTTAGGACTAGGACTGTTTTGGCCTCTAGAGGCCGCTGTTATTTCCTTTTCATGTCGTGTTTATTTTGGCCTCTAGAGGCCGCCACTGTTCCTGTGTTTTGTGTTTGTGTTAATTGCCTAATTATCTTCACCTGTGTCCTTAATTAGTTTGTCTATTTATACCCCTGAGTTCAGTCCTCTTGTCACGGAGTCTTTGTGCTGTTATGTTTATCTCCAGTTTCCTTTTGTAAGAGACCCTACGTGTGGGTGGAGCACAGAGGACGGCAGAACAGAGATCAGGTTTTATAAAGGGCTTTATTGCCACACTTTTCAGTATAACAATGACAGACACACAACCGGCGTCTGGTTCAGGGCTGAGCTCCTTCTGCTCTCGCTCTCCCTCCTGATATAGGGCGCAGTCACTGGGAAGACACACAAACAGGTTAATTGCTCTCAGGTGGCGTGATTCTGCCACTTACCTTCCCTGACTCCGCCCTCCTGTCACAGACCGGCGCTTGACCACGCCCCCGCTGCCACATACCCCCACCGCCCGACTCAGGCCGGGCGGCCGTCCGGCCTGCAGCCGACTCCCCCCCCCCTTGACGGGAGAGGAAGTCCGCCACGACCATCTGCGCCCCCGGCCTGTGGACCACCTTGAAATTAAAGGGTTGGAGCGCCAGATACCAACGAGTGATCCGCGCGTTGGCATCTTTCATGCGGTGGAGCCACTGGAGGGGCGCGTGGTCCGAACAGAGGGTGAAAGGGCGCCCCAGCAGGTAGTACCGGAGGGCAAGAACCGCCCACTTGATGGCCAGACACTCTTTCTCTATGGTGCTGTAGCGCCCCTCACGCACCGACAGCTTCCTGCTGATATACAGGACAGGGCGGTCCTCCCCCTCCACCTCCTGGGACAAAACCGCCCCCAGCCCTCTGTCCGACGCATCGGTCTGCAACATAAAAGGGAGAGAAAAGTCAGGGGAGTGTAGAAGTGGCCCCCCACACAGTGCAGCCTTTACCTCTGAGAAAGCCCGCTGGCACTGCTCCGTCCACTGGACCGGATCTGGTGCCCCCTTTTTAGTGAGATCAGTCAGCGGGCTGGTGACGTCCGAATAATTAGGTATAAACCTGCGATAATAGCCAGCCAGCCCCAGGAACTGTCTCACCCCCTTTTTGGTCTTGGGCCTCGGGCAGGCCGCAATTGCTGCCGTCTTATTAATTTGGGGACGCACCTGCCCGTTGCCCAAGTGGAAGCCCAGATACCGTACTTCCACCCGCCCAATCGCACACTTCTTTGGGTTGGCTGTGAGCCCCGCTCGCCTCAGCGACCTAAGGACGGCCCTCAGATGTTCGAGGTGCCGCTGCCAGTCATTGCTATAGATGATTATGTCATCTAAATATGCTGCCGCATATGTGGCGTGAGGGCGGAGGACTCTGTCCATCAGCCGCTGAAACGTTGCGGGGGCCCCAAACAGCCCAAACGGAAGGGTGACGAATTGGTGTAAACCAAACGGTGTGGAAAAGGCCGTTTTTTCTCGGGATAGTGGAGTCAAGGGGATCTGCCAATATCCCTTCGTCAAATCCAGTGTCGAATAAAAGCGAGCAGTGCCGAGTCGATCGAGCAACTCATCAATACGAGGCATTGGGTACGCGTCGAATTTAGACACCGCGTTGACTTTTCTATAGTCCACACAGAACCGGACCGACCCGTCGGCCTTGGGTACCAAGACCACCGGGCTGCTCCAGTCACTGTAGGACTCCTCGACGATGCCCATTTCGAGCATGGTCTGAAGTTCTTCCCGAACCACCTTTTTTTTGTGTTCAGGTAGCCTGTAAGGGCGGCTACGCACTACCACCCCCGGGGGCGTCTCTATGTGGTGCTCTATGAGGTTAGTGCGACCGGGCAGGGGCGAGAACACATCCGAAAACTCGGTCTGCAACTGGGCGACCTCCGTGAGTCGGGTCGGGGAGAGGTGGTCTCCACAGGGGACCGGAGAGGTACGTGATGCCAATGTCCCTTTTTGAACCTCCGGCCCCAGCTCCGCCTTCTCTGGAACTACCGACACCAACGCCACGGGGACCTCCTCGTTCCAGAGTTTAAGCAGGTTGAGGTGGTAAATCTGTAGCGCCCCACCCCTGTCCGTTCGCCTCACCTCATAGTCGACGTCCCCGACTCGCCGTGTGACCTCAAAGGGTCCTTGCCACTTGGCGATCAATTTGGAGCTCGACGTGGGCAACAGTACGAGTACCTTATCTCCCGGAGTGAACTCTCTAAGGCGCGTACCCTTGTTGTACAGGCGGGCTTGCCGTTCCTGGGCCTGCCGCAAATTCTCCTGAGTTAGGTGGGTGAGCGTGTGGAGTTTTGCGCGCAGGTCCATAACGTACTGAATTTCGTTCTTACTTTGTGAAGGTCCCTCCTCCCAATTTTCCCGCAGCACGTCCAGGATGCCGCGCGGCTTACGCCCATATAATAATTCAAACGGGGAGAACCCCGTGGAGGCTTGGGGGACCTCTCGCACTGAGAACAGCAAGGGTTCGAGCCACTTATCCCAGTTACGTGCGTCCTCACTTACGAATTTTTTAATAATATTTTTGAGGGTGCGGTTGAATCGTTCCACTAAACCGTCCGTTTGTGGGTGATACACGCTGGTGCGGATCGGCTTAATCCCCAATAACCCATACAGTTCGCGCAGTGTTCGTGACATAAACGTAGTGCCTTGATCAGTCAGAATCTCTTTCGGGATTCCAACTCGGGAGATGACGCGGAAGAGTGCCTCTGCAATACTGCGTGCTGAGATATTGCGCAGAGGCACTGCTTCCGGGTATCGCGTTGCATAGTCCACCAGAACTAATATAAAGCGGTACCCTCGTGTTGACCGATCTAATGGCCCGACGAGATCCATCCCAATTCTCTCAAACGGGGTCTCGATTAACGGTAGAGGGCGCAAAGGCGCTTTTGGAATGGCCGCTGGGTTTACTAACTGGCATTCGCGGCATGCCGTACACCACCTACGGACATCGCCGCGAATCCCCGGCCAATAGAAACGGGCCATTATTCGGGCTAGTGTCTTATCCTGCCCTAAGTGTCCAGCCATGGGATTAAAGTGAGCCGCCTGGAATACCAATTCCCGGCGGCTCTTCGGAATTAAAAGCTGCGTGACTCGCTCTTTCGTTTGAGTGTCCTGCGTCACTCGGTATAATCTATCCTTCATAATCGCGAAGTAGGGGAAGGACGGGGTGGCGTTCGGCTGGAGCGTTTGACCATCGATTACTCTCACTTGGTCAAACGCATGCCGCAGAGTCTCGTCTCGCGACTGCTCTAATGGGAAATCCGCGAGGGATTCCCCAATAGAGAGAGGAGGAGCCGGCGGCTCCTCACTCTGACGCGGAGATGACGTAGACGGCTCTGTGACAGCTGCTCCCGCCAAAGCGACACCGGGACCTCCCCCTGTCAAATGGCAGGACCCACTCTCGACTAGGCGTGTCATTAAACCCCGAAATCCCGGCCAATCAGTCCCCAAAATTAGAGAGTGGGTAAGGCGAGGATTAACCGCCGCCTTTACTATGAATTTTTCCCCTCTGAAAATAATGTGGACCGACACCAAAGGGTAGCTGTGAACATCCCCGTGCACACATAACACCTTCACCCCTTGTGCTCCCCCCGATGCCTCGTTTTGAACCAGGCTTTGGCGAATTGAGGTCTGATTACAACCAGAATCCACCAACGCCTGATATGTAGCCCCTTGGATACTCACCGGTATGCGATACGCTCCGGCCCGATCGAGGGCGGCCTCTGGCGCGTCGGGGATCCGAACCACCGCGCCCACTTCCATTGCCGTGCACTGCTGTTGAAGGTGGCCCGGTTCCCCGCAGCGCCAGCAAACCGGCCCGGGCTTTCCCTCTGCACCGGTGATCTGGGGTTCACTCACCTGAGGTGGGGGAGAGACAGACACAGAAGGGAGAAACGGGAGGGCACCGCGGGTGCGGCGGGCCGGCTGGGGGGGTGCCGGCCCCCGCCTCCGCGGAGGGGGAATGGGGCGAGGACAGGACACAGGAGGAGGGGGAGAGAGAGAGAGAGAAGAGGAGAGAAGAGATGCCATCTGCTGTCCTGCCGCCGGGACAGCCGCCAGATGATCCTCCGCCAGCTCGACTGCCTGATCCAGCGACGCCGGGCGGTGGCACTGGACCCACTCCGCGGTTCCGGCTGGTAAGCGGGCGATGAACTGTTCCAGTACCACCTGGTCGACGATTCCCTCGGCGTCGCGATCGTTGGCCCTCAGCCACCGCCAGCAGGCGTCCCGGAGCTGCTGGCCGAACGCGAACGGCCGGCCGACTTCCTCCAGTCGCAGCGCGCGGAAGCGCTGGCGCTGTTGCTCCGGTGTGCGCCCCACGCGCTGGAGGACGGCCCGGCGGAGGTCCGCGAAGGCCAGCCGGCGGTCGGCGGGGAGCTGTAGCGCGGCCAGCTGTGCCTCTCCCGTGAGCAGGGGGAGGAGGCGCGCCGCGCGCTGCTCCATCGGCCACCCCGAGGCTTCGGCGACCTGTTCAAACAACGTGATGAACGCCTCGGGGTCGTCCTGCGGGCCCATCTTGGTGACAATGAGGGGAGACGGGCCCGCGGCCGGAGCGCTGGTGGACCCCGCCGACGCGAGGAGATGCCGGAACGCCTCGCGATCTTCCTGCTGGGCCAGCACCAGGGCTTCGAAGCGCTGCTCCTGCTCCTTTCGGAGCGTAACGAGTGCCTGGTGCTGGCTTTGCTGAGCCGTGGCGAGGGCGTGGACCAGATCGGCGAACGGGGAGGATTCCATGGGGCTGCTGGTTTGGTGCTCCACTGTCCCGGGTTTCGGCACCACTGTAAGAGACCCTACGTGTGGGTGGAGCACAGAGGATGGCAGAACAGAGATCAGGTTTTATAAAGGGCTTTATTGCCACACTTTTCAGTATAACAATGACAGACACACAACCGGCGTCTGGTTCAGGGCTGAGCTCCTTCTGCTCTCGCTCTCCCTCCTGATATAGGGCGCAGTCACTGGGAAGACACACAAACAGGTTAATTGCTCTCAGGTGGCGTGATTCTGCCACTTACCTTCCCTGACTCCGCCCTCCTGTCACAGACCGGCGCTTGACCACGCCCCCGCTGCCACACCTTTGTACTGTGTTTTTTGATCTTCTTAGCTTTTGAATTTTTGCACTTTGCTTTTCTTTTGGATTATACTCTTTGGTTTTTTTTTTGTCTTTTGTTTTGCCCTGTATATAGTGTATATAGTTTAAATAAACCTTTTGATTCTTTTTCTACTTCCGCCTCACGCCTCTGCATTTGAGTCATCCCCCTGGTGGCCTAGTGGGGGTTTGCTGGATTATCACACCAACGAACCAGGTTCGAATCCCAGCTAAACCCTAACAGAAAGACTCCGTCATGACCGACTCAGCAGAGGCTGCTTCAACTGTCTACCCGGCCAACCTTCAGGGAATTATGGCAGCTTTGACACGCTTCGGAGCGACCATGGACGCTCATGGACGTACGCTCACCAGCCAACGTGAGGCCCTCGCTCGCCACGAGGAACTGCTTCAGCAAATTGGGAAAACCCTGGCACAGCTGACATCTCTGCCTGCATCTCCTGCTCCTGATCCAGTTCCTGCTCCTGATCCAGCTCCCACTCCTGCTCCAGTGCCTCCTGCAATGCTGCCTTCTTCACCTCGCGAACCCAGCCTTCCTGCACCACAGAGGTATGACGGCAAGCACAGTGAGTGCCGAGAGTTCCTTACCCAGTGTCAACTCACCTTTGAGCTTCAGCCTACCACCTACACTACGGATCGCCGCAAGATTGCCTTTGTGATCACCTTATTAGCTGGTAAGGCGCGAGCCTGGGCTACTGCTATCTGGCAAAGACAGGGACCTGAGTGCTTTGATTTCCAGCTGTTTTCTGAAGAGATGCTTCGGGTCTTCGATCAGGCAGACATCAGTACCGACGCAGCCCGAAAGCTCATGTCCATCCGGCAAGGAGGAAGCGTCGCAGATTACGCCATCTCGTTCCGAACACTCGCAGCAGTAAGTGGATGGAACGAGACTGCCCTGGTGTCAGCCTTCCACCATGGTCTGTCTGACCCCATCAAGGACGGTCTGGCCTCTATTGGATGCCCAAGTGACCTCGAAACCCTCATCTCACATACTATTCGTCTGGACAACAGGATGAGAGAATGCCACCAAGCCTTGAGCCCCCCCAGCCTCCCTACCTCTACCTGGAGACCGTCTACCTCCTTCAGTGACTGTCCAGAACCCATGCAAGTGGGTCGTACTCGCCTCTCCGCATCTGAGAGGGAGCGCAGAAGGAGGGACAAGTGCTGCATCTACTGTGGCAAGCCTGGTCACTTCCGAGCATCATGTCCCGAACTCTTGGGAAAAGGACCGCCCCGTCCAGCCGAGGGAGGGTTGTGACGGGGCCTACCCTCTCTCCCGGACTCCCTGGCCAAGGAATCTACATCCCGGTCTCCATCTCCTGGGGTGATTCTGTCCACTCTTGTCAAGCTTTGATAGACTCAGGGGCGGCTGGGAACTTTATGGATATTCACTTCGCCCAAAGCATCAATATACCTACTGCACCTCTTGAAGTCCCTCTGTCTGTGTCTGCCCTCGATGGCCAAGCGTTAGGTGATGGAAGAGTCACCCAAGTTACTTCTCCAGTCTTCCTCCAGTCTCAAGGTCACAAGGAAGAAATATCCCTGCACCTGATTCCTTCACCTGAGTTCCCAGTTATTCTAGGCCTTCCTTGGCTTACTCGCCACAACCCTCGCATAGACTGGGTAACAAGCCAGGTTGTGGAATGGGGCCCTGCATGCCATGCCTCTTGTCTGCTCTCTAGCTCTCCTGTGTCTCCTGCCGAGCCCCCTGATCTCACCGAGTTATCTCAAGTTCCCACAGAGTACTGGGATCTCAAGGAGGTATTCAGCAAGAGCAGGGCCGCCGTTCTTCCTCCGCACCGGGCCTACGACTGTGCCATCGACTTGCTCCCTGGGACTACCCCTCCTCGTGGCAGACTGTTTTCACTCTCTCAGCCAGAACGCAAGGCCATGGAGGAATACCTCAAAGATGCCCTGGTCTCTGGGTTTATTCGACCCTCCACTTCACCTGCTGGAGCCGGCTTCTTCTTTGTCGGCAAGAAGGATGGGGGGCTCCGACCATGTATTGATTACAGGGGCCTGAATAAGATCACTGTGCGCAACCGATATCCCCTTCCGCTGATGTCCACAGCTTTCGACCTGCTCCAAGGCGCCACCGTCTTCACCAAGTTGGACCTACGGAACGCATACCACCTCATCCGTATCCGACAGGGAGACGAGTGGAAGACTGCCTTTAACACCCCGTCTGGGCACTACGAATACCAGGTGATGCCCTTTGGACTCATCAACGCACCAGCTGTTTTTCAGGCCCTAATCAACGACGTCTTAAGGGACATGATTAACCTATACGTTTTTGTCTACCTCGACGACATCCTTATCTTTTCCAAGACCGTGCAGGAGCACCGCCACCATGTCCGCCAGGTTCTCCAGAGGCTGCTACAGAACAATCTGTTCGCCAAGGCCCAGAAATGCGAATTTCATGTTCCCGAGGTCTCCTTTCTGGGATTTATTGTACGGACAGGCCAACTCCAAATGGACCCTGCCAAGACCCTGGCCGTCCGGGATTGGCCTACTCCCAAGTCCGTTAAGGAGGTTCAGCGGTTCTTAGGATTCGCTAACTTCTACCGCAAGTTCATCAGGAACTTCAGTTCTGTGGCAGCACCCATGTCAGACCTCACCAAAGGGACAGGTGGATCTTATGGCTGGTCTCCTCAGGCAGAAAAGGCGTTCAAAGACCTCAAGGACCGCTTCTGCACGGCACCCATTCTGGTTCTCCCGGACACCTCCCAACCATTCATCGTGGAGGTGGACGCCTCGGACAGTGGTGTCGGCGCGGTGCTCTCTCAACGTTCGGAAGGAAAGCTGCACCCCTGCGCTTACTTCTCCCACCGCCTGAGTCCTGCTGAGTCCCGGTACGATGTGGGGGATCGAGAACTGCTAGCGGTCAAACTGGCCCTTGAGGAGTGGAGGCACTGGCTGGAGGGAGCACAACATCCATTCCTGGTTTGGACTGACCACAAGAACCTGGAGTACCTCCAGCAAGCCAAGAGACTGAACCCTCGACAGGCTAGGTGGGCCCTGTTTTTCAGTCGGTTTGACTTCACCCTCTCATACCGCCCCGGCTCCAAGAACACCAAACCTGACGCACTGTCCAGACTGTTCTCTGCCACTAACAGGGAGAATGAAGTCGGGCCTATTATCCCTGTGTCCCGGATTGTGGCCCCTGTCCGCTGGGGTATTGAGGAGGCTGTCCGACGAGCCCAACGCCAGGACCCCGGTCCTGGGACGGGGCCACCAGGCCTCTTGTACGTCCCACATCAAGCCCGGGCCAAGGTTCTCCAGTGGGGTCACTCTTCCCCTCTCACCGCCCACCCGGGAGCTCGGAGGACCCTGGACTTCCTGAAAAGACGCTTCTGGTGGCCTAACATGGAGAAGGAAGTAAGGTCATTTGTCCTGTCCTGTGAGGTTTGCACCAGAACCAAGAACCCACGACAGCGTCCCCAGGGTCTCCTGCATCCTCTGACCATTCCCCGGCGTCCCTGGTCCCACGTGGCAGTCGACTTTATCACGGGTCTCCCTGAGTCACAAGGTAACACGGTCATTTTGGTCTTAGTTGACAGATTCTCCAAGGCCTGCCGCTTCATACCACTGTGCAAACTCCCCTCTGCTCTTGAAACTGCGAAACTTTTGTTTAATCATGTCTTCCGAGTCTTTGGTCTTCCACAGGACATCGTCTCAGACCGAGGGCCCCAGTTCTCCTCCCAAGTGTGGCACGGGTTCTGCAAGGTCATCGGAGCCACTGCCAGCCTCTCCTCTGGGTTTCACCCACAGTCCAATGGTCAGACGGAGAGGCTCAACCAGGACCTGGAAACCACCCTGCGAGGCCTGGCTATGGATAACCCGACATCGTGGAGCACCTGGCTGCCATGGGCGGAGTACGCCCACAACACCCTGCAGTCATCGGCCACCAAGCTGTCGCCATTCCAGTGCCAATTCGGGTTCCAGCCACCTCTGTTCCCGGACCAGGAGGAGGACGCGGGGGTGCCCTCGGTCAACCAATATGTGAGACGGTGTCGCAAGACCTGGAGCAAGGTCAGGAAGACCCTCATACAGACCTCCAGAACCAACCAGACTCAGGCCAACCGCCATAGAAGACCTGCACACGCTTTCCGCCCTGGGCAGCGTGTTTGGCTGTCCACTAAGGACCTTCCACTGCGGGTGGAGAACCGCAAGCTTGCTCCTCGCTACATTGGCCCCTTCAAGGTGGTGCGCAGGGTGAACCCTGTCTCCTACCGGCTCCAGTTGCCCCGGACTCTGAGGATCAACCCCACTTTCCATGTTTCCCTGTTACGGCCCGTACTGACGTCTACGTATGCCCCTGCCCCTAGGAACCCCCCACCCCCCCGCATCTTCCAGGGGCAGACTGTGTTCACTGTGAATCGCCTGCTTGACTCCCGCCGGGTCCGCGGCGGGTTGCAATATCTGGTGGACTGGGAGGGCTATGGTCCTGAGGAGCGCTGCTGGGTTCCTGCTCGGGATGTCCTTGATAAAGAACTATGTCGGGACTTCCATTCGGCCCATCCGGATCGCCCTGGGAACGTCAGGAGACGCTCTTAGAGGGGGGGGTCCTGTTAGGACTAGGACTGTTTTGGCCTCTAGAGGCCGCTGTTATTTCCTTTTCATGTCGTGTTTATTTTGGCCTCTAGAGGCCGCCACTGTTCCTGTGTTTTGTGTTTGTGTTAATTGCCTAATTATCTTCACCTGTGTCCTTAATTAGTTTGTCTATTTATACCCCTGAGTTCAGTCCTCTTGTCACGGAGTCTTTGTGCTGTTATGTTTATCTCCAGTTTCCTTTGTACTGTGTTTTTTGATCTTCTTAGCTTTTGAATTTTTGCACTTTGCTTTTCTTTTGGATTATACTCTTTGGTTTTTTTTTTGTCTTTTGTTTTGCCCTGTATATAGTGTATATAGTTTAAATAAACCTTTTGATTCTTTTTCTACTTCCGCCTCACGCCTCTGCATTTGAGTCATCCCCCTGGTGGCCTAGTGGGGGTTTGCTGGATTATCACACCAACGAACCAGGTTCGAATCCCAGCGAAACCCTAACAAAATGAGCCAATATTTGGCATGAAATTTCAAAATGTCTCACTTTCGACATTTGATATGTTGTCTATGTTCTATTGCGAATACAATATCAGTTTTTGAGATTTGTAAATTATTGCATTCCGTTTTTATTTACAATTTGTACTTTGTCCCAACTTTTTTGGAATCGGGGTTGTACTTTTAACACTTTTTTGCTTACCACATAATTCCATACATGTTCCATATGTTATTTCATAGTTTTGATGTCTTCATTATTGTTCTATAATATAGAAAATAGTCAAAATACATATAGAAAAAACGATGACTGAGCATGTGTGTCCAAACTTTTGACTGGTACTGTACAGTAGGAATTTTGTAGTCATCTTAGATGTAGCTATGGACCTCAAAATAAAAGCCACACTACATGTCTTTACTCTATGATGAAGCATTGGAATCTGGCAAACAGTCACCCCACTTCACCACCTCGGCATGTTTCTAGACCTTTGCAGCTATTAATAGGAGCATATGCAGAAGCTCAATAGTTCAAAGTCTCTGGTTGTTTCTGGCTTGCAGCTGTTTGTAAAACATTACTTGTCTCCTTGAACTTCATTAAGCAAACCGTCCATCCCTGACAAAATATTGACCAATGCAGAGCAGCTGGCCTTTGATAGATGATGAAATAGGCAACAATATCCAGACCTGTTGGGGAAAAATGCTTTAAAATAAATGTTTGTCCACCTGCTCGGATGTGAGTCAGCATGAATGGTTGCAGTCACTTTCCTAATTTGCCTGTTTAATTACAATCCAAATCCAACCACATCACATAACAGCTGTATTGATGTGACATTTATCAGGGTTTGTATTTGTTGTTCAAAATACTCTCCATGCCTCAAGGGATTTTCAAATTTCAGATTCAGTTTTATTTACCAAGTAAGATTCTTATGAGGAATTTGACTTGTGTAAATCCTTTTCAGTTCAGTGATGTTTAAAAGAAAAAAACTGGCCTAAAATCAAGTCATCATCCAGGATATGCTTGGTGTCAATATTGGATGAATAGTTAAAGAATGTTTTGGAATGGCCAAGTCAAAGTCCTGACCTTAATCCAATCAAAATGTTGTGGAAGGACCTGAAGCGAGCAGTTCATGTGAGGAAACCCACCAACATCCCAGAGTTAAAGCTGTTCTGTACGGAGGAATGGGCTAAAATTCCTCCAAGCCGGTGTGCAGGACTGATCAACAGTTACCAGAAACGTTTATTTGCAGTTCTTGCTGCACAAGGGGGTCCCACCAGATACTGAAAGAAAAGGTTCACATACTTTTGCCACTCACAGATATGTAATATTGGATCATTTTCCTCAATAAATAAATGAGCAAGTATAACATTTTTGTCTCATTTGTTTAACGGGGTTCTCTTTATCTACTTTTAGGACTTGTGTGAAAATCTGATGTTGTTTTAGGTCATATTTATGTAGAAATATAGAAAATTCTAAAGGGTTCACAAACTTTCAAGCACCACTGTATAATCCCAGTTCAGTTCATTTCAGCTCCAGGTTGTCAGACTACAAAATCACAGTCTAAGTATGATCAGGTGTTGATATACGTGGTGGCTGAAAACCATCATCATTTAAATAATCTTGCAGTTAAATATTCTTGGTTTAGTGGCCGCACTCCTAGACTGTACGACATGGAGAGGTGTAATCCAGCCAAGAAGAGAAAAGTTCTCCACCCTCCAAATAGAAGCTCTAACATCTCAAATCCAGTTGAAGGAATTATTAAATTGCCAAAGGCAAGCACACTATTGTTCTTAAGTTTACTTATTCTGCCTTATTCCGACACGGTTTTTGGATCCACTCCTCCTCCTAGGGCGTTCGAGATAGAGACACCGTTCCAACTCTGAGACGTCTGGCCCGAAGTGGTGTAGTGTGCTTGTATACAGCTTTTGGATCAATGCGCCCATTCTCTTGTTCTTCTTGTTTTTCTTTTGGGTTTTTTTCCCATAGAGAATGAATAGGGCTCATGAATCGAATCGTCCTACTCGGACACGCTCCATCGCAGATGCACCAAACCTCATGTGATACTTCAGGCCGACTCCCCCGACACATACATGCAATCAGTTCTGACCCGCACTCATATTTTTCCTTTCTTTTTGCTCATCCCTTTTTCCTCCATAGGCTTGCATTGATTTTTGGCCCCAGGGAAAATTAATGGTGTTTCAGGAGAAAAACTTTCACTCTCCATCAATTTTTTAACCAAGTGACCAAACTTCAAGAAACTTCACTTGATGCCTCAGGCCAAGTCCCTGCACAGATCCATCCCCTCATCTGAGACCTGCACTCGTCTTTTCCTTGGTTTTCATGCATCTCTTTTTACCTCCATAGGCTTCAATTGATTTTTGGCCCCATTCAAATGAATGGAGTTTTGCTCAGTAACACTTCACCACACATCCACCAAACTTCATACGGCACCTCAGGCCAAATCACCCATCACACACATGATATCAGGTCTGACCTGCACTCGTCTTTGTCTTGCCTTTCATCCGTCCATTTTTTCTCCATTTTGCCGCTAATCAGTGGAAGCTTGACTGAGTCATTCCTCCCTTCCCCCATAGGTGATGATGCATTTGGCAAGGATCTGCTCATTTGAGACTTTGACAGCAAATCAACTTCAACTCAATGGCCACTTTATTAGGAATACTTACATGCACACACGATAGCAATTAGCATATAAACATTCACGTGTTACCATGCTAGCTGTTAGCATGTTACCCATTACGATATCATGCCTGCTGTTAGCTCGCGAGTTGTTAGCATGTTCACCATTAGCATGTTATCATGAGAGCTGTTAACATGTTAGGATTAGCATGGTAGCATGCAGAGTTCGGATGTTTGCTGTTAGCGAGTTCCCCTGAGCATGTTAGCATGCTAACTGCTAGCATGTTAGCTGTTAGCATGTCACCCTCAGCGTGTTAACATGCTAAAAGTTAAAATAATAGCCATTAGCATGTTAGCCTGTTAGCTGTTAGCATGATAGGTGTCAGCATATTAGCCTTAAAGTGTTAGAATTTTAACAAATAGCATGTTAATCATTAGCATGTTAGAATGCTAGCTGTTAGCATGTTATCTATTAGCATGTTAGCATTAACATGTTAACATGCTAGCTTTTAGCATGTTAGTATGCTGTTAGCATGTTAGTATGCTAACTGTTAGCATGTTAGCATGCTAGTTGTTAGCATGTTGGCATGCTAGCTTTTAGCATGCTAGCATGATAGCTGTTCTGCCACAGCTCAGCAAGCACACTTTGCATTTTCTCTGCAGAAATGCAGTCTAGTTTCTATATGCAGCCTGAAAAGTAGCATCACAGGAAATCAGAAAAATGCATTATGGAAAGAAATCACTGCTGCAATCAACAGCGTTGCTACTGACAATTGAAATCCAGCTGATGTTTTAATATTTAATTTCTACATCTGTGATATATATATATAGCCTCATCTCATCTCATTATCTCTAGCCGCTTTATCCTTCTACAGGGTCGCAGGCAAGCTGGAGCCTATCCCAGCTGACTACGGGCGAAAGGCGGGGTACACCCTGGACAAGTCGCCAGGTCATCACAGGGCTGACACATAGACACAGACAACCATTCACACTCACATTCACACCTACGGTCAATTTAGAGTCACCAGTTAACCTAACCTGCATGTCTTTGGACTGTGGGGGAAACCGGAGCACCCGGAGGAAACCCACGTGGACACGGGGAGAACATGCAAACTCCGCACAGAAAGGCCCTCGCCGGCCCCAGGGCTCGAACCCAGGACCTTCTTGCTGTGAGGCGACAGCGCTAACCACTACACCACTGTGCCGCCTATATATAGCCTATATACTGTAAATAATAGTCATCTGATATAATAGTTTATGTTGCAAATCTTTAGATCTAGGCTAGATGAAGAAAAATTGATCAGATCTCAAACTCGGCACCAAAAATTACATGGTGGTGGAGTTTCTTTATTTCCTCATTTTAATGATGTTTCAAATCAATTAGAGCCAGGCACCAGCAGTGTTCAGCCTTCAACTAGACAAACCGGCTTGAAAGGCAACCATGAGCTGAGAGAGAGAGAGAGAGAGAGAGAGAGAGAGCCACCCCCCCCCCCCCCCCCCCCCCATGCTGGCACACTACCACCCTGGATACATTGGGAGATGAAAGCAGCTGAATAGGTCACTAAATAACCTCCATGAAAAAAAAAAAACCCTGCCATGTCTTACAGATATGTAGAGAGAGGTCTTCTGACAGAGCCAGATGTGCCACTGCCAAGATTTGATGCTCTTGATTCAAAGCTCTTGTTTAATTAGGTGACTGAAGAAGCATTTAACCTGGCACATTGCAAATCTGTTAGACCAGGGGTTCTTAATCGTTTCTGCTCGGAGGCCCACCTATTCATACTTGTAATGAGTCACAGCCCATTAAAAAAGATCCCCAATTATTTTGGCTCATCTATTCTATTAGAATCTAATAATCTACTATAAAGTGTATTAATGGGATGTGACATCACTCCCTGTTACAGACGGGAGCCCAGGAATTAAATAAATGCAGTAAAAACAAACTGGTTGTAATTGTAGGTATTGTATTTAAAACTGTACGGATGAGCCAGAAGCCGACATAAAGCCACACATGCAGGGCATTCTCACTCAAAAGGGATTCATGATCCAAAAGTGGAGTCTGGTCCATTAACACAAGAACTTATTGCCATGTTTGTGTTCAGCAAACAAGCAGGTTATTAAAACCAAGAAGTGGATATAGAAACCACTCAATGGGATTAGATCCTTACACGCTAACAAAGGAGGATTTTTCCTTTGAAAGAAAGATTTACTAGCTACATTTGACATTAGTAGAAAAAACGTTGATCCTATTGTAGCCGTAACTAAATACAAAGACGATAGTTATGCACGCTATTAATTAACTTAACGTGAAGATAATTAACAGATTATCAACAGATTTAAGGTATTTTTAAAAGATGTGTATATCTTGAGTCTTTTGTATTTGTAGTTATTTGTATCTGTACACAACCCCAGCAGCTCTACTGATCAACTTATCGTGTTTAAATAAAGTTATTCATTCATTCATTATGAGCTGGAAAATTATCCATCTGCTGAGTTCCCCGACATCTCAAACTACCTGCTGCTGCAGACATCGTTCTACACGGAGACACAGACGAAAACCTGGAAGAGCATGGAGGAGAACGACTGTGTGTGTGTCTGGGTTAAAGATCTGGGGATCAGGACACTACAAGATACAACCCCGATTCCAAAAAAGTTGGGACAAAGTACAAATAAAAACGGAATGCAATGATGTGGAAGTTTCAAAATTCTCATCTCATCTCATTATCTCTAGCTGCTTTATCCTTCTACAGGGTTGCAGGCAAGCTGGAGCCTATCCCAGCTGACTACGGGCGAAAGGCGGGGTACACCCTGGACAAGTCGCCAGGTCATCACAGGGCTGACACACAGACACAGACAACCATTCACACTCACACCTACGGTCAATTTAGAGTCACCAGTTAACCTAACCTGCATGTCTTTGGACTGTGGGGGAAACCGGAGCACCCGGAGGAAACCCACGCGGACACGGGGAGAACATGCAAACTCCACACAGAAAGGCCCACGCCGGCCCCGGGGCTCGAACCCAGGACCTTCTTGCTATGAGGAGACAGCGCTAACCACTACACCACCGTGCCGCCCCAGTTTCAAAATTCCATATTTTATTCAGAATAGAACATAGATGACATATCAAATGTTTAAACTGAGAAAATGTGTCATTTAAAGAGAAAAATTAGGTGATTTTAAATTTCATGACAACAACACATCTCAAAAAAGTTGGGATAAGGCCATGTTTACCACTGTGAGACATCCCCTTTTCTCTTTACAACAGTCTGTAAACGTCTGGGGACTGAGGAGACAAGTTGCTCAAGTTTAGGGATAGGAATGTTAACCCATTCTTGTCTAATGTAGGATTCTAGTTGCTCAACTGTCTTAGGACTTTTTTGTCGTATCTTCCGTTTTATGATGTGCCAAATGTTTTCTATGGGTGAAAGATCTGGACTGCAGGCTGGCCAGTTCAGTACCCGGACCCTTCTTCTACGCAGCCATGATGCTGTAATTGATGCAGTATGTGGTTTGGCATTGTCATGTTGGAAAATGCAAGGTCTTCCCTGAAAGAGACGTCGTCTGGATGGGAGCATATGTTGCTCTAGAACCTGGATATACCTTTCAGCATTGATGGTGTCTTTCCAGATGTGTAAGCTGCCCATGCCACATGCACTAATGCAACCCCATACCATCAGAGATGCAGGCTTCTGAACTGAGCGCTGATAACAACTTGGGTCGTCCTTCTCCTCTTTAGTCCGAATGACACGGCGTCCCTGATTTCCATAAAGAACTTCAAATTTTGATTTGTCTGACCACAGAACGGTTTTCCACTTTGCCACAGTCCATTTTAAATGAGCCTTGGCCCAGAGAAGACGTCTGCGCTTCTGGATCATGTTTAGATGCGGCTTCTTCTTTGAACTATAGAGTTTTAGCTGGCAACGGCGGATGGCACGGTGAATTGTGTTCACAGATGATGTTCTCTGGAAATATTCCTGAGCCCATTTTGTGATTTCCAATACAGAAGCATGCATGTATGTGATGCAGTGCTGTCTAAGGGCCCGAAGATCACGGGCACCCAGTATGGTTTTCCGGCCTTGACCCTTACGCACAGAGATTCTTCCAGATTCTCTGAATCTTGTGATGATATTATGCACTGTAGATGATGATATGTTCAAACTCTTTGCAATTTTACACTGTCGAACTCCTTTCTGATATTGCTCCACTATTTGTCGGCGCAGAATTAGGGGGATTGGTGATCCTCTTCCCATCTTTACTTCTGAGAGCCGCTGCCACTCCAAGATGCTCTTTTTATACCCAGTCATGTTAATGACCTATTGCCAATTGACCTAATGAGTTGCAATTTGGTCCTCCAGCTGTTCCTTTTTTGTACCTTTAACTTTTCCAGCCTCTTATTGCCCCGTCCCAACTTTTTTGAGATGTGTTGCTGTCATGAAATTTCAAATGAGCCAATATTTGGCATGAAATTTCAAAATGTCTCACTTTTGACATTTGATATGTTGTCTATGTTCTATTGTGAATACAATATCAGTTTTTGAGATTTGTAAATTATTGCATTCCGTTTTTATTTACAATTTGTACTTTGTCCCAACTTTTTTGGAATCGGGGTTGTAAATCCTGTATCGTTTTTGCCCGGGTAAGGAGGAGTTTCTGGGCTTTTTGTACACGTCTTTGAGAAGTTTGCTAGGACGCTACAGGTTTTAGTATCGGGTGTGAACAAACCACAGCCGCTCGATTCTCAATCCTCCCTGCTCTTCTCTTCCAGCAGACATCACAGAGCCATAGAATTTACCCACAAATATATTTATTTATTCTGCCTCCTGCACTCATTTTCTCTCTCTCTCTCTCTCTCTCTCTCTCTCTCTCTCTCTCTCTGTGTAAGTGCATGCACACGTGGGTTAAATGTGATGAAATAAAGACTTGTTCTTCTTAATTTACCCACAAATGTATTTGTTCCACTTGAAAAGTATACGGCAAAGCAGCTACCGGATTTGGAACACTACGACATCCTGAACTATTTAGTATTTGGCTTCAAACATGAAAAAATTTCACGGCCCACTAATGGGCCACGGCCCAGTGGTTGAGAAACACCGTGCTAGACTACATGTTGCTTTTAATTGCTTAATTTTAATTGCTTGTAATTATGTCACCAGAAGCAAGTAGGCTATTTCAGAATGAAAGATAAATTATTCTTACGCTCAAAATCTGTTAACCCTATTAACTGCAAACAATTTGAAAATGTATGTGAGGGATATATGACAGTCTATGTACTCCTTTACAAAATATATTATTTTTCCATATGCTACATATTTGTAAGTGACAAATCTGTGGCTGTATATACTTAGATGCCAATTCTGCGACTTGAATGTTTTGCAAGATGGGAGGACACCATAAATTCTGGAGGACATTTACAACTCCAAATCAGTAAAAGTTGGGACGGTATGGAAAATGAAAATAAATAAAGAAAGCAGTGATTTCTAAATTTACTTTGACTTGTATTTCACTGCAGACAGTATGAACCCAAGATATTTCATGTTTGTTTGTTTGTTTGTTTTTCTGGTCAACTTCATTTCATTTCTAGACAATAAAGTGGATATTCTACGTTTCACTTCTGACCGTTACCTATGACCTTTAATATACATCCATTCCTGCATTTCAGGCCTGGAACACCTTTCAAAAAAAATTGGGACGGGGGAATTTAGGGCTAGTAATGATGTAAAACAATTAAATAATGATGTAATTTGAAACAAATGATGTCAACAGGTGATTGTAATCATGATTTGCTACAAAATCAGTATCCAGGAAATGCCTAGTCTTTGAGGAGCAAAGATGGGCTGAGGATCTTCAGTTTGTCAACGAATGAGTAAGACAATTACTGAAATGTTTGAAAACTGTTCCTCAAAGAAAGATATGAAGGGACTTGGATATTTTACCTTCTAGAGTGCATACTATGATTAAACGGTTCAAGGAGTCTGGAGGACTTTTGGTGCTTAAAGGCTAAGGGCACAAGCCTAAGCTGAACACGCATGATCACCAATCCCTCGGACGGCGCTGCATCAAGAACCGCCATTCATCTACAGCTGATATAACCACATGGGCTCAGGATTACTTTGGCAAACCTTTGTCAAGTACTATAATGCAGAGTTAAATCCACAAATACCAGTTAAATCTTTACTGTGCAAAAAGGAAGCATTATGTTAACTGTGTCCTGAAGCGCCATCAACTTCTCTGAGCTTGGAGACATCTGGGATGGACCATCACACGGTGGAAACATGGACTGTGGTCAGACGAAACAGTATTCCAGATCTTTTGTGTTTAAAAAAGAAAGGATATTGTGTGCTCAGGACTAAAGATGTAAAGGACTGTCCAGACTGTTACCAGCAACAAGTCCAAAAGCCAGGGTCTGTCATAGTATGGGGTTGTGTCAGTGTCCTTGACAAAGGTAACTTGCACTACTGTGATGGCAGCATTAATGCAGAAAAGTACACTGAGATTTTGGAGCAACACATTCTGCCATCAAGACGACATCTTTTCCAGGGATATTTCAATAAGACAACGCAAAACCACATTCTGCACACATTACAAAGGCATGGCTGGGGAAAAAGAGGGTGCCTGTCCCCTCTGTCCCCAATAGAGAATGGGTGGTGTGTTTTGAAATGAAAAATATAACAACGAAGGCCCTGTACTGTTGCACACATTAAGGCCCTGTCCACATGGCAACGGATTCAGGTGAATCTGATAAAATTGCTTATCGTTTCGGCCTGGCATCCACACGGCACCGGCGTTTTGGGTGCCCCAAAACGAAATCTTTTGAGAACGGGTTCCAGAGTGGAAAAATCTGGCAATGGCGCCATTGCGAAGTCGTCTGGATGAGTAGAACGGATTTGTTTACGATGACGTCACAACCACATGACTGTCAGTGCTTCACGCTGGGTAGAAGTGTAACAAACTCGATGCGAGTTGTCAACAAATCCTATAACTTGGTTCATGAAATGCACTTACAAAATATTTTCACTGTGAATATTTATTGTGTAATGGTGCAAAGTGTGAGAGAGAGAGAGAGAGAGAGAGAGAGAGAGAATAGCCCTTAGGGCAGAGTCTTTAGTCGAAACACTGCGGAAGCAGCATAACCAAAACCGCACACCGCCCGTGCGCTTTCCAAAAACAAAAACAATCCCGCCAGCAAAAATAGGGGAAAAAAAGGAGCGATCTCACCTCTTCAGATGTTGGTTTAAGTCCGACAATACATTCCTCAAAAAGGGCGTAGAAGAACAAAGTAATCCATCAACGTGTAGCATTCAATTTATTCCGGACCATTAAAGAATTCTGGAGGATATCAGAATGTTGGCGTACCGGCTTCCATCTACCCCCATTCATTCCTCTTTCTGCGTCTCCATTCAAAAAACGAGCACGTGATTTAAAGGGACTATATCCATAGGATAGGGAGTGAGAAGGTGTGCGCGTGTGACAGTGACAGGGAAGAACCTAGGCTCATGCTCGCCCTGAATTTCTCTTAAAATGAAGGCAGAAGAACGTTCAGCACCTGGCCAGGCTTTCTATGTATTAATTTACATAGACGTTTTAATATGAAATATAAATGAGTGTCTTAGACAATAGATACTATTTTACGCTACTGATTAATAATCAAAACTTTATGTGGCTAATGCTACAGAAGAAGGGGTTTATGCGCATGCGTCCTACTTCTTCTATTGTTCTGGTGTCTCCGATGGGACCGTCTTACAGCGCACGTAGAGGTGTGGCATGTGTATTGCATCGTTTTCAGCAAGCGTTGCGTTGCCATATGTACCTGATATTTTACTGATCCATTGCCCATGTGGACGCGATATTTAAAAAAAAAAATCTCGTTGCCGTTGTCGTGTGGATGTAGCCTAAGATTGCAGGAAGAATGGGACAAAATAATGCCTGAAACGTTTCAGCACTTGGTGTCTTCAGTCCCTAAACATCTTCTCAGTGTTGTGAGCAGGAATGGGAACACTACAAAGCGGTAAGTCACCATCCCAACTTTTCTTGAAATGTGTAGCCAGAATCAAAATTGAAAATGTGTTTATTTTGAGAAAACAACAACAATAAAATTCATGAGGTAAAACATGAAATAATGTATATTGTTTTGAGTGCAATACAGGTCAAATATTATCTACAAATTATTCTTTTCAGTTGTAATTTCAATTTCAACGTACCGTTCCCAATTCTTCTGATTTGGGGGTTGTATATGAACACAAGGAAAATATGCACAGAAACCATGCACAGGCAGTCATTTATATATATATATATATATATATATATATATATATATATATATATATATATATATATTTTTTTTTTACACACACAGTACCAGTCAAAAGTTTAGACACACCTTCTAATACAATAGGTTTTTCTTTCCATCCGTCCATTATCTGTAGCCACTTATCCTGTTCTACAGGGTCGCAGGCAAGCTGGAGCCTATCCCAGCTGACTACGGGCGAGAGGCGGGGTACACCCTGGACAAGTCACCAGGTCATCACAGGGCTGACACTGAGACAAACAACCATTCACACTCACATTCACACCTACGGTCAATTTAGAGCCACCAATTAGCCAAACCTGCATGTCCTTGCACTGTGGGGGAAACCGGAGCACCCGGAGGAAACCCACGCAGAAACCTGGGCTCGAAACCCAGGACCTTCTGGCTGTGAGGCGGCAGTGCTAACCACTACACCACCATGCCGCCCTAGGTTTTTCTTTATTTTTATTCATTAAAAGACACTTCATATCTTAAAGTAATGATAGATGTCATTTCTCTTTACTTAGTTGAGTGGTTCTTGACATAATATGGATTACTACAGTTGTAGAATAGGGCTATGTGCTGCATTTTTATTATTTACTAGCGTGGCAGCTATGATTATCGACACTGTAATGATCTTTTGGCCATTGCAAAAGTAGAAAAGACTTTCAATATGTAAATTGTGCATGGATAGTTACTCAAACTTCCACTGGAAAAAAATGAGTTGATTCCTGATTACTTAGCGTATCAGATCATGTCACACCATTCCACAAGTATTGACTGACACCTTTGTCCACAGTTATCGACACCCAGATGATTATTTATTAAAAAATAATAATAAATTCGGTATGTGGCATTAAGTTAACAAAACAGTTTTTATTTAAAATGTGTTTTACATAGACTTATATTTAGTACAAAATATCTTTCATATAAATATATCGATGTCGGTGCTTACATAAATGAGGAAGTAATTGTAATGTTTGTAAACAAATTAACTGATAATGTTTAACCTGTGTTCCACTTTCTATTTTTGTAGATCACATTTTGTTAATCATTCATTGTTGTTTGTATTAATTTCTAGTTTTGTAGTTTACCAATTAATGTCAACAGGCAACTGAGATTGTAACCACATGAAACTCCAGGTCAAAGGTCGCATGTCATTCCTCGAACCAAAATATAAAACATCCACTGATATTGTAGCCTAATATGTGGTAGATATTTACAACAAACTGCAAAAAAAAAAAAAAAAAATTGCTAATGGAATAGAAAAATCTGAATATTTCAAGCATGTAATTTTTTATATGCTAGGAATTTAATTCAGGTCTAATTCTATTTATTGCAATCAGATTCCAAATACTCTATAAACATTCCATTCTGTTATGAATCAGAAAAAAAATTATAAAATCACAGCACTTTTTTTTTTAAGTACTTCATCTACTTCAACAATGTTACACAAAGATCGAGCCATAACCATTGTAAATGTCACTTAATTCCACAGGGTGTCGATAATGGTGCACACCGGCGAAATTGATCACTATTATCGACACCTCACGTGATTCTCAAACGCGCGTTTAGAGACAAAATGGCGACTGTCAAATGAAAGAATAAGAAACAAAGTAGGTTTCAACAAAGATGTCATGAAATATCGGTGAATTTGATGAGTAAAAACATATCCATGATCTTTCCACCATGCTTACCTGTGATGATAACGTCCAGGTTTTCCTCGAATTGCTGATCGTGCTGAAAAAAATTCCATCTCAGGTAACGAGCTGTCATCAGACGACAAGCTCAAAGGGTGAGGCGGGTCTTCCGGTTGAGTAATTAACCAGTAATAACTGTTGTAACTGAAACTCGCCTTTGTAAAATTGTTTTTTATTGGTAAATCTGGAAAGGTGTCAATAACTATGGACTGTCTATAATTTTAGCTGCTGCTCTATATATTGTTGTTTGTTCTCAAATGCATTAAGAAGGCAAGAAATTGCACTAATTAACTTTTTTTTATAAACTCTCTTTATTGAATTTAAACAAAGGACAATAACACAACAAAATACATCACATCCCACCCACCCACCCGCCCCCTACCCCCCATAGACAGCTACGCAACGCAGATATTAACAAAAAACAAGTAGTAGTAATGTCAATAATAATAATTATAGTCATAGTCATACAAGAAATCAGGAAAAAATGAATAATAGAATAAAAACATAAATAAACAAAAAATACTACTAACAATTAAAAATAAAATAAAATGAAATAAAATAAAAGGGAAGATTGGCTCCAAACCATAAGATACAGAAACAAAAAGACATACAGCAGTCTAAATGCATCTGTGAGTTAGTCAAGTTACTCTGTTAATCTAACTTATGTAGGTATAATCTTAACCCTAGGACAGTCACATGAAAGCAATCACTAAATCGGCATTTTATCACCTAAAAAACATTTCCAAACTAAGAGGACTTATGTCAAAAAATGATCTGGAAAAACTTATACATGCCTTCATCTCTAGCAGGGTTGATTACTGCAATGGCCTTTTCACAGGCCTGCCAAAAAAGACCATCAAACGACTTCAGCTGGTTCAAAATGCAGCAGCTAGGGTTCTCACACGAACAAAAAGAACAGAGCACATTACTCCAATTCTAAGGTTCCTTCACTGGCTTCCAGTAAGCTACAGAATTGACTTTAAAGTATTGCTGCTGGTGTACAAATCTCTAAATGGTACAGGGCCCAATTACCTCTCTGATATGTTGCAGCGGCCTAACCCAATCAGATCTACCAGATCGCAGCAGAAAAATTTACTGGTAAAACCTGTTGTTAAAACAAAGTGTGGTGAAGCAGCTTTTAGCTACTATGCAGTCCAGCTATGGAACCAACTGCCAGAGGACATCAAAAATGCTCCTGCTGTTGGCAGCTTCAAATCTAGACTAAAGACCAAGCTGTTCTCAGATGCTTTCTGCTAACTGATTAATATTGTCATCTTTACATGTTTTAAACTTTACTTAACTTTTACAGTCTTTGCATGTTTTAAACTTTACTTAACTTTTATTCTATTTTATTCTGCTGTTTTTTTACTGAACTTTTACTTCATTTTATTATTTTATTTCTACTATTGTTTAATTCTTATTATTTTTTTCTCTCTTCTTCCCCCTTTATTTTATGTAATTTTATTTTCTATTGTTTACTATTTTGCTTTTACCTCTGTAAAGCACATTGAACTGCCACTGTGTATGAAATGCGCTATATAAATAAACTTGCCTTGCCTTGCCTTGCCTTGCCTAGGAGGTGGGGTTTTTATTCAGAAAGGTACTAAGTTCACCTCTTCTAAGCAGATGCCCCAAATCCTGTGGCAAATAGTTTAGGAAGGGGGACCAGATTTTTAGAAACCGCTCATCCTTTTCCTTAATAATAGCCTGTAATCGTTCGTGTGGGAGGAAGTTAAAAATCTCTCTGTACCACTGAGTAATAGTTGGTGGGGACTCTTTAATCCAATTGTGCAAAATGCACTTTCCGGCAATTAAAAGGAGCTTTTCAAGAAGAGTATATCTTGATGCTGAGAGTTGAAGTTCTCTAGAGGGGAGACCTACAAGGAAAACACACGGGTCTTTCTTGATCTCGACCTCAAGTATCTCAGTGATTATTTTAGCAATGCGAGTCCAGAATCTGGAGATGAGCTTGCATTCCCAGAAGCAATGATAATAGGTCGCCCTTTGTGAGTGACACTTAATGCAAAGAGGAGAGATGGATCTGTCCATTTTGTGCAAAATAACAGGGGTGATGTGGAGCCTATGAAGTATTTTGTATTGAGTCTCTCTAAATCTGTTCCATGTAGATACAGAACTAACTAACTAACTCTATAGCCACTTTCCAGTCATCTTTTATGTATTCATTACCCAAGTCTCCCTCCCATTTCAGGGTAATATTGGGGAGCTCATACACATCTGGCGCAGTAAGTCGGGAATAAAAGGCAGACGCAAAGTGTTCTATAGTTCTGCGTTCCAAGAGAAATCTTTCTGGATCGTTAGGAGGTAGTCTAATAGGGGAAAAACTTGTTAGGGAAGCTATAAAATGCCTAATTTGTAAATAACCAAAAAATGTGTCATGGGGACGTCATATAATTCTTGTATCTGCTGGAAAGACATTAGGGTGTTATCTTTGAACAAGTCTGCAAATACATGAATCCCATTTTCTCGCCAAGCAGAGAACACAGAGGACCCAATGCCTGCTGGGAAATCAGGGTTATGAGTAATGGGAGATAATAAAGATTTAACATTCTTTCTCCCTAAAAACATAACTATATCGCGCCACACTCTGACACTATTGTTGGTTTGATCAAAATAAATTATCATTAAATCTGTCGAAAACAAAAATCTCATCTCATCTCATTATCTCTAGCTGCTTTATCCTGTTCTACAGGGTCGCAGGCAAGCTGGAGCCTATCCCAGCTGACTACAGGCGAAAGGCGGGGTACACCCTGGAAAAGTCGCCAGGTCATCACAGGGCTGACACATAGACACAGACAACCATTCACACTCACATTCACACCTACGGTCAATTTAGGCTACGTTTACATTACGTCGAATCAGCGGATCATCAGATTAATGTTCTTAAAACGATTCGCGTTTACACTAAAACCGTTAGCCGTGCACATAGCAACGCCAATACGCGGATACGCTCGGCTCCGCAGGCATCCTGCGCTCCAAATCACTCCGCCCTGAACAGCGAGTGCCCTCTGGAGGGTGCGCACTCCGGCCCTGCGCAGCTCACACAGCGCGCGAGTGAAGTGAACAAGCCACGATTCGGGACTGAGCTGCTGTGTGTGAGATCCCAGCGCAGATCACTTATTACTTGCAAGTGGAAGGATGGCAAGCCTAAAGACAATCATAACTACACAATGGGCAGTATTTGCATCAGTATTTGCAGTATTTTCATACTTTTATACTCTTTAAGGAAAGGTGATACAAGGCGGAAGTCCGCGCCGTTTTTCAGCAGTCGCGTCACATGACCAACGCCAGCGAATCAGGAAGGTGGATGTCACAGTGACGTTGTCCAATGAGACGCCAGCTAGAGCTCAGCACAGCGTATTCGCGTATTCTGAATGTTTACACAGCACTGGAGCTGATATGATCTAGATTGAATACGTGGACGCTGGCGGATTCCCGTTTCCCCGCTTTTCCAGGGGGTTTAATGTAAACGGACAGTGCATCCGCGAAGAAAACGAGACAGATACGGTCTAGTGTAAACGTAGCCTTAGAGTCACCAGTTAACCTAACCTGCATGTCTTTGGACTGTGGGGGAAACCGGAGCACCCGGAGGAAACCCACGCGGACACAGGGAGAACATGCAAACTCCGCACAGAAAGGCCCTCGCCGGCCATGGGGCTCGAACCCGGACCTTCTTGCTGTGAGGCGACAGCGCTAACCACTACACCACCGTGCCTAAAACAAAAATCATGTTATTTAATAATTATAAAATAAATAGGGCAATAAATGTACAGGTAGATGGTGTGGATATTGAAAGAGTTTCTAATAATAAATTTCTTGGGGTAATAATAGACGATAGAATTTTTTTTTTAAAAGATATTTTTTGGGCTTTTTTCACGTTTATTGGATAGGACAGTGCAGAGACAGGAAATGAGCAGGAGAGAGAGATGGGGAGGGAGCGGGAAATGACCTCGGGTCGGAATCGAACCCGGGTCCCTAGATTTATGGTGTGGCGCCTTATCCACCTGAGTCACGACGCCCCCATAGACAAGCGAATTAATTGGAAATCACATATAAAATACATACTAATGAAACTATCAAGAAGCATATCTGTGTTGAGTAAAGCTAAGCACGTCCTGGACTATAATTCACTCCGCATTCTTTACTGTTCCCTGGTTTTACCGTATTTAAATTACTGCTCAGTGGTGTGTGGAAATACGTATAAATGTTCACTTCATGCAATAACTATACTTCAAAAACGAGCTATAAGAATAATTCATAGTGCTGGTTATCGAGATCATACTAATTCACTATTCTTAAATTCAAAATGTTTAAAATTCAGGGATATTATAGAATATAAAACTGCCTTAGTAATGTACAAAGTAAGGAATTATAAAGTACCAAGGAATATCCAAATAATGTTCTCGGATAGAGAGGTGGGCTATAATTTTAGGGGGAAATTGAAATTTAAAATTTGCAGTGCTAGGACCACGTTAAAAATGTTCAGTATCTCTATTTGTGGAGTAAAGCTATGGAACAGTTTGAATGTGGAGCTCATGAAATGTACAACTATAAACCAGTTCAAAAAAAGGTATAAGGAACAGATCTTTGAGGTATAGGCAGGAGGAATTACAATGACATTCTATTGATAATATAAGTATATATATGTGGGTATGGGTACATACGGATATATAAAAAGTGAGTATTTGTATATATATGTATGTATGTATGTATGTATAGTACATAACTGTATATAATATATAAGCATAATATGCATAATTATGATATGGGTGTCTGTGTACGTATGGATGTGTATAGTTATAGGTATGTGTATATGTATGTACTGTATATATGTATTGTATGTGTGTATATATGCATAGCATAAGTATATATATATATATATATATATATATATATATATATATATATATATATATATATATATATATATATATATATATATATATATATATCAGTGGCGGCTGGCTTTTGTAAAAGTGAGGGAGGAAGGAATGCTTGGTTGAAGGTCACGGGCCCCAATGCGACCGCACCTGCTGGACCGGCTATAGTTACACGCACAGGTTGAGTTGATAATAGTTTTTCCTGAATAATTCATTAACATCCTTTCCACGGTGTCAAACAACTGGCAACAGTCAACAAGTAAAAGAACAACAATAACATTATTTCACAACTATTTACATGGGATATAGCCGTGTTTAAGACAAACATTGATGTTAAGGAATGATTCAGGCCAACTGATTGAGGCTCCCTATTTATATATCAAGTCAATTCTCCGTGCTGTCTGATTTGCAAATCTATCTGTGACCTGATCGTACCACGCTGGATCTTTTTGGAGTGTCTTGAGAATCTTTTTTTCAATTGAAATAATGGCCAGATGTTTTAATCTCTCCTGCCCCATTGCGTTGCGTGTGTACGTTTTAATTCTCTTGAGGCACGAAAAACTCCTTTCAACCCCTGCAGAGGTTGCGCCAATTGTTCCAATCAGGGACATGAGCCTGTACAACTGTGGCATCGCCCCATCAAGACCGCTGGACTTCATGAAGCCAAGGGCATCGCAAAGTTTTCTTGATGAATTTATTTCTGCATTGTGATAAAAATGCTGCAGTTCGATTCTCAGCTTTTCTTGATCAAAAAGGTGGCCATATGTCTCCATCAAATTTGACAGTAGCTGCGTAGGAAATGATATTTTGAACGGGTCGAATTTCGCCGCATCCAAAAGCTCCATGAAGCGCAAGCGGTCGAGGTGTTGAAAGCGCTGAGTTATTTGAGTGCGCAAGTTGTCGTGGATGGAATCATAAAGTGCTCTGTAGGACTGACGGGGATTAAGCAGCCTTCTTTTGACCCTGTGAGACAAGTCAGGGTCTTCTGTTAGAGAGGCAGCCCTGGCGTAGATTTTGTCAAAGGCGCTCTGTACTTTTAGCTCATCCAATATTTGCAGGAGATTCTCTATTCGCCGTTTGCAAAAGGCGACATCCATGGATTTGTGCTGCAAGATGTCAAACACCACGTCAGTGTGCGAAAACAACTGCTCAAAAGTGAAGAGTAAAAACGCAAATTCAAACTCTTGCATTTTCGACCTCAAACCATCAGCTAAACGTATTGTCTCATCATCCATCATTGGGCGCTCAGTAATGTTCTCGAAAATCTGAAGTAGTTCGTCATAATTTGAAGCAACCGTGTTCACGACCCTAGAGGAAAAGTTCCAGCGAATGGGAGCGCTCCGGGGAATGCGGGCGCAACTGAACTCCTCGAGTAAAGAAACCCTCTTGCTGGACTTGGAGAAAAAAGACGTGAAGCCACCCAAGTGAGCAAAGAAGTATTTTGCTTGGGGAATGGTCTTAACACCCTGACTTAAAACTAGGTTTAAGCGATGTGCATAGCAGTGGACAAACGTTGCACAGGGAGCCAATTCTCTCACTTTAGCCTGAAGGCCATTCAAGTCCGAGGCCATGACCGCGGCACCATCGTAAGTCTGAGCGACAAGTTTATCCTTGAAATTGAAACCTGACAACTCAGTCTGCACGAAATCGAACAAGGATTGTGCACTGCGACCACTGGACACATCAAAAAATCCTAGAAAGCGTTCCTGAATTGTACCTTGATTATCGACATAGCGCAAGATGACAGACAGTTGTGAATGACAGCTTATGTCTGTGGTCTCGTCGATTTGCCACGAGAAGAAGGGTGCCGTGTTAAGTTGCTTTTGGATTTCTGAATTAATTGAACCAGCTATAGCGGATATTAGATCATTCTGGATTGTTTTTGACATGCCTGTGAAGACAGTCGAACTTTCCAGATGCTCTGCCAGAACACGATCATAGCGAGCAATAACCTCCGCTAGCTCCCTGTAATTGCCCTTATTGTCCGAATTCCCCCCTTCTTCATGTCCCCTCAGTGACAACTCTTGCATGCCTAGGTAGGCTGTTGCATCTATCAGACGTTTTAATACCTCTCTATTGCGACTCACTTTAGCATTGTGCTGCTGGATTTGCAGCCGCACACTCTCGTCTACCACCCTATCTATTGGCATGGTGCCTAGTAAGGACAGTCGGATAGCAGCACCAACGTGGTCTTGACACTTCTCATGGCGTTTGGTTGCCCTATCTAGATTTTTTAAATCATTGAAACCATGAACACTCCACGCTTGTGATTTGGCATTGTTCATTAGCAAACAGGGCCAGCAATATAATCGATGGGTGGTAACGCTACCAGTGAGCCATGTGTACCTAGCAAACCATGTAGCATTCACTGTACTGCCTTTGCCATTGGGTTTTGTGATTTCGATTTTAGGGGTTGGTCTACCTGCTGCTTTGATGGCTAATTTTTCACTGTAGCTCAGCCCATGGAAGGGTTTTGCAAGCAAAACATTCACCACGTCCTCTGTTTCCATTACTTTATTCGTAGAATATCTATAACATAGTCAATCCACTTCCACCTCGCCGTTCTCACTCTGACTGCCGAAGTGCCCGAGTCACCGGATCTAGAAGTTAAGTTTGATAAGATAACCCCTCCCCCCAGGCAGCTAAGGCCTCTACTTATTGGTTCATTGCGCAACTAGGGCTGCAGCCTATTGGTTGATATTTTGTAGCACTTGTCAGATCTCTTAGCTAGTTCCACCCTCTTAGAGGAGGATTTTCCTCCTCTCTCTCATTGAAGTCTGTGTTAACCACGAGCCGCCAGTGCCGGAGACTGTTTGAATCGGAGTGAATGGGAGCCGAAGGGAGGAAGATCCTCCGTGCAGTAATTTCTAATAGCGAGCGATAGGGGGTGCTAATGTAATTTCACCCAGAGAAACGAATATAATGTACATGTCGTATTTGGCAGTAAAATAGTAATATTCAAGGACAGCAATTCATTAAATTGGTCAAGACAATTTCAACTTTTTATTCTTAGAATTTTTAAGGAGGATCTTCCTCCCTCTCCTCACTGGAGAAGCCACCTGTGATATATATATATATATATTTGATTTGGGCGATATTATACCATGTTGGTATGTCTTGGTATGTTGGTTTTTTTTTTTTGTTGTTGATTTTGCTTTCTTTTGTATATATAGTTTATTATGGTGGAAAGTGATGTTTGATTAACGGTGGTATAGAGGGTTAGGATTTGATAAGTTATTTACTTCTTCCTAATCCTTTCCGAACATTATTATGTTATTGCCTTGTGGCTACGCTGTTCTGTTTATTATGATGTTTTGATGATTACATTTTTTATTTTTATTTTTTGTTTGTTTTATATCTTCTTTACTGTTCGGAATCAATCAATCAATCAATCAATCAATCAATCAATCAATCAATCAATCAATCAATTGTACAACTATTGTAAATGATAGGATTAAGTTTTATCTCAGATTTAATGTTAACTATGTCACAGGTAACCAGGCTCCATGGACAATGTGGGAAACGCCCAAGAGTCAACACATGCCTCGTTCCTAATATATGTTTGAAGCCATAACCAAAGATGCCGAGCATGGCAGGCCCAGTTGTAGAAAATCAAATTAGGTACAGAAAGGCCGCCCGTATCTGTAGGCAGTTGTAACAGTTTAAACCTCTGTCTGGGCTTCTTGCCTTGCCAAATAAACTTTGAGACTGCCCTTTCCAAGTCCCTATTGACTTTCTTTGTTAGATATATACGTAGGAAGCATCTGCAAGGGGTATAATAGACGGGGAAGGGCATTCATTTTGATTAGACTAATTCGACCAAACAATGACAATGTTTGTTAGTCCAGTTAGTTCAAAATGCAGCAGCAAGAGTCCTTACTAGAACTAGAAAATATGACCACATCACGCCTGTCTTATCCACACTGCATTGGCTCCCAATCAAATTTCGTATTGATTACAAAATACTACTATTGACATTTAAAGCACTAAATGGTCTCGCACCACAGTACCTGAGTGAACTTCTGCTCCTCTATGACCCGCCACGCCTACTTAGATCAAAAGGTGCAGGCTATCTGCTGGTACCTCGTATAGTGAAGGCTACATCAGGGGGCAGAGCCTTTTCTTACAAAGCTCCACAGTTATGGAACAGCCTTCCAAGTAATGTTCGGGAATCAGACACAGTCTCAGCATTTAAGTCTAGGCTGAAAACATATTTGTTTAGTCAAGCCTTTTGTTAATGGTGTTTATGAGGTAAAGGTGTAGATCTAGAGGGTCCTCAGACATAGAGTGTTTTGGTAAACTAGGATGTATGGATGCTGTCAGTCCCCACTCACTTGCTCACTCGAGTTTGTTGACGGTGTAGTGGCTGGCTGCTTTATGTCCCGGGGCTCCCTCATGCCTGTGTTACCTTCTGGCTCTCCCCTTTTAGTTATGCTGTCATAGTTAGTTGCCGGAGTCCCTGCTTGTACTCAGTGCAATATGTATACTGTTCCTACTTATTTAGGTGACATTGGGCATACCTAACCACCTGCATTTTCTTTCCCTCCCCCCCCCCAAAATCTGTCCCTCTGAGTTACCTGGAGTCAACAGAAAATCTTTTGGTGGAGAGGGTGGAGACCTCGACTGGCTATCGTAGCCTGCAGGGAATTGAATTGTCTTGGCCAGCCCTAAGGGTCCCATCTGCATCTCATCATTGCTGAGGAGTGTGCTCCCATCACCCAATCAAGCATCCAGCCAGAGCAGGTCATGATATTTTTTAACCATATTAACAAGCCATTGTTGTGTATTATGCCTGATGTCAAGACTCTTGTCTCTGCGAGCCTACCACACAGACTTAATACTTGGGTCATTTTTAGGGCATACCTAACAACCTGTGTGTCCCCCCCCATCTGTCCCTCTGAGTTACATGTTGGTCCTGGGATTGAGATGCTGGCCTCTTCTGCCCCTCGGACTTGCTTGATCCATCCTGGTACCCTGTGTCTGGTCAGAGTTTTATCGCATCGCTCCTGTGGAGGATAGCCCCATGAGGACAGTTGAGGGTTATACCTGGAGGATGCTCTGGACTCTTACAGTAATGCTTTTATGGCTGAGGACTACAGTTGACTTGCTAACTTTAGGACTGCAGTTGTCATGAACAGTTTTGCACTCAAGTTTCCATCAATGAAGAGTTATAACATCAGTGAAACTGTCTTCATGTAAAAACTGTTAATGTTATAGTCATGCTGTCTGTTGTTGCCCAAATGAGGATGGGTTCTCTTTTGAGTCTGGTTCCTCTCGAGGTTTTTTCCTCATGTCGTCTAAGGGAGTTTTTCCTTGCCACCGTCGCCACAGGCTTGCTCATTGGGGATAGATTAGGGACAAAATTAGCTCATGTTTTAAGTCATTCAAATTCTGTAAAGCTGCTTTGCAACAATGTTTATTGTTAAAAGCGCTATACAAATAAACTTGACTTGACTTGACAATGGTAGATTATGCCATCGCTCATGATCTCTCTTGACTGCTGCGCACACTGGGGCAAAATTAAGTTTCCACAACTCCCTCAAATCTGGAGAAATCTTAACTCCCAAGTATGTAAAACCAGAAACTGACCATCTAAAAGGGAAATCATCCAAAACATCAGAGTTATTCAAGGGCCCAAGAGGCATGGCTTCTGAGTTCTCATCTTATCTCATTATCTCTAGCCACTTTATCCTGTTCTACAGGGTCGCAGGCAAGCTGGAGCCTATCCCAGCTGACTATGGGCGAAAGGCGGGGTACACCCTGGACAAGTCGCCAGGTCATCACAGGGCTGACACATAGACACAGACAACCATTCACACCTACGGTCAATTTAGAGTCACCAGTTAACCTAACCTTCATGTCTTTGGACTGTAGGGGAAACCGGAGCACCCGGAGGAAACCCACACGGACATGGGGAGAGCATGCAAACTCCACACAGAAAGACCCTCACTAGCCACAGGGCTCGAACCCTTCTTGCTGTGAGGCGACAGCGCTAACCACTACATCACCGTGCCGCCCCGGCTTCTGAGTTATCAAAATTAATTTTATATCCAGATATGGTGCTGAATTCATTTAATATGCTCATAATAGCTGGGATGGACAACTTAGGGGATGTCACAAACAAGATGATGTCATCAGCGTACAGGGCAATTTTATGCTCCCTGGTACCCAGCTCAATTCCTCTCACATCAGCATGCAACTGTATAAGCTCTGCTAGTGGTTCCAAAGCCAAAGCAAAAAGTAAAGGACTAAGTGGGCATCCCTGACGAACACCTCTAGCCACTGAGAAACACTCAGACCGAAGGCCATTGGTTATGACCGCAGCTTTAGGAGAGTGATATATAGTTCTAGTCTATTTAAGAAAGTCACCCCCCAAGCCAAATCTCTGCATTATATCAAATAAGTAGTTCCATTCGACTCTGTTGAAGGCCTTTTCAGCATCAAGGGAGATAGCCAGAACTTTCTGCTACTTCTGAGTTGTAAACTGTACAATATTCAATAGCCTTCTTACATTACTGAGGGAATAGCGCCCACGAATAAAACCAGTCTGATCAGGGTTTATAAGTACTGGGAGCAAGTCCTCCAAACGTCTCACCAGAAGCCTGGAGAGTATCTTACTATCAACTGAAATTAAACTAATAGGTCTATAGGACCCACATTGGTCAGCTGGCTTGCCCTTCTTCAGAATAACAGATATATGGGTGAGATTTAAAGTAGGGGGGAGACAGCCCTTGTCAAAAGAATACAAAAACATATCAGTTAGGGGGTTAACTAACACCTTACTAAAAGTCTTATAAAAATCAGGATCAAAACCGTCTGGGCCGGGAGCCTTGCCCCCTTTGAGGTCATTGATAGTTTCTAGAACTTCTTCTTTGCAAATTGGTCTACTTAATTCTGCTTTTTGTTCAACAGACAAAGATGGCAATTCCATTCCATCCAGAAAGTTGGATCTGACTACTGAAGAGGATGTGCAGTCTGAGCTATAAAGTTCCTCATAGAATAACCTCATAACTTTATTTAGATCTGCTGATTTGAAGTGTCTAGACCCATGTTTATCTGTTAGAGATGAAATCAAATTTGGCTCAGTTTTACCACGTGCCAGCCGAGCAAGTAGCCTGCCAGGTTTATTGCCTGATTCAAATAACCTGTGTTTCGCAAAGAATATTTGTTTTTCTGCTTTGTGGGTTAACAGCAGATTTAGAGCAGAGCGGGCTGCCCCTAACTGTTTTGCCAAGGAGGTACTGTATGAGAACCTGAGCTGAGCCTCAAGGTCAAGCACAACCCTCTCAAGTTCCAATTGTTTTTTAATGGCATCCTTCTTCTGTGCTGAAGAGTATGATATAATGGCCCCACGTATATATGCTTTGGCAGATTCCCATAGGGTAGAGGGACTAATGCCAGGTGTTCTATTTTCAGCAAGAAAATGCCCAATTTCCCCAGTAATATATTCAATGAAACACCGTTTTCGTAGCAGAACAGGATTCAGTCGCCAGTATCTACAGGTTGGGTCCCTATAAGGAGGGGAGATGGTTACAGCAATAGGAGAATGGTCAGAAATAGACTGAGTACCAATTGTACAATCTACTATCCTATTTAGGACTGACCTTGATGAGAAAAAGTAGTCTAATCTAGCAAAAACTTGGTGAGGGATAGAAAAAAAGGTGTAATCTTTATCCAAAGGGTGCAATGTTCTCCAGGTATCATATAATTCAAGCAATTTGGTGCTCTTCCTTGATAGAGCAGAATGTGGAGGTGAAACATCAATGTTAGGGTTAAGTACACAGTTGAAGTCACCTCCTATGACCATGTATGAAGAGGAAAGTGAAGCCAGGTCTGAGAGAAGCTGCGGAAAAAAAGATGCTTCATAAGCAGTCGGGGCGTATATACATCCAAAACCAACATGCTCGCCAAATAAATACCCAGACAGAAGTACGTAGCGACCTTCTTTGTCAGTTATCGTTTTATCAAGGGTAAAAGGCAAGCTGCGATGTAAAAGAACAGCAACCCCTCTGCTTCTGGAGTTATGTGAAGAGCAAAACACCTGTCCCACCCAGCCCCTCCTTAATTTAGCATGTTCTAAGTCAGACAAGTGAGTCTCCTGAAGAAAAGCTAACTGACATTTCTCCCTTTTCAGGAAGGAGAGTATTTTCTGACGTTTGATAACATGATTGATGCCCTTCACATTAAGAGATACAATTTTGATGTCACTCATTAATTAAATGTGTGTTGAGTACTGTGGAATTGGTATCTGAGTAAGAAGAAACCATAGGTAGATAGGTTGAAGATGAAATCAGATGTAGCTTAATGGCAGGAGCATAATTCACAGAATTGCTGAAAAATAATACAATAAATAAAGCTGTCTCTAAAGGTTCATCCCCAAATGATGGAACACATCCCCCCCAAAAAAACAAGCAAACCCCACCCAGAACAGAAAGAAAAAACAGCCATAACATGGCATTCAGTGACTTGGGACAAGTGAAGCTAAGTGGTGTCCCTCCATCAATAAGTGAGAACAAAACATGAGCAGAAGGTAATTCCATTCCTCTAATGCACAATCCCCACATCCCCCCATCGGCCAATTAGTGCATTGAAAACCCCTTTCAGGATTGAAAACAAACAAACAAAAAAAACCAAGTAATTAAGCGATGCATGTAGGCTATAAGAAGAAAAATACTGTATGCAGCCCCATAACAAAAAATCAGTCAAGTAAATTTCCTGATTTAATAAGCAAAAATAGCACCACAAATGTAGACTAACTGCAATTACTTGCAAACAAAAATGAGGAATCTTCACAGTCTTTGAGCAAGTCCTTATATCCAGTAAATAGGTTAGACTCGGACCAGTATGAAAATAACAAACAAATAAACCAAAAAAAAAAAAGGTAGCAAGTAGCCTACCAAAAAATAAAACAGGTGTCTTACAGGCAAATTAAATTCACAAACGCCATATAGAATGACATTCCTTATGGGCTAGCCTAGATGAGGATTGAAACAAAAAGGTAGCCTAATTCGGTTCTACAATCAATAGCCTAGTAGTCAATCGGATCCAAACTTGGTCAGAAATTCATCCGCATCTTTAGGAGACTCGAAGGAGTGGGCCTCGCCATTGAGGGTGAAGCATAGAGTGGATGGATAGTGCATTTGGAACTGTATTCCTCTCTGGATAAGTTGTTCACGTGTGGCGTTGAACTGGCACCTAGCCTCCCTCACTCGAGGTGACAAGTCCTGTCGGATGTAAACCTTATTCCCCTGATAGGAGATTTCGTTCTTTTCTCTGATGGCTGTAAGGATCTTCTGCTTGTCATTGTAGTTGTGCAAGTTTAGAATAACAGGTCTGACATAGTTTTTCTTTCGTGGCCCAAGGGCTCTGTGAGCTCGATCAATCTTTATAGACCCACGCTTTGTTTCCAAACCCAGTATGTCAGGTAGCCACGATTAAAAAAATTTGACTCCGTGTCCCTTCCGTACCTTCTTTGAGGCCGATGATACGTAAATTGTCCCTGCGACTTCGGTTTTCAGTGTCTTCGGCTCGGTCGGTTAGGGACTTAACTTTTTGCTCAAGTTCGGCAACTTTACTCTCCAGAGAACTTGTACGATCATCACACTCTGAGATATGACTCTCTGCATCTGTTATCCTATTAGTATTTTCTTCGATGTGGCCATTCAAACCGTGCAAGGAAGACTGTAACTCGGCGAATTTCAGCTCCATCAAGGTGCTAATCTTCTCCGTGACATTTTGAGCAATGGTGTTAGCAACGCTATCCTCGGCGTCGCCATCATCAGCACCAGAATCAGGATTAGCTGACTGTATTTTCTTGTCAATACGCGTTTTCCTTCTAGTAGTTTCTCGCTGATTTGTGTTCCCTTCGGTTCCAGACATGTTTTCTGGTAAAATACTATAAATGCCTGTGGTTTAATCAGTTATAATTAAAGATTTTTGGCCTTCGGGGCAGGAGGGCGACAGAAATGAACCTCTCATGTCAAATGCATCACGTGACCCACACTGATTAACTTTTGACGAGGCATACCTGTTAATTGAAAAGCATTTCAGGTGACTACCTCATGAAGCTGGTTAAGAAGATGCCAATAGTGCACAAAATGCCACCAAGGTGAAAAACTACTTTGAAGTATCCAAAAATATTAAACATATTTTTGTTTTGATTTTCACACCTTTTTGTTTATCACATAATTCCATATACAGTTGCAGCCAGAAGTTTACATACAGTTTAGAAAAAGACACAAACTTTTTTTCCCTCCATGTCTGACAGTAAAATTGAGGAAACTTTTCCTGTTTTAGGTCAGTTAGGATCCCCATTTTTTTTTCTTTGTAAAATGTCAGAATAATCAAAGAGGGAATTTTTTTCGAGAATTTTTCATGACTTTAATCAAAGTCAGAAGTTTACATACACTAAGTTGACTGTGATTTTAAACAGCTTGCATTCCACATGATGATGTTTTGGCATTAGAAGCTTCTGATTGGCTAATTGACATCATTTGAGTTAACTGGAGGCAGACTTGTGGATGTATTTTAAGGCACACCTTCAAACACAAGGGCCTCTTTGCATGACATCATGGGAAAATCAAAAGAAATCAACCAAGACATCAGGAAAAAAATTGTGGGTCTTCACAAGTCTGGTTCATCCTTGGGTACAATTTCCAGATGCCTGAAGGTCCCACGTTCATCTGTCCAAACAATAATACGCAAGTATAAACACCATGGGAGCACACAGCCATCGTACCGCTCAGGAAGGAGATGGCTTCTGTGTCCCAGAGATGAATGTGCTTTGGTGTGAAATGTACAAATGAAGCCCAGAACAACAATGAAAGATCTTGTAAAGATGCTGGCTGAAACCGGTAAGAGAGTATCATTATCCACAGTAAAACGAGTTCATGAGCTGAAAAGCCGCTCAGCAAGGAGAAAGCCACTGCTCCAAAACCACCATAAAAAAGCCAGAGTACAGTTTGCAGCTGCACATGGGGACAAAGATCTGAATTTTTGGAGACATGTCCTGTGGTCTGATAAAACAAAAATTGAACTGTTTGGTTATAATGATCATTGTTATGTTTGGAGGAGAAAGGGGGACGCTTGCAAGCCTCAGAACACCATCCCAACCGTGAAGTATGGCGGTGGCAGCATCATGTTGTGGGGCTGTTTTGCTGCAGGAGGGACTGGTGCACTTCACAAAATAGACGCCGTCATGAGAAAAGAAAATTGTGGATATATTGAAGCAACATCTCAAGACAGCAACCAAAAAGTTAAAGCTTGGGCGTGGATGGGTCTTCCAAATGGACAATGACCCCAAGCATACCTCTAAATTAGTTGTAAAGTGGCTTAAGGACAACAGAGTGAGGGTATTGGAGTGGCCATCACAAAGCCCTGACTTCAATCCTGTAGAAAATTTGTAGGTGGCACTGAAAAGGCGTGTGCGAGCATAAGAAGGCCCACAAATTTGGTTCAACCCCACCAGTTCTGTCAGGAGAAATGGGCCAAAATTTCAGCAAGATATTGTGAGAAACTTGTGTAAGGCGACCCAGAACACTTGATCCAAGTTAAACAGTTCAAAGGCAATTCTACCAAATACTAACCAAGTGTATATACTAACCAACTTTTGACTTTAATGAAAGCAATTAAAAATTCTCGAAAAAAATATCTCTGATTATTCTGACATTTTACAAATTTAAAAAAAATTAAATTGGGGATCCTCACATCACATCACATTATCTCTAGCCGCTTTATCCTTCTACAGGGTCGCAGGCAAGCTGGAGCCTATCCCAGCTGACTACGGGCGAAAGGCGGGGTACACCCTGGACAAGTCGCCAGGTCATCACAGGGCTGACACATAGACACAGACAACCATTCACACTCACATTCACACCTACGGTCAATTTAGAGTCACCAGTTAACCTAACCTGCATGTCTTTGGACTGTGGGGGAAACCGGAGCACCCGGAGGAAACCCACGCGGACACGGGGAGAACATGCAAACTCCACACAGAAAGGCCCTCGCCGGCCCCGGGGCTCGAACCCAGGACCTTCTTGCTGTGAGGCGACAGCGCTAACCACTACACCACCGTGCCGCCACATTTTGAAATTTCATGCCAAATATTGGCTCATTTGGAATTTCATGACAGCAACACATCTCAAAAAAGTTGGGACAGGGGCAATAAGAGGCTGGAAAAGTTAAAGGTACAAAAAAGGAACAGCTGGAGGACCAAACTGCAACTCATTAGGTCAGTTGGCAATAGATCATTAACATGACCGGGTATAAAAAGAGCATTTTGGAGTGGCAGCGGCTCTCAGAAGTAAAGATGGGAAGAGGATCACCAATCCCCCTAATTCTGCACCGACAAATAGTGGAGCAATATCAGAAAGGAGTTCGACAGTGTAAAATTGCAAAGAATTTGAACATATCATCATCTACAGTGCATAATATCATCAAAAGATTCAGAGAATCTGGAAGAATCTCTGTGCGTAAGGGTCAAGGCCGGAAAACCATACTGGGTGCCTGTGATCTTTGGGCCCTTAGACGGCACTGCATCACATACAGGCATGCTTCTGTATTGGAAATCACAAAATGGGCTCAGGAATATTTCCAGAGAACATTATCTGTAAACACAATTCACCGTGCCATCCGCCGTTGCCAGCTAAAACTCTATAGTTCAAAGAAGAAGCCGCATCTAAACATGATCCAGGAGCGCAGACGTCTTCTTTGGGCCAAGGCTCATTTAAAATGGACTGTGGCAAAGTGGAAAACTGTTCTGTGGTCAGACGAATCAAAATTTGAAGTTCTTTATGGAAATCAGGGACGCCGTGTCATTCGGACTAAAGAGGAGAAAGACGACCCAAGTTGTTATCAGCGCTCAGTTCAGAAGCCTGCATCTCTGATGGTATGGGGTTGCATTAGTGCGTGTGGCATGGGCAGCTTACACATCTGGAAAGACACCATCAATGCTGAAAGGTATATCCAGGTTCTAGAGCAACATATGCTCCCATCCAGACGACGTCTCTTTCAGGGAAGACCTTGCATTTTCCAACATGACAATGCCAAACCACATACTGCATCAATTACAGCATCATGGCTGCGTAGAAGATGGGTCCGGGTACTGAACTGGCCAGCCTGCAGTCCAGATCTTTCACCCATAGAAAACATTTGGCACATCATAAAACGGAAGATACGACAAAAAAGACCTAAGACAGTTGAGCAACTAGAATCCTACATTAGACAAGAATGGGTTAACATTCCTATCCCTAAACTTGAGCAACTTGTCTCCTCAGTCCCCAGACGTTTACAGACTGTTGTAAAGAGAAAAGGGGATGTCTCACAGTGGTTGGTAAACATGGCCTTGTCCCAACTTTTTTGAGATGTGTTGTTTGTCATGAAATTTAAAATCACCTAATTTTTCTCTTTAAATGATACATTTTCTCAGTTTAACCATTTCATATGTCATCTATGTTCTATTCTGAATAAAATATGGAATTTTGAAACTTCCACATCATTGCATTCCATTTTTATTTACAATTTGTACTTTATCCCAACTTTTTTGGAATCGGGGTTGTAAACTTCTGGTTGCAACTGTATGTTCCATTTGTTATTTCATAGTTTTGATGTCTTCGTTCTCCAATAGAAATAGTCAAAATAGAAAGTACAATAGAAAAAAAGGAAAAATACAGAAAAACCTATGAATGAGTAGGTGTGTCCAAACTTTTGAATGGTACTGTATATCCATCCATCCATCCATCCATCCATCCATCCATCCATTATCTATAGCCACTTATTCTGTGCAGGGTCGCGGGCAAGCTGGAGCCTATTCCAGTTGACTATGGGGGAGAGGTGGGGTACGCCCTGGACAAGTCGCCAGGTCATCGCAGGATATACATTAGGGATGTAGGGGTATATTTGGATTGAACAAACGTTGGAGTTTTGTTTGTCTGTTTGCGCTCAGAAAGCATGCTGGCTTCATTGACTGGGATCCTGCAGGACATTACATTCCAGGCATTTAGCAGATGCTCTTATCCAGAGTGACATACAACATACCCAGAGCAGCTTGGGGAGCAGTTGGGGGTTAGATGCCTTGCTCAAGGGCACTTCAGCCATTCGTGCTGGTCCAGGGAATTGAACTGGTGACCTTTTGGTCCCAAAGCTGTTTCTCTAACAAAACTATAATGTAAGGCTTTACGTTCATGTGGAGCTTTACAGAGCAACTTGACAAAGCTTGTGAGGAAATTGGGAATTTGAAGATGAGAAAAAATAAATCACCTGGTCTTTTTCCAGTCTTCAGCTGTTCAGTTTTGGTGAGTCTGTTCCCATGACAGCCTCAGATTCATCTTCTTGGTTGACAGGAGTGAAACCCAATCTGGTCTTCTGCTCTTGGAGCTCATTCACCTCAAGGTTTATTGTGTTGTGTGTTCTGAGATGCTTATCTGCTCACTGTGGTTGTAAAGAGTGATTATTTGAGTTATCATGTCCTTCCTGACAGCTCAGACCAGTCTAGAAATTCTCCTGTGATCTCTCTCGTCATGGTGTTTCAGCCCGCAGACCCTCCACTCAAAGCTTTGTTTTATACACCATTCTGTGTGACCTCTACAGACTGCTGTGTGTGTATATCTTGTATGGATGCCTGACTCTCTGCATTTCCTCTAATTTACTCAATTACATTCGTACCCAAGTGACAAAACCAGAAAATTGCTGTGACTGAATAATTTATCACACAGAGCAGAATTTCCCACTCACGCTGTACATACAGTTAGGTCCATAAATATTTGGACAGAGAACATTTTTCTAATTTTGGTTCTGTACATTACCACAATGAATTTTGAACAAAACAATTCAGATGCAGTTGAAGTTCAGACTTTCAGATTTAATTCAGTGGGTTGAACAAAATGATTGCATAAAAATGTGAGGAACTAAAGCATTTTTTAAACACAATCCCTTCATTTCAGGGGCTCAAAAGTAATTGGACAAATCAAATAATTGTAAATAAAATGTTCATTTCTAATACTTGGTTGAAAACCCTTTGTTGGCAATGACTGCCTGAAGTCTTGAACTCATGGACATCACCAGACGCTGTGTTTCCTCCTTTTTAATGCTCTGCCAGGCCTTTACTGCAGTGGTTTTCAGTTGCTGTCTGTTTGTGGGCCTTTCTGTCTGAAGTTTAGTCTTTAACAAGTGAAATGCATGCTCAATTGGGTTGAGATCAGGTGACTGACTTGGCCATTCAAGAATATTCCACTTCTTTGCTTTAATAAACTCCTGGGTTGCTTTGGCTTTATGTTTTGGGTCATTGTCCATCTGTATTATGAAATGCCGACCAATCAGTTTGGTTGGATTTGAGCACACAGTATGTCTCTGAATACCTCAGAATTCATCCGGCTGCTTCTGTCCTGTGTCACATCATCAATAAACACTAGTGACCCAGTGCCACTGGCAGCCATGCATGCCCAAGCCATCACACTGCCTCCGCCGTGTTTTACAGATGATGTGGTATGCTTTGGATCATGAGCTGTACCACGCCTTCGCCATACTTTTTTCTTTCCATCATTCTGATAGAGGTTGATCTTGGTTTCATCTGTCCAAAGAATGTTCTTCCAGAACTGTGCTGGCTTTTTTAGATGTTTTTTAGCAAAGTCCAATCTAGCCTTTTTATTCTTGAGGCTTATGAGTGGCTTGCACTGTGCAGTGAACTCTGTATTTACTTTCATGCAGTCTTCTCTTTATGGTAGATTTGGATATTGATACGCCTACCTCCTGGAGAGTGTTGTTCACTTGGTTGGCTGTTGTGAAGGGGTTTCTCTTCACCATGGAAATTATTCTGCGATCATCCACCACTGTTGTCTTCTGTGGGCGTCCAGGTCTTTTTGCATTGATGAGTTCACCAGTGCTTTCTTTCTTTCTTTCTTTCTTTCTTTCTTTCTTTCTTTCTTTCTTTCTTTCTTTCTTTCTTTCTTTCTTTCTTTCTTTCTTTCTTTCTTTCTTTCTTTCTCAGGATGTACCAAACTGTAGATTTTGCCACTCCTAATAATTGTAGCAATTTCTCGGATGGGTTTTTTCTGCTTTCGCAGCTTAAGGATGGCTTGTTTCACCTGCATGGAGAGCTCCTTTGACCTCATGTTTTCTTCACAGCAAAATCTTCCAAATGCAAGCACCACACCTCAAATCAACTCCAGGCGAAACGGAGGGAAGATGGCGGCGTGAGTGGTCGCAGGGTTAGCCAGCTCCCCCCAGTCGGAAGGAAAAAGACATAAATATACAACTCGATGGCCTAAAGGCAAACTATGAGTAAAGGAATCTCAACAAGAAGTTGCAAGAGTAAAAATCACAAGGAGAAGAAACGTGAAACAACCTCTAAAGAAGCCAAAGCGGACTACCTCGAGGACATTAAAATGGCGAATCTCACAGAGGAGCTAAGAGATGGGCTCGCAGACATCAAAAAAGAAATAAAGGAGCTAAAAAGTGAGTTCCACAAAGACCTAACCTCGCTCAAAAGCGAGATAAAGAATGAGATTAGAACCATACGGGAAGAAATGGACCGCAAGCACTCTGAAAACCGACAGGAACTACAAACACAGGGCGCTAGCATTGAAGATGCGCAGGCCCGTATCGCTGAACTTGAAGAGTGGCAGGCGGACTCGTGTGCTCTTATGAGGGAGATGTCCCAACAGACACACCATCTACAAGAGAAGTTAACTGATTTAGAAGGCAGATCACGGAGGAATAATTTGCGTATTTATGGAGTACCGGAAGACGCAGAAAGAGACTTTGAATCGGTAAATAAATATGTGGAGCACCTGCTAATCACTGAACTCGGTCTACCAGAAAGAACGGAGCTCCACATCCAACGCTGCCACCGAGCCCTCGCGAAAAAACCTGGCCCAGACGCGACGCCCCGGTCTATTGTCGTCAATTTCTTGCAATTCGAGACTAAGGAAATGATCCTGCAAAAGGTATGGGGCAAAGAAAAGAAAACAATAATTATAGGAAACAAAAAAGTTTTCTTTGACCATGATTACGCGACTGAAGTTGTGCAGAAACGGAAAACTTATGCGAGCCTCAAAAAAAGACTGAAACAAGAAGGAATCAGATTTCAAACTCCGCTCGCAAAAATGAGAATATTCTGGGATGATGGCGTGAAAACATACGAAGATGCTAAAGAGGCAGCGCGAGCAATGAGGGCAAAGGGCTACGCGGTAGAAGAACCAGATGAGGAGAGGGACCCGACGGCTGCAGGGGAGAGCAGCAGTGCATTAGCTCCGGAGCGGGGCAGAACTCGGGACCGAGGTGAAGTGGATACAGCGGGATGGCAACGAGCTGGTGACAGAAGGACGCGACAAAAGGCAGCACAACGCTTTAAGGAGAGGTTACAAGAATTTAAGAGAATGTGAAACTTATTTCATTTGCAATAGTGAAATCAATGATAGCACTTAAAATCTCTTGGAATAGCCTTTACAACGATGTCCGATGGGGGGCGGGGGGTTGACGATGTGAATGGAGTTGGACATGTCTAGACTAAATAGCCATAGTGGTACTAAGTCTAGGGAGAGGCCCTCTAACCAGAGGACTTCCTCTCCACCCAGTAACAGGGGCACTGGGATAAAGAGAAAACCGCCCTGCAGGTTGAAACCCTCTTTGTTTTTGGGTTTTATTTTTGTTAGTGCGTTATATGTACATAGTTACCTAGTTCATATTTGTTGGGGTACACTTGAGAATACAACTGTGACGGTAATATGACTAACATCAAGATAATGTCGATGAATGTAAACGGTTTGAGTACGCCAGCAAAAAGAGGGAGGGTTATGACAAAACTAAGAAAGGAAAAGCCAGAAATTGTGTTCTTGCAAGAAACCCATTTATCACAGTTAGAGCATGAAAAACTCAGAACATTTGGCTACAAAACCCTATATTACAGTACATACAGGCAAGGGCGTAAAAGAGGGGTGATAATACTGCTGGCGAACTCAATCCAACTGGAATGTGAAAGAGAATACAAAGATAAAGAGGGGAGATTTGTTATTGTAAGGGGAAAGCTAATGAATGAACCAATAACATTGATTAATGTGTATGCACCTCCAGGAAGCAATAAGCATTTTTTTAAGTATCTATTCGATACCATCGCCGTGGAATCAAAAGGTATTATAATCTGTGGGGGTGACATAAATGTAGCATTATGCCATAAAAACGATATAACAAGTCTTAAAAGAAGCAAAAAGCGAATATCAAAATTTGTTAATATGTCATTGGAGGAGATGGGCCTGATCGATGTGTGGAGAATCTTACATCCACTAAGGAGAGAATATACACACTACTCGGCTACCCATAATGTGCATTCGAGGATAGACTACTTTTTTATGAGTGTTGGGGACTGTCATCTAGTGGAGGAATGCAGTATCGGAGGGGCAGCTGTGTCGGACCACAATCCACTTTATTTAAAAATTGGTTTAAATAAAAGAAAACGACAAACAGTATGGAGACTGAACACAGGTTTGCTGAATAATAAACAGAGGCAGGAAAGGATTAAAGGAGAAATCAAAACATATGTTGAGGAAAATAACAATGGTGAAGTGGACCCAACAATACTCTGGGATGCCATGAAAGCTGTCATTAGGGGGAAATTAATAGCGGAAGCTGCACTAATCAAAAAGACTAGAACAGAAACATACAAAAAGGATGAAGAAATTAAGGGAATTAGAAATAGACTTCCAAAAAACAAAATATATACCAAGAAATCAAGAACTTAAAGGCTAAAATAAATGACGTGTTAATGGACGAGGTCGAGAAAAAGCAACAGTATTTGAAACAGAGTTACTATGAAACCGGATCACGAGCTACAAAATTATTGGCAAAACGCATAAGAAAACAGCAAACAATTAATAATATATACAAAATAAGAGATCCCCACACTTAGATGCAAGTACAGTGGTGCTTGAAAGTTTGTGAACCCTTTAGAATTTTCTATATTTCTGCATAAATATGACCTAAAACATCATCAGATTTTCACACAAGTCCTAAAAGTAGTTAAAGAGAACCCAGTTAAACAAATGAGACAAAAATATTGGACTTGGTCATTTATTTATTGAGGAAAATGATCCAATATTACATATCTGTGAGTGGCAAAAGTATGTGAACCTCTCGGATTAGCAGTTAATTTGAAGGTGAAATTAGAGTCAGGTGTTTTCAATCAATGGGATGACAATCAGGTGTGAGTGGGCACCCTGTTTTATTTCAAGAACAGGGATCTATCAAAGTCTGATCTTCACAACACATGTTTGTGGAAGTGTATCATGGCACGAACAAAGGAGATTTCTGAGGACCTCAGAAAAAGCGTTGCTGATGCTCATCAGGCTGGAAAAGGTTACAAAACCATCTCTAAGGAGTTTGGACTCCACCAGTCCACAGTCAGACAGATTGTGTACAAATGGAGGAAATTCAAGACCATTGTTACCCTCCCCAGGAGTGGCCGACCAACAAAGATCACTCCAAGAACAAAGCGTGTAATAGTCAGCGAGGTCACAAAGGACCCCAGGGTAACTTCTAAGCAACTGAAGGCCTCTCTCACATTGGCTAATGTTAATGTTCATGAGTCCACCATCAGGAGAACACTGAACAACAATGGTGTGCATGGCAGGGTTGCAAGGAGAAAGCCACTGCTCTCCAAAAAGAACATTGCTGCTTGTCTGCAGTTTGCTAAAGATCATGTGGACAAGCCAGAAGGCTATTGGAAAAATGTTTTGCGGATGGATGAGACCAAAATAGAACTTTTTGGTTTAAATGAGAATCGTTATGTTTGGAGAAAGGAAAACACTGCATTCCGGCAAAAGAACCTTATCCCATGTGTGAAACATGGTGGTGGTAGTATCATGGTTTGGGCCTGTTTTGCTGCATCTGGGCCAGGACGGCTTGCTATCATAAATGGAACAATGAATTCTGAATTATACCAGCAAATTCTAAAGGAAAATGTCAGGACATCTGTCCATGAACTGAATCTCAAGAGAAGGTGGGTCATGCAGCAAGACAATGGCACTAAGCACACAAGTCGTTCTACCAAAGAATGGTTAAAGAAGAATAAAGTTAATATTTTGGAAAGGCTAAGTCAAAGTTCTGAACTTAATCCAATCAAAATGTTGTGGAAGGACCTGAAGCTAGCAGTTCATGTGAGGAAACCCACCAACATCCCAGAGTTGAAGCTGTTCTGTACGGAGGAATGGGCTAAAATTCCTCCAAGCCGGTGTGCAGGACTGATCAACAGTTACCGGAAACGTTTAGTTGCAGTTCTTGCTGCACAAGGGGGTCACACCAGATACTGAAAGCAAAGGTTCACATACTTTTGCCACACAGATCTGTAATATTGGATCATTTCCCTCAGTAAATAAATGACCAAGTATAATATATTTTTCTCATTTGTTTAACTGGGTTCTCTTTATCTACTCTTAGGACTTGTGTGAAAATCTGATGATGTTTTAGGTCATATTTATGCAGAAATATAGAAAATTCTAAAGGGTTCACAAACTTTCAAGCACCACTGTAAGTTCACCAGAGGCTATAGAGAAGGTCTTTCCGCAATATTATAGTGAATTATATGCACAACCAACATCAGCAAGTGAGGAAGAGATGGAGGTGGTCTTGAGTTCCCTGGATCTAGCCTCAATTGGCCTTGAACAGAACAAAATACTGACGGCTGAAATAACAATGGAGGAAGTGTTGGATACAATTAATAAGCTAAAAAATAAAAAGAGCCCGGGCAGTGACGGCTATCCTGCTGAGTGGTATAAGGTATTTAAGGACGAATTGGCACCACTGCTTCTGGCATCCTTTAACTGGACCCTGAAGGAAAATAAAATTCCACCCTCTTGGGATGAAGCAATAATTACTATACTTCCAAAACCTGGCAAGGATAAAGAACAATGTGGAAATTATAGACCAATTTCATTATTAAATGTAGACTATAAGATTTATACATCTATTATTTCGAATAGATTGAACACATTTTTAGAAGACATAATAGACGAGGATCAAACAGGATTCATTAAAAACCGGCAAACGCAAGATAACATCAGGAGAACTTTGCATATAGTAGATAAAGCTCAAAGAGACAAACAGGACACTCTACTAATAAGTGTCGATGCAGAGAAAGCGTTTGATTCGGTTAATTGGAGATTCCTATACAAAGTTTTAGAAAGATTTGGGTTCGATAGGGAATCAGTGCAATGTATAAAGACACTCTATCACCAACCTAATGCCAGAATCAAAGTTAATGGTAGCCTGACAAATAAAATAGACCTTCAAAGATCAACTAGACAAGGCTGCTGCTTGTCGCCAGCACTATTCGCCCTATTTATTGAGCCGTTGGCCCAAACAGTCCGACAGAATGACAAAATTAAAGGCATAATGATGAACGACACAGAACACAAGATAGGGCTTTTTGCAGATGACATCATAGCCTACCTCACACGGCCAGATGAATCGCTCCCTGAGTTGATAAAAGTGTTTGAAGCATATGGGTATCTCTCAGGATATAAGATAAACATATCAAAAACACAAATACTAACATTGCATTATACCCCTTCAAGACAGATACAAGAAGCATTTAATTTTAATTGGAAACAAAAAAAAAATCAAATATTTGGGGGTCCAAATCACTAAAAAATTGACTAAATTATATAAGGCAAACTATAATAATATGACTCAGGACATCCAAAAAGATATTGAAAGGTGGTCCACACTACCATTAGACTTAAGTTCACGTGTTGAGACTATCAGAATGAATATACTACCCAGGCTCTTGTACTTGTTCCAGGCCCTGCCTGTAGATATCCCCCGGGCTCAGTTTGTGCACTGGGACAGAATAATTTCAAGATACATCTGGGGGGGTAAAAGGCCTAGGGTGAGATATGAAACTCTCCAGCTACCAAAAGATAGGGGCGGATTGGGCCTTCCAAAACTGAAGGAGTACTACCATGCAGCCCAATTTAGATATATTGTTTGCTGGTGTAAACCAGACTATATAGCAAAATGGAAAACCATGGAAAGAGAATTCAATGGATACCCAACCCTGAGTATCATTGGAGATAAAGAAATTTACAAGAAAATTCAGGACAAAATAGATCCAATTACTGCTTTCACTTTGGAATTATGGTTCAAAGTAGTAAAAACACATAAAATAATTAATATAAGACAATTAAAGTGGGTGGCATTTGATGAAAATTTCAAACCAAATACATATGATAAAGGGTTCAAGTCATGGATAGATAGGGGAATAACAGCATGGTGCACCTTGGAAGTGAAAGGGGAGCTGGAGAGTTTTCAAAACATGATGAACAGGTATGGCCTGGAGAAACGTGATTTTCATAGATATTTACAACTAAGGGACTATTATAAGAAGGAAATTAAAAAAAGTGAGTGGTGTAATTCAAATTTTAAACAAATCATACTCAGGAAAACCAATCAGAAGTGTGTCTGTAATATATCAAGCATTGACAGCAAATACAAATTCAACTGATTATGTAAAAGAGAAATGGAAATCAGAACTTGACATAGAAATCACAGATGAAGATTGGCAAAATATGTGGATTACACACCAAACATCCACCAACTCACGGACATGGAGGGAGTTCTCTTGGAAAAACTTGATAAGATACTTCATCACTCCCATGATAAAGAACAAATACTCCAACACAAATTGCACATGTTGGAGAGAATGTGGTGAATTACAAGCAAACCATGCTCATATCTTTTGGAATTGTCATAAGATATCTGTGTTCTGGGGAATGGTTCATAATACTCTACAAACAATACTAGGATATGATGTTCCTATGAACAGTAAGACACTTTACTTGTGTAATCTAATGGAGGGAAATATCCAAAACGAAGATAAGTATTTAGTTAAAGTTCTGCTAACAGCTAGTAAAAAAGCTATAACCAAAAACTGGTGTAAAGTGGACCCACCTACCCAAAATCAATGGCTGGCGATTGTAGAGGAAATCTACATAATGGAAAAGATGACATTTCGTATAAGACTACAAGAGGAGCAAGGAGAACAAAAATGGACAAAATGGACTCTATATAAGGACTCAAACATAGACGGTCATAATGACCCTGGAGAGGAAGACTGAAAATACAATGTGATTCCCCAAGTTTCAGTTTTTTTTTCTTTTTGTCTTTGTGTATTTTTTTTTCTTTTGGTGTGATTGTTATTTCTCACTGTTGAATGAAAACATCAATAAAAATTAAAGTTAAAAAAAAAAAATCAACTCCAGGCCCTTTATCTGCTTAATTGGGAATGACATAACGAAGGAATTTCCCACACCTGCCCATGAAATAGCCTTTGAGTCAATTGTCCAATTACTTTTGGTCCCTTTAAAAACAGGGTGGCACATGTTAAGGAGCTGAAACTCCTAAATCCTTCATCCAATTTTAATGTGGATACCCTCAAATGAAAGCTGAAAGTCTGGACTTTATGTCCATGTCCATTATATAACTATAACTTGAATATGTTTCAGTAAACAGGTAAAAAAACAAAATTTGTGTCAGTGTCCAAATATATATGGACCTAACTGTATACGTCCTGTAGGAAGTCCTATTTTTAGCAGTGGTACTATATACAATTTAGAATGACGACAGGTCTACATGCATTTCCATTTCTTGTCAGTTATGCCCACGTCAGATGGCAACTAGTTTTCAACTACTTCCGTCTACCTGCGATAACAAAATTGCAGGTAGACGCAAGACTGGTCTTCTGTCGACACACGAGTGTTGCAGAGGGTCTTTAGTAGAAGCAGGTTGATGCAAGTGGATCATGATCTGTTCACATTTCAGCTGCGATTCACTTCCAATCGGTGCAAACAGCAGGTTGATGCATGTAGAGGCAGGTGGTCGTGCAACGCTTGAGTGACCAATCACGGGTTGAAGCAGTTTGGAATGTATGGAGAAGAAGAGAGGAAGGCAAAAATGCATGTTCACACGAACTCTGGTGCTGTGTCCAAAATCGCTCGCTCGTTCACTACCCCCTACTCCCGAGATAGGGAATTACTATATAGAGGACTACAACCCCAATGCCAAAAAAGTTGGGACAAAGTACAAATTGTAAATAAAAATGGAATGCAATAACTTACAAATCTCAAAAACTGATATTGTATTCACAATAGAACATAGACAACATATCAAATGTCGAAAGTGAGACATTTTGAAATTTCATGACAAATATTAGCTCATTTGAAATTTCATGACAGCAACACATATCAAAAAAGTTGGGACAAGGGAAATAAGAGGCTGGAAAAGTTAAAGGTACAAAAAAGGAACAGCTGGAGGACCAAATTACAAGTTATTAGGTCAATTGGCAATAGGTCATTAACATGACCGGATATAAAAAGAACATCTTGGAGTGGCAGCGCCTCTCAGAAGTAAAGATGGGAAGAGGATCACCAATCCCCCTAATTCTGCGCCGACAAATAGTGGAGCAATATCAGAAAGGAGTTTGACAGTGTAAAATTGCAAAGAGTTTGAACATATCATCATCTACAGTGCATAATATCATCACAAGATTCAGAGAATCTGGAAGAATCTCTGTGCGTAAGGGTCAAGGCCGGAAAACCATACTGAGTGCCCGTGATCTTCGGGCCCTTAGACGGCACTGCATCACATACAGGCATGCTTCTGTATTGGAAATCACAAAATGGGTTCAGGAATATTTCCAGAGAACATTATCTCTGAACACAATTCACCGTGCCATCCACCGTTGCCAGCTAAAACTCTATAGTTCAAAGAAGAAGCCGTATCTAAACATGATCCAGAAGCGCAGACGTCTTCTCTGGGCCAAGGCTCATTTAAAATGGACTGTGGCAAAGTGGAAAACTGTTCTGTGGTCAGACAAATCAAAATTTGAAGTTCTTTATGGAAATCAGGGACGGCGTGTCATTCGGACTAAAGAGGAGAAGGACGACCCAAGTTGTTATCGGCACCCAGTTCAGAAGCCTGCATCTCTGATGGTATGGGGTTGCATTAGTGCATGTGGCATGGGCAGCTTACACATCTGGAAAGACACCATCAATGCTGAAAGGTATATCCAGGTTCTAGAGCAACATATGCTCCCATCCAGATGATGTCTCTTTCAGGGAAGACCTTGCATTTTCCAACATGACAATGCCAAACCACATACTGCATCAATTACAGCATCATGGCTGCGTAGAAGAAGGGTCCGGGTACTGAACTGGCCAGCCTGCAGTCCAGATCTTTCACCCATAGAAAACATTTGGTGCATCATAAAACGGAAGATACGACAAAAAAGACCTAAGACAGTTGAGCAACTAGAATCCTACATTAGACAAGAATGGGTTAACATTCCTATCCCTAAACTTGAGCAACTTGTCTCCTCAGTCCCCAGACGTTTACAGACTGTTGTAAAGAGAAAAGTGGATGTCTCACAGTGGTAAACATGGCCTTGTCCCAACTTTTTTGAGATGTGTTGTTGTCATGAAATTTAAAATCACCTAATTTTTCTCTTTAAATGATACATTTTCTCAGTTTAAACATTTGATATGTTATCTATGTTCTATTCTGAATAAAATATGGAATTTTGAAACTTCCACATCACTGCATTCCGTTTTTATTTACAATTTGTTCTTTGTCCCAACTTTTTTGGAATCGGGGTTGTATATAGTGAGCTCATTGGTAAAATGAAAAAACGCTTTCGGACACTAGTCTGTCGCGCTGGTATTTATCAAGTCAAGTCAAGTCAAGTTTATTTGTATAGCGCTTTTAACAATAAACATTGTCGCAAAGCAGCTTTACAGAATTTGAACAACTTAAAACATGAGCTAATTTTATCCCTAATCTATCCCCCAATGAGCAAGCCTGCGGCGACGGTGGCAAGGAAAAACTCCCTCAGACGACATGAGGAAGAAACCTCGAGAGGAACCAGACTCAAAAGGGAACCCATCCTCATTTGGGCAACAACAGACAGCATGACTATAACATTAACAGTTTTAACATGAAGACAGTTTCATTGATGTTGTAACTCTTTATTGATGGAAGCTTGAGTGCAAAACTGTTCATGACAACTGCAGTCCTAAAGTTAGCAAGTCAACTGTAGTCCTCAGCCATAAAAGCATTACTGTAAGAGTCCAGAGCATCTTCCAGGTGTAACTTTCAACTGTCCTCATGGGGCCATCCTCCACAGGAACGATGCGATAAGACTCCAACCAGACACAGGGCACCAGGATGAATCAAGCAGGTCTGAGGGGCAGAAGAGGTCAGCATCTCGATCCCAGGACCGACATGTAACTCAGAGGGACAGACTGGGGGGGGGGGGGGGGGGGGGGGGACACAGGTTGTTAGGTATGCCCTAAAAATGACCCAAGTATTAAGTCTGTGTGGTAGGCTCGCAGAGACAAGAGTCTTGACATCAGGCATAATACACAACAATGGCATGTTAATATGGTTAAAAAATATCATGACCTGCTCTGGCTGGATGCTTGACTGGGTGATGGGAGCACACTCCTCAGCAATGATGAGATGCAGATGGGACCCTTAGGGCTGGCCAAGACAATTCAGTTACATTTCACTGGGTCTGGGACATGTGACAGAATGTCTGACGGCCGATTCCCTGCAGGCTACGATAGCCAGTTGAGGTCTCCACCCTCTCCACCAAAAGATTTCCTGTTGACTTCATGTAACTCAGAGGGCCAGATTTGGAGGGAGGGGGGAGAGAGAGAGGGAGAGAAAACAGGTTGTTAGGTATGCCCAATGTCACCTGAATACGTAGGAACAGTATACATATTGCACTGAGTATAAGCAGGGACTCCGGCAACTAACTATGACAGCATAACTAAAAGGGGAGAGCCAGAAGGTAACACAGGCATGAGGGAGCCCCGGGACATAAAGCAGCCAGCCACTACACCGTCAACAAACTCGAGTGAGCAAGTGAGTGGGGACTGACAGCATCCATACATCCCAGTTTACCAAAACACTCTATGTCTGAGGACCCTCCAGATCTACACCTTTACCTCATAAACACCATTAACAAAAGGCTTGACTAAACAGATATGTTTTCAGCCTAGACTTAAACACTGAGACTGTGTCTGATTCCTGAACACTACTTGGAAGGCTGTTCCATAACTGTAGGGCTTTGTAAGAAAAGGCTCTGCCCCTGATGTAGCCTTCACTATACGAGGTACCAGCAGATAGCCTGCACCTTTTGATCTAAGTAGGCGTGGCGGGTCATAGAGGACCAGAAGTTCACTCAGGTACTGTGGTGCAAGACCATTTAGTGCTTTAAAGGTCAATAGTAGTATTTTATAATCAATACGAAATTTGATTGGGAGCCAATGCAGTGTGGACAAGACAGGCGTGATGTGGTCATATTTTCTAGTTCTAGTAAGGACTCTTGCTGCTGCATTTTGAACTAACTGGAGCTTGTTTATGCACTTATTGGAACATCCAGACAGTAAGGCATTACAATAATCCAACCTGGAGGTAACGAAAGCATGAACTAATTTTTCCGCTTCATGTAGTGACATTAAATTTCTTATCTTTGCAATATTTCTGAGATGAAAGAAAGCTATCCGGGTGATGTTTTCAGTGTGAGTTTCGAATGAAAGACTGGGGTCAATAATCACCCCGAGGTCTTTTACTGCTGCACGTGAAGAAACAGAAAGGCCATCCAGAGTCACTGTGTAATCAGAAAACGTACTTCTAGCTGCATGTGGTCCTAGTACAAGTACTTCAGTCTTGTCAGAGTTAAGCAGAAGGAAATTAATAAGCATCCAGTGTCTAATGTCCTTTACACATTCCTCAGTTCTATTAAGCTGGTGTCTCTCATAAGGTTTTGCAGAAACATACAACTGTGTGTCATCAGCATAACAGTGGAAACTAATACAATGTTTACGAATAATATCACCCAGAGGTAACATATATAGAGAAAAAAGCAGTGGACCCAAGACAGAACCTTGTGGAACACCAAACTTTACCTCAGTACGTCTAGAAATATCACCATTTATATCAACATACTGATAACGATCAGTTAAATAAGAGCTGAGCCAGGAGAGGGACGTTCCCTTAACTCCCACAACATTTTCTAGTCTATCCAGAAGAATGGAATGATCAATGGTATCAAATGCTGCACTAAGGTCAAGCAATACAAGCAGCGAGACACAGCTCTGATCAGACGCCAACAGTAGGTCGTTTACTACTTTAACCAAAGCTGTTTCTGTGCTATGATTAGGTCTAAATCCTGACTGATACATTTCATGGATGTTATTCCTATGTAAATATGAGCATAACTGCTGTGCCACAGCTTTTTCAAGGATCTTGGAGATAAAGGGGAGGTTTGATATTGGCCTATAATCGGACAGCTGACAGGGATCAAGGTCAGGTTTTTTAATCAGGGGTTTGATAACTGCTAGTTTAAAGGATTTGGGTACATGGCCAATCCTAAGAGAAGAATTTATTATTTTTAGAAGCGGTTCAATTATTTCAGGTCTTATCTGTTTGAATAGACATGTACGGTAGGTAAGGGATCTAGTACACAAGTTGAGGCTTTTGATGCCGAGATTAATGAAATTAATTCAGTTTCTTTAAGGGGAGTAAAACATTCTAATTGATGATCTGATAGAGTTATATGGTTAACTACAAGGTCACTTTCATTGTCTGACCTTAAATTAGTAGTTTGAATTTTTTGTTGGATATTCTCAATTTTGTCATTAAAAAAATTCATGAAATCGTTACTATTATATACTGCAGGTGTGCATGTGTCGATAGTGGACTTATTCCTGGTTAATTTTGCTACAGTATTAAATAGGAATCTAGGATTATTTTTGTTATCTTCTATTAGGGAGGAGAGATATGTTGATCTCGCAGCACTAAGAGCTTTTCTATATTTCAGGAAGCTCTCCTTCCAAGCTAATTTGAACACTACCAATTTTGTTTGACGCCATTTACGTTCCAATTTTCGAGTGGTCTGTTTTAATGTGCGAGTGTCATCATTATACCAGGGTGCTAATTTTTTGTCTCTGACCATTTTCCTTTTTAGAGGAGCTACATTATCTAAGGTATGGCAGAATGTTGACTCTAAGCATTCAGTTGCCTGATCGAGTTCTGCATTTATGTCATTACTGTCGCACAGTTAAAACGTGCCAGATCAGTCGGTTGGTGGGTTTTCAAAATAATAAATACACGCATGTACTTTTGTGATAAATCCATATTATACTGAGCGCATTTCCCACATTAATCAATACAAAGTACCTGCATCTTTCAGTTTTTTTTTAAAATCAAGGCTAAATACTTTCTTCTTTGCCGCTGCCTTTCATTAAATCAAATTTGAGACTTTTAATTTGATTTCTTTCAGCATGACCGCAATGCGTAATGGGATATATTGCTTTGGTTAGTGACCATCGGTTGTACACTGCTTTTCGTTATGCATTGTGGGATACTTTGAGTGCATTATATAGGGTGTAAATAATCCTCACTAAGGTTTCAGACAGCACTACAAAATGGCGTTCTCACTATATAGTGCTCTATATAGTGAGTAGGGAGCAATTTCGGACACAGGGAAAGGGAATTCCACAATGCTTATAGTTTATTAACTTACTATAGCAAAATTCTCAGAGTTAATTTCCCAGTGTTCAGCAAAAAAGTTGAAATGACACTGTAAAAAGTTTATTTAACTTTCAAAAAAGTGTTAAATTAACACTGCCGAGGTTGGGACAAAATAAACACCAGCATAGTGTTAAAATAGTGTCAGTCTGGGCGCTGTGTGAGATGGCTGCCTCTCCAGTAGCTCTGTAGTTTTTAGCTCTTTAAACCTCTTTTTTTCCACCTTTTTTTACTTTTTTGCTCTTCTTACGAAGACATAGTGTGTTTAACTATATAACATGAATATATTTAACTTTAACACGTAACCAGGAGCCAGTTTTCTCACTTATTCGAGAGAGGAGCTGCTGGCCCTGAAAACAATGGGACGAGCCGGGATACGACACCCCATCCCAGCCGAGCTGAGGAGGAAACCCAGAGGCTGCAAAGCTGGAGCTAAGCTAAAGGCTAGGCTAGTGGACAGCTGGCGGTGCTACAAACCATCCATTCCCTCCGTTATCATGGGGAATGTGAACTCGCTGCTGAATAAAGTCGACGAGCTTTCCGCTCTGAACAACCAGCGGATTTACTGGGAGAGCAGCTTATTTATTTTTACCGAGACATGGCTAACACACCTTGTACCGGATGCTAATGTGGACCTGCGGGGATTCACTGCTGTGAGGGCCGACAGAGACACTAACACATGTGGGAAAAGCAAAGGTGGGGGACTCATCATTTATGTTAACAACCACTGGTGTAACCCGGGACATATCTCTGTAAAGACAGTTTTATGTTGCCCGGACTTGGAGCTGCTAGCCATTAGCCTGCGGCCATATTATCTGCCGAGGGAGTTCAGTCACGTGATCACCATCTGTGTTTACATCCCTCCAAAGGCAGATGCAGCCACTGCATGTGAGAGGATTCACTCTGTCACAGCAAGGCTGCAGACACAGCACCCTGAGGCATTTATGATCATTTCTGGGGACTTTAATCATGGTACTTTGGACTCTACTTTGGCTGCTTTTTACCAGGCTGTGGATTGTCCAACAAGGAACAACAAGATAATTGACTTGCTGTATGCTAATGTGAGGGATGCATACAGAGTCACACCCCTCCCCCCACTAGGGAAGTCTGACCACAACCTGGTTCTTCTACAGCCGAAGTACACCCCCCGGTTCAAAGGCAGCCTGCAACAACTAGCTCCATCAGAAGGTGGTCCCCTGAAACGGAAGATGCCCTCAGAGACTGATATGACATTACAGACTGGGATGTGCTGCTTAGCCCACACTGTGAGAACATAGAGGGGCTGACACACTGTCTGACGGATTCCCTCAACTTCTGTGCAGACGTAGTCTCCCCCGCTAAGACTGTACGGTGTTACCCTAATAATAAGCCATGGGTAACACAGGAAGTCAAAGCTGTCCTCAACAGGAAGAGGGCCGCCTTCAGGAGCAGGGATAGGGAGGCAATGAAAGCAGCACAGCAGGAGGTGAAACGCTGCATGAGGGAAGCTAAGGACAGCTACAGGACCTGCTACAGGTGGAGCAGAAGCTGAAGGAGAACAGCATGAGGGAGGTCTGGGAAGGTGTGAAAACCATCACAGGCCACAATACAAAGACCAGAGTCGTTGAGGGGACAGTGGAGAGGGCAAACGAGTTGAATGACTTCTTCAATTGGTTCAACCAGCCCACGTCCCCCCCACCCTCTCCCTCACTGCAGCCATCTCTCCTTCTTCCCTCAACACATCTCCCCCCAGTCATCACAGCAGCCCCCTCCTCCCCCACCTCAACACAGACTCCTCTATGCATTACTGCAGACCAGGTCAGAGGTCAACCGAGGAAGCTTCACTCCAGGAAAGCAGCAGGCCCAGACAAGGTGTGTCCATGACTACTGAAGACCTGCGCTGCTGAACTGAGTGAACCACTCCAACGCATCTTCAACCTCAGCCTGCAGCTGGGGAGAGTGCCAACCCTCTGGAAGACATCATGTATTGTTCCAGTTCCCAAAAAGAATTGGCCCAGCGAGCTGAACGACTTCTGACAGGTGGCACTCACTTCACATCTGATGAAGATGTTGGAGCAGCTCTTCCTCAGCCTCCTCAGACCCCAGGTACAACATGCCCAGGACTGTCTGCAGTTTGTGTACCGGGCAGGTGTTGGTGTGGAAGACGCCATCCTCTACCTGCTACACCGAGCCCACTCGCATCTGGATAAGAGAAATGGCACAGTGAGGATCCTCTTCTTGGACTTCTCGAGTGCTTCCAACACCATCTAGCCCCTACTGCTTCAGGACAAACTGAACAGGATGCGAGTGGACCCCTGCCTAGACACCTGGATCTCCAGCTACCTCACTGACAGGCCGCAATACGTCAGGCTAAAGGACATCACGTCTGACACTGTAATTAGCAGCACCGGAGCACCCCAGGGCACAGTGCTGGCCCCTCTTCTCTTCACCCTGTACACCGTGGACTTCTGCTACAACTCAGAGCTGTGTCACATTCAGAAGTTTGCTGATGACACAGCCATCGTTGGGTGTATCAGTGATGACAGAGAGGAGGAGTATAGGAGCCTGGTGAGGGACTTTGCTGTATGGTGCAACAGGAATCATCTGTAGCTCAACACCTCGAAGACCAAGGAGCTGGTCATTGACTTTGGGAGGTCCAGACCAAGGTTACGACCAGTTCTGATCGAGGGAGTACAGGTGGAGGCTGTGGATTCCTACAAGTACCTCGGACTGTGGCTGGACAACAAGCTGGACTGGACTTGCAACACCAATCACTTATACAGGAAGGGACAGAGCAGGCTATACTTCCTTAGGAGGCTGCAGTCCTTTAACATATGCAGGAAACTCCTGTGGATGTTCTATCAGTCTGTGGTCGCCAGTGTCCTGTTTTACACCGTGGTGTGCTGGGGGGGCAGCACATCCAAGAAGGACACATCCAGGCTGGACAAACTGATCAGGCGGGCCGGCTCTGTGGTCGGCATGAAGCTGGACTCTCTGGTGGCGGTGGCAGAGAAGAGGTCTATGGACAAACTACTGAACATCATGGACGATGCCAGTCACCCTCTGCACATCGTCATCAGCAACCAGAGGAGCCTGTTCAGTGACAGAATGCTCCTTCCCAAGTGCAGGACGAACAGACTCAAAAACTCCTTTGTCCCTCAAGCCATCAGACTGTACAACTCCTCTCGGGGGGGGGGGGGGGGGGGGGGGGGTAACAGGAGGACAGAGGATGGGAAGGAGCAGTAGCCTAGCCTAACAATAAGCAATACCGGACAATGTGCAATATAATGTGCAATATCTTTCCTGCTCCCCCCCCACACACACACTTACCCTAACCCCACTTCTCCCCCTTTCCCCCTCCCCCTTCCTCTCTTCCCCATATCTTATTTTTTTATATTTGTATCTGTAAATACTTAATTTATTTTCATTTATCTAGAAGTTTTCTCTATTTCTTTTCTCTGCTTATCTGTAATGATGCTGCTGGAATCTTTATTTCCCTGAGGGAACCCTCCCAAAGGGATCAATAAAGTTTAATCTAATCTAATCTAATCTAATCTAATCTAATCTAATCTAATCTAATCTAATCTAAAATTGACTCTTTCAGAGTTGATTTAACACTCTAAAATTTGCTGTGTACACTTGAACCTTACCATGCCCGGTTGAAAGGCTCTATCTTATCATACATGAACAAAATAGAGGTCACACATTCCCTAAACATTACTCTTGAGTTGAGGAGTGAAAAGAAAAGGGGCTCATTAACAGACATCCATTTCCAACATGGTGCTCGGCTCAACTAACAGAAAACACAAGCGCGAGCTGATGATGGCGTCTCTCAAGGTAACATAGCATGGCTTAAAGGCACACTTCGCAACTTTGACTGTTACAATGTTTCACCAAAATGAAGGATTTGGCACAAAATGCCTGCGTCCACTTGCTACCTGACTGATCGCAGCATGCATCTTTTTGCTGTCTGACCTGGGCATTAGGTCCAAGTATGAGTCTTTGCAACCAGACTCTATGAGATATGTCAGAAAAGTAACAGGACTTAGTGTGCTTCTTCGATGTGAGGGGCATCCTCCACATAGAGTTCTTGCCACAGGGCCAGACAATCAACCAGCATGTCTACAAAGAGATCCTGTGGCATTTGCTTCATTCAGTGCACGAAAACAGGCGAGAGTTATGGTAGAGCAACTGTATGTCGTGCTTCACCATGACAACGCGCCGGCTCACAATGCCCTGAGCGTCTGGCAGTTCCTTGCCGAGAAGAACATCGCCATGCTTGAGCAACCTCCCTACTCACCCGACCTGGCTCCTTGTGATTTTTTCCTTTTCCCCAAGCTCAAGGGGGTCATCAAGGGGACCCGTTTTCCGGACGTGGACGCCTTCAAGAGGGCTGTGACAACAGAGCTGTGGAGAATCCTGGGAGAATCCTTCCAGGAGTGCATGGAGGCATGGCAGAGAAGGATGGGAAAGTGCGTCAGACTTGAGGGGGATTATTTAGAAGGTGAAAACTTGTAGTTTGGATTTGACCTGCATTTTTTGTGACCCCAGTCCTGTTTCTTTTCTGACACACCTCGTACGACTGCCTAACTTATATCCTTCATATCACATGCCTCTAGCCATACACATACCTACAGGATGAATACACATGCATACGTTGATTATTTTAGGTGGTATACAAAAATGGAGAGGTCACTCATGCTCTCTGTACAGATGGAGAAAGTTAAGATCACGGCCCAGGCTTTCATTTTAATAAAGTTCTGGATACTCTGACATATCAGCATTAGATACAGATTCGTAGCAATGTCTCCTGCCAACCAAAGGTTTTTGAGCGTCATTTTTTTTCTGCTTAAATGACCTCATTATAAATCATTCCATCCATTTCCATCCAATATCCGTAACCGCTTATCCTGTGCAGGGTCACGGGCAAGCTGGAGCCTATCCCAGCTGACTATGGACGAGAGGTGGGGTACACCCTGGGCAAGTCACCAGGTCATCGCAGAGCTGACACATAGACACAGACAACCATTCACACTCACATTCACACCTACGGTCAATTTAGAGCCACCAATTAACCTAACCTGCATGTCTTTGGACTGTAGGGGAAACCGGAGCACCCGGAGGAAACCCACACAGACACGGGGAGAACGTGCAAGCTCCGCACAGAAAGGCCCTTGCTGGCCACTGGGTTCGAACCTAGGACCTTCTTGCTGTGAGGTGACAGTGCTAACCACTATACCACCGTCAAGCACAAACTCCTCTGTCGTAAAGACTTTTCTGTAATGGAAAATGGAAAATTACAGCTTTACATGCTGACTGTTACAAAACATGAATTTTGCCATGCTAAATTTTGATTTCTTTTTTCTTTCTTTAAAAAAAAGGTATAGCTTTAATTATCTTAGTAATATTCTGCTGCATTCAACCTACCTTGGAAGTGGGCACTTGGAATTACACCAATTTTGACCTGTGTATTTCAGCTACACAGTGGGGAAAAACATGGACACATCCATGCTTGTCTTTTGTTAGCAATAAGCTAGCCAGCAACTGTGCTGAGTCTCATCTCATCTCCTGATCTCTAGCCGCTTTATCCTGTTCTACAGGAACGCAGGCAAGCTGGAGCCTATCCCGACTCCTGACTACGGGCGAAAGGCGGGGTACACCCTGGACAAGTCGCCAGGTCATCACAGGGCTGACACATAGACACAGACAACCATTCACACTCACATTCACACCTACGGTCAATTTTAGAGTCACCAGTTAACCTAACCTGCATGTCTTTGGACTGTGGGGGAAACCGGAACACCCGGAGGAAACCCACACGGACACGGGGAGAACATGCAAACTCCGCACAGAAAGGCCCTCGCCGGCCACGGGGCTCGAACCCGGACCTTCTTGCTGTGAGGCAACAGCGCTTAGCACTACACCACCGTGCCGCCACTGTGCTGAGTGATATATATTATTTTCCTCCTCAAAACAATGAACTGCATAGTCAGTGTTCCCGATTTAATAAGCAAATAGGTCTGTGTGTTTATTTATCTAAAGCAAATACTTATATCCAGCATCACTTGTTTAAAAGGCATGAAGAGCTACTTTGTTTTCTGTTCATGCTATGAGCAGCCATGTTGATTTAATGTCACTGGCTGAACTCAGAGTTGAAGAGACCAAGTAGGAAATTGACTTGAAGAGGTGTTTTATTTGGATTTTGCTAGTTGAAACTGCAGGAGCCGAACTAGCATAAGCAGCTTAGTTTCTCCAAAAGCTCCATCCTCCTTGGTTACATCCTCTCCTCTCCTCTCCTCTCCTCTCCTCTGTCACCTCTGACTTGTTAACTGGGGGTTTAAACAAATGCTGATGATACCACAGGAGGCCAGGAATCCAGCAGAGTATAACTGTCCTGCTCTGTGGGTGGGAAAGATGGCTTCTCTCTGTCCACTGTCATTCAGAGTGACAAGTCTTGGGTTTCAGTCACGTGGCTTTTCTTAGCAATTTCACTTCCGGTAACACAGCTGGTGGTCTAGCAAACCTAAACGGCTGGTGTAGTGCAAACAACTAGCGATAACTTATCAGAGTATGCTCGTAATCTAGAAGCCACGGCTGGCTTTAGATCTATTCAGGAGATTGCTGTGTGCAAGGGAATCGACCCCTACAGTCTGGGAAAGAAGGATTTGTCATACGATCTCGAAAATGACCCTTCAGTTGAGTTCCCCGACATCTCAAACTATCTGGTGTTGCAGACGGCCTTCTACACCGCAAAACAGATGAAAGCGTGGAAGAGTATGGAGGCTTACAACCTTTTTGTATGCGGCTGGGTAAAGGACCTCGCTATCAAGTCGCTGCCCAATGAATCCTGGATTGTTTTTGCCCGTGTAAGTATGTTTTTTTTTAAAGCTTTTTGGTTGTCTTTACAATGAAGCGCTGCAAGTTGAATGTAAACAAACAACAGTTGGCTTGATTCTCACTCGTGTTGGCTCTTATCTCTCAGGTAAATCATTCACAAAGATCATCAGAAACCCCTTTAAAGACCTGGATCTTAGTTAAACAAGACGGAGAAGTGATCACGGCGCATTGTAACTGTACGGCTGGGGAAGAATTTTGTCGCGACCTTCATGCATATGGACTTTGTGAGGAGTAAACAAAGAAACAGCTGGGGACTTTAGCGCTTTGTGACTAAAAAAAGTACCATAAAATAATGACACATAGCAAGAAAAGTACTTGGAAAACACTAAGGACAGCTGAGAGAGAAATACAAACCTTTCACCAAGTGATCACTGCAAACTCGAGAATGCTTCGATTTCAGTGAGAGGTTCAAAAGCCACCTTTCTCGACGTCTTTTTGTGAAATCCTGTGTTCATTCACCCTTTTTTATTAGTTCACAGGGAACCCTGAAGAAACTTTTCAGTTTCATGGTTTGATCGATTCGAACCTAAAACAACGCAAGCGTAAGGCATTTTTCATGTGAGCAATGCACCTTCTCCATACAAACACTTTGTCAACTGAACTTTGGTAGACCACCAGCTAAAGTTCTGAATAACTAATGAGGTGGATGTGACGTCATGTAAAACCCAGCAATACCTCTTCCTAAGAAAAGAGAAATTAGCATACAGTTAGCACTCTCCTCCAATGAATTGAAGAAGAGTGCTAACTATATGCTAATTTCCTCTTAATCTCAGCAGATATTGTCATCCTGTAATGACATGATCAGCACTTTTGTATGGATACAAAATTTACAGCCTTTACAGCTAGGTGTTTGAAAGGGTGGCTTGGTGGTGTAGTGGTCATCACGATCATCTCACAGCAAGAGGTTCCAGGTTCAAATTTCATGGCCGATAGGGGCCTTTCTGTGTGGAGTTTGCATGTTCTGTCTGTGTGAGTTTCCTCTGGGGGCTCTGGTTTACCCCACAATTCAAAGACCTGCAGATTAGATAAAATACCCAGCCACTGGGGTTGCGTAAGCCAGTGTATACTTAGTGCTGGTCTCAAGCTCTGGATAGATTGCGGAGGGTTGCATCAGGAAGGACATCCGGTGTAAAAAAAAAAAACCTACACCAAATCAAATAAAAATATTTTAGGTTGGGTAAACTTTGTGCAACTCTGAGTTTCTTCCTACTACGTAGCACATGTTAAGAACTTGTACATTATAAAGCATTTTCACTGCACAGTTGATTTACATTTAGTGATGCCCCCCCCAAAAAAAATCCCTTGATAAACAAAGCTCACATACCCCCTTTTCCTCCAAGGCAGTTCAAGGGCTGGTTTGGAGCCTGTGGCTAGGTTGAACCAGTTCTGTCAGGTTTTGACAGCCAATGAACTGGCTCTCGGCCATAAAAACTGGTTTGAGAATGACATCAACACTCTGCTGGCCTAGAACCATGAACTGCTTCCATCAGGGGCTGAGGGTGGGATTATCATCACCAACAAGACCAATTAAGACTTTGTGACCGCCATCCATCCATCCATCCATCCATCCATCCAACCATCCATCTATTATCTATAGCCGCTTATCTTGTCCTACAGGGTCGCAGGCAAGCTGGAGCCTATCCCAGCTGACTACGGGCGAAAGGCGGGGTACACCCTGGACAAGTCGCCAGGTCATCACAGGGCTGACACATAGACACAGACAACCATTCACACTCACATTCACACCTACGGTCAATTTAGAGTCACCAGTTAACCTAACCTGCATGTCTTTGGACTGTAGGGGAAACCAGAGCACCCGGAGGAAACCCACGCGGACACGGGGAAAACATGCAAGCTCCACACAGAAAGGCCCTCGTCGGCCGCTGGGCTTGAACCCAGGACAGCGCTAACCACTACACCACCGTGCCACCCACATGGTGGGCAACCTGAGGTCAAAGGTCAACCGAACCCTGACCTCATCTTGTATTCTGAGTGGGACACCAGGAAGTAGCCTGTCTACCTTACAAAATAGAATCAGGGCACAACTCTAACAGGTTAGTTGACCCACAGGGTGGCATGATATCACTGAAACAACGTGCACATGAGCCCCTGGCATGATCTCACCCATATCTAACCCATACTCAGGGTTCCCCCTGGGTTCTGAAAAATATTCTCCACCTTTTTCCTTGAAAAATAAAAGTTCAATAAGTATTCTTCACTTTTTCTTAGTCTGTATTTTTTCCTTAGTGACAGGTTTATACCAACCAAACTGGCACAATTCACATATTTGTTCAGATCCAGCGAGGCCTCTCCATTACATATAAAATTTGGGCTCCACTCCAGCCTCGAATAAGAGAACCCTGATTTTGGGCGCCCTGTGCACCGTCGAGCTAAAATAAACCTCTTTAGTTTGAGCTTACTTCAGGTTATTTTAGCATGGAATTATTCAAAAGCGGTAATCGGACTCCCTTTAGCCTTTACTTCAACACAAACCTTGATTTACAATTGAACAGAGTCGAGAAGAATCTTGGAACAAACAGCAGTGAAGGAATCCGACTTTCCCGTCGATTTAGAAGCCGAACACAGAACGACACAGCGTTTTACATCACAGCATTAGAACCGTTTCTAGCTTTTGAAGAGACAAGTTGAAAAGGCAAGTTAAGTTTTCCTGGGGCTTGGATTTTTTAACGGAGATTGGCATCGATAGGTTGGGGAGGTGAAATCTAACTTTACAAGGTAATATTATCACCCACACACACCCAAAGGTTATGACCTCTTTATTAGTGATTTTATATTACAACATTCAGAATCCCAGGCGACATCCAAGTCAGCTGTTTTCTATTTATCTCTTTCTTTTTTGAGGGTGAAAATACCCCGGGGGAGAAAGCCCTGAGTGATGGGGCTGAATGACGCCCAAAACGTAACTCGTTTCAGTTGCTTATCGTCCGACAGCACTTCACTTTGGCGGGGTGTTGTTTTAAACCGACCCCCGTATTACTGACACTGTCCGATGTGGTCGGGGACAGTCGGGGCTCTGAGTGTGTCTCCCCGTGCCTGTTTCAGCCCTTAAATCATCTTCAGTGCTGGAAGGATCTCACCCAAAAAAAACTTCTCCAGCTTCGACTGCGCCATTGTTCGGTTCACGCAGAGATAATGACGCCACCACACCAGGCCGGTTAACATGCGCTGTGATTGGTCCAAAGCTTGGCGCTCGTTTGATCATGTGTAGTCAATTTTTATTGGTCAGAAGCTCATTGTTTACACTTGGGCTTCCTGTCATCTCTTCACTGGGGTTGGATTTCAGCAAACGGAGGGATTTGTGGAGGAATCAGTTTGACGACTGCTCGTAATTTTTGCTTCATCAATGATGGATTATATTCATTATTCTGTCCTGGCAGATACGTCACTTGTATTGTTAGACAGATAACGAACATAAAGACTCAGTCGGCTTGACTCCAGGTTGAGTGTGTTTTACTGAAATTTTGTTGAAAGTTTGTAAAACTGCAATCCAAAAAATGAAAATACACAATATGTTACAATCACATAAATTATGTGCAACATCAACATTGCTTGTATTTTTCTTTCTCTTTTTTTTTTCAGGTTTTCTTCAACAAAGGTAAGTATTCTTCTTTACAGGTTTCCAACTGTGGTAAGTATTCTTCTTCTTCTTCTTTTTTTTTACAGGTTTGTAGATCAGGTAAGTATCTTAACAATAGGTAACCATGGTAACCAAGATAAACAAACAACATATTGTACAGTCGGATTCACTCACAGGTGAAGTATGAAATGCAACATTTGACAATAAAACCACATAATAATTCACCAATCAACATAAATGAGGCTTAATAATGTAATAAATCAGCCCAGGCAGCATGGTGGTTTAGTGGTTAGCGCTGTTGCCTCACAGCAAGAAGGTCCGGGTTCAAGCCCCGTGGCCGACGAGGGCCTTTCTGTGCGGAGTCTGCATGTTCTCCGCTTGGGTTTCCTCCGGGTGCTCCGGTTTCCCCCACAGTCCAACGACATGCAGGTTAGGTTAACTGGTGACTCTAAATTGACCGTAGGTGTGAGTGTGAATGGTTGTCTGTGTCTATGTGTCAGCCCTGTGATGACCTGGCGACTTGTCCAGGGTGTACCCCGCCTTTCGCCCGTAGTCAGCTGGGATAGGCTCCAGCTTGCCTGCGACCCTGTAGAACAGGATAAAGTGGCTACAGATAATGAGATGAGATGAAGGCAAATTTTTTATTTTCAAAATTCTATTTCTCTCATTTATTAAATATCGGAACGCATTTCTAATTGATATTTTGTTGCTGCTATAGCAAGTTATGAGTGTTTGAAATACGCTCTGTAATATATCAGTCCATATGTCAAAGCGATGGCCGTAAACGAGATTTGCTGAGACCTGTGTGAGACATCGTAGGACGGAAGTAAAATGTACAGTGGAAATCAAAGTGACCGACATCTGCCAGCGTTGTCAAAAGACGCGCACACCCTCCTTCGAATGCTGATGTAATCAAGCCGGAAGTTTTCCCCATGTCTGAAATCGCTCCCTACTCACTACATAGCGTGGACTCCATTTTGTAGTGCTGTCCGAAACCTTAGTGAGGATTATGTGGGAAATGCGCTCAGTATAATATGGATTTATCACAAAAATACACGCATGTATTTATTATTTTGGAAACCTACCAGCTGCCTGATCTGGCACGTTTTAATTGTGCGACAGTAATGACGTAAATACCAGCACGACGGACTCGTCCTTATCCTGTCGCCTTTCCGACTCTTCTCGGTTGGTTCAAAGTCGTATGGAATAATCTCCAGGTCACGCACGCGAGGGAGGCGGATGTATGTGCAGAAGTATAGAGTTTAATAAAGTGCAGGATATTTATACAGTGAGACTTTATTTACACAGGCAAACAATCCAAAACGGCAGGCGAGATCAAAAACAAGAATACGGGCAAAAGGGTCAGTCGAGGCACAAACTCTCCATCAAAGGCTAAACGAGGACAAGAACGAGAAACAGGAAATCAAGACAACGGGTAGAAAGGCTCGGTAACGCGTACATGCATATCGTAATACTCCATGATGCAAATGCATCAGCACAGTCCTTCAATAGGCAAACACACAATTCCTGAATTGAGCTCAGGTGCGCCTTGTTGACGGCGCGCGTGCTGGAGTCCACTCGGCGTGCCTTCAGGTGCACGCGCCACAGCGCGCAGGACTGACACTCCATCGCTGATGAAGCTGGCAAATCTCAAAACAAATCTAAATTGGAATGATCTGGCGATCTGGCTGCTGTGTAAACAGTTTTCAAAATGGCGGCGCTGACAGTCACGTTTGAAGTCTCGCACAAGTCTCGTGAAGATCACGCAGATAAATGACGCCTGCCGTGGACCAAACGGACTACATTCAATGTGGCTAAAAACCGAAAAGGCCAATAAGTGTAATATAATATGCCGATACGAGTCACGATATAAGGCTAATAAAACTGAAAACGTAATTGAATAACACGTTAATTAAGAAATAAAGCAAGTTTAAAAAGGACTTCTGTTCCTCTTGAATGTCTAGTCTTATTGGTGTTAATTGATGGATTTATGATTTGCTTTGTTTCAAGCCATTCAGACAAAATGACTGATTTTTTACAAAATGTTAACACCAAAAGCCAAATCCGTGTATAAACGTTCTGGTGTGTATAATATGCTCTGTGCTGTAGTGTTACAGTAATATGAAATTGAGGAAGGTTTGGGACGTAACTAGTGGCGGCTGGTGGAAAAAATTCTTGGTGGGGCTGGTGTGCCAGTAGATTTCCCTGCCTAGTCCAGTATAAGCATTCAAATGAACTGTTAGAAAATGACAACAATCCCACAATAATAATTTAATTTCCTTCTCAAAATCAGCAGTTTCACATCTCATCTCATTATCTCTAGCCGCTTTATCCTGTTCTACAGGGTCGCAGGCAAGCTGGAGCCTATCCCAGCTGACTACGGGCGAAAGGCGGGGTACACCCTGGACAAGTCGCCAGGTCATCACAGGGCTGACACATAGACACAAACAACCATTCACACTCACATTCACACCTACAGTCAATTTAGAGTCACCAGTTAACCTAACCTGCATGTCTTTGGACTGTGGGGGAAACCGGAGCACCCGGAGGAAACCCACACGGACACGGGGAGAACATGCAAACTCCACACAGAAAGGCCCTCGCCGGCCCCAGGGCTCGAACCCAGGACCTTCTTGCTGTGAAGCGACAGCGCTAACCACTACACCACCGTGCCACCAGCAGTTTCACAGATAAAGTAAATTAACAATTTCCAGCTATATTAGGGTCCATTTATGCTTTGGAAAGGAACGGTATCAAATACAATACAATACTCAAACACCTCTTCATTGTGCCTTCTTACAGCAATGCAGTGCCCATCGTCTAGCTGCGCCGCTATGCTAATCCTTCCGATCACAGCTAGCTTTACACAGTTTTCCATGTGAACTCTTGATCTTTCATGCTTCTTGATGCGTTCGGAGAGCTGCTTTAAGTCAGTTTGTCTAGACTGTGTCCATGTCAAATCACACCTGTCACTTTTGAAAAGGATGTCGGGGAAACAAAAAAGTACATTGGCTGTTCCACAGCCTGTCAGCCACAACTTACGCTGGAACCAACTCCTGCAAACAGTCCTGTTGTAGGCTTTAACTTTCTCATTGGTTGGCTGGGTGATGTTTATTTTGGGCTTGTCGGGTCGCAGCTCCTTAACATGGATTTTTTCCACCATCGTCCTTCTCGCGAAAGGGTAGTTCAACAAAGATCTCACCGAATTTGGTAGAAGCTGCCCCTAAACTGTCGTCGTCGCCATCATCTCTCTGACTGACAGACCTGAGACCTCAAGTTTATCACCATAGCAATCAAAACTTTCCCACATTTTCTGTAGCAGGGGCGAAATTTCCAGCGCCCCAAAACCATTAAATTCGGTGATGGTGATTGGCCAAATATTTATTGTTTTTCCCTAGCAACCATACACGATTGGCTATTTCGCTGCACTTCTGGGGCTCTTTGACGAGCGCCCAAGAAGAGAAATGATACAAGTCTGTCGGTGGAAATGTAGATTAGATTAGATTAGATTAGATTAGATTAGATTAGATTAGATTAGATAGAACTTTATCGATCCCTTTGGGCGGGTTCCCTCAGGGAAATTAAAATTCCAGTAGCATCATTACAGAATAAACAGAGAATAAAAATAGAGAAAAAAATTCTAGATAAATTAAATTAAATTAGGTATTTGCATATACAAATATAAAAAAGAATAAGAATAAGATATGGGGAGGGGGGAGGAAGGGCCAACTGGAGAGGTATTGCACATTATATTGCACATTGTCCAGTATTGCTTATTGTCAGGCTAGGCTACTGCTCCTTCCCGTCCTCTGTCCTCCTGTTACCCCTCCTCCCCCCAGAGAGGAGTTGTACAGTCTGATGGCGTGAGGGACAAAGGAGTTTTTAAGTCTGTTCATCCTGCACTTGGGAAGGAGCATTCTGTCACTGAACAGGCTTCTCTGGTTGCTGATGACGGTGTGCAGAGGGTGACTGGCATCGTCCATGATGTTCAATAGTTTGTCCATAGTCCTCTTCTCCGCCACCGTCACCAGAGAGTCCAGCTTCATGCCGACCACAGAGTCGGCCCGCCTGATCAGTTTGTCCAGCCTGGATGTGTCCTTCTTGGATGTGCTGCCTCCCCAGCACACCACGGTGTAAAACAGGACACTGGCGACCACAGACTGATAGAACATCCACAGGAGTTTCCTGCAGATGTTAAAGGACCGCAGCCTCATGGGTGTTAGTACCTGGACGGAAATACGGATTTCCGTCAAAAATAAAATGCCAATATTCTGTTTTTTTTTTGTAGCTTTCAAATTACCCACCAGTATATAAACGTTTTTTGGTTTGGCACTATAAGCTTTCCGTAGTAGTTTTTCATGATTAGTATGCCGTAAAGCTCCATCTCGGGTGTGTTCGCATGTTGTGCACTGTCGCTGAAATCCGAATATTACCGAGCTGTATCTTAGGCCATTCTTGGCAAACTATCAACATTGTGGCAAACAAACAACAATTGAAGTCTGACAGTTATAATGCCAAATTTTCTGGAAATCGGCGCATCTAAAGCAGAAATTAAGAAACTAGACAGGGGTATAAAAAATCGTTGGCGGGATGATTGGTTGAAGGAAACCGACAATTTTGGAAAACCTGTCCACACATGGTGTCGAAAGTTGACAGACAAGCCAGGAGTTGCGTTTTGCTTATTATGTCACCAAGATATTAAGGCCCGGTCCCACTGCACTTACGGATGCAAAGAGGATGTAAAACGTAAAAAAATCTTTGCCATCCGTTGGAAAACGCTATGCATCCGTTGTGTACTCATTGCATACGTGCTTCATACGCTCTATCCATCGAGCATCCGTCCACTGTGATTTCATCTGCACAAAAAGTTTTGAGCTGCACAAAACTTTTAGAACGGATGAACTTTCCGCCGTGTACGATGTAAATCCGCGACATATATGAGCAACAAACGTTCTATGTCCGTTATCATCCGTTAAACGTCTGCTGTATCCTCTCTGCATCCTCTGGGCATCCTCGCAACTCACATCCGCTGCAGCTGAAAACGGAAAGAGGGAGGAAAGATAAGGTACATGAAACGTCTATTCATCGTTAGTAGCACGGAAATAGAAAGGATGTAAGCGTATGCATCTCGTATATAAAGTATTCAAAACGGACAAAGCGTTTATATCTGGGATGTATCTCGTATATTTAGGATGTCTGGAGTATGTCTAGAGTATGTAGAAGGACACCTAGCGGACAATCGATATTTTGTATAAAAAGGGGGAGAAAATCATCTAGTAGTAGAGATGTATCGATGTAGCCGCCAGCACGTCTTTCCGCTTTATGCTGACAGCGTGCGTGCTGCATCCCTTTATATCCGTGGAGCAGACGCAATTCATACCCCCCGCATGCGCAGTGAACGGTCTGCATCCGATATACATCCGTGCAACATCCCCTTTGTTTCCGTTAGGCGTACGTGATGCATCCCCTTCATCCGCTATGCATCCGCTCTTTCTGCTATGCGTCCGCTTCTCAGTTATCACCGGTAACCCCTTCGGAGCTGTTATTCACTTCCATCCGCTTTCATCCGCTAGGCTTCCTATGAACATGCGTTTAACATCCCCGCTATATACTACCCACGTCCGTTCTTTTCCGTTCTGTTTTCGCAAATTTTCGACAATTTTGTCCATTTCTGGAGCGGATGAAAACGGATAGAGCCACCCCCGAAATTTTGCTCGTCCGCTGTGTCCTTTTTGCATATGTTTTGTGTCCATCAGCCAGTGGGACCGGGCCTTTAGGTATGGACAGAATGGAAAGAAGGTGCTGCTTAAACACGCCAATGAAGATAAAACGCACCAAAAAGCCGTCCGCCAGCAAGCACTGACGCAAACTCATGGGTGTTAGCAGACAGAAGTCATTTTGACTGAAAAAAAACTTACTGAAGCCGGAGGCTGAGGGTGCGCGGCAGCCGAACGAGCCGGCAAGGCGCGAAGCAGCGCCTTGGGCTTATAGCCCAAGGTGCGCGGAGCGTGGGAAGGGTGCGGGAGGGGGTATCCCTCAAGACCTCCCGCAAGGGGGGTCTGGGGGATCACCCCCAGAAAATTTTTGAAAATACAGTGCTCTGAGGTGCTTTCTGAGCCCATTTTGCAAGGTTATAAATGAAAAATAACAGTGAGTATTCAAGACATAATATGGTTGTAGCTTTCCCTGGGTGTGGGTGGAGCACAGAGGACGGCAGGACAGAGATCAGGTTCAACAAATAGTTTTATTGTTCCACTTTTCAGGGAACACAATATGTTTAACACAGACACACGCACACACACACACATCAGGTGTCGGGTTCGGGAGAGATCTCCTCTGCTCTCGCTCTCCCTCCCTAAATAGGGCGTGGTCCCTGGGAAGACACACAAACACAGGTTAATTGCTCTCAGGTGAAGTGATTCTGCCACTTACCTTCCCTGACTCCACCCTCCTGTCACAGACCGGTGCTTGACCACGCCCCCGCTGCCACATACCCCCACCGCCCGACTCAGGCCGGGCAGCCGTCCGGCCCGCAGCCGACTCCCCCCCCCTTGACGGGAGAGGAAGTCCGCCACGACCATCTGCGCCCCCGGCCTGTGGACCACCTTGAAATTAAAGGGTTGGAGCACCAGATACCAACGGGTGATCCGCGCGTTGGCATCTTTCATGCGGTGGAGCCACTGGAGGGGCGCGTGGTCCGAACAGAGGGTGAAAGAGCGCCCCAGCAGGTAGTACCGGAGGGCGAGGACCGCCCATTTGATCGCCAGGCACTCCTTTTCAATCGTGCTGTAGCGCCCCTCACGCACTGACAGCTTCCGGCTGATGTATAGGACCGGGCGATCCTCCCCCTCCACCCGCTGGGACAAAACGGCCCCCAGCCCTCTGTCCGACGCATCCGTCTATAACATAAAAGGGAGAGAGAAGTGAGGGGAGTGTAAAAGTGGCCCCCCACACAGTGCAGCCTTTACCTCCGAGAAAGCCCGCTGGCACTGCTCCGTCCACTGGACCGGATCTGGCGCCCCCTTTTTAGTGAGGTCAGTCAGCGGGCTGGTGACGTCCGAATAATTAGGTATAAACCTACGATAGTAGCCAGCCAGCCCCTGGAACTGTCTCACCCCCTTTTTGGTCTTGGGCCTCGGGCAGGCCGCAATCGCTGCTGTCTTATTAATTTGGGGACGCACCTGCCCGTTGCCCAAGTGGAAGCCCAGATACCGTACTTCCACCCGCCCAATCGCACACTTCTTTGGGTTGGCCGTGAGTCCCGCCCGTCTCAGCGACCTAAGGACGGCCCTCAGGTGTTGCAGGTGCCGCTGCCAGTCGTTACTATAAACGATAATGTCGTCCAGGTAGGCGGCCGCATAGGTGGCGTGGGGCCGGAGGACCCGGTCCATCAGCCACTGAAACGTAGCGGGCGCCCCAAACAGCCCAAACGGAAGTGTGACGAACTGGTGTAAGCCGAACGGTGTGGAAAAGACCGTTTTCTCCCGGGATAATGGAGTCAAGGGGATCTGCCAATATCCCTTCGTTAAATCCAGTGTCGAGTAAAAGCGAGCCGTGCCTAGTCGATCGAGCAGCTCATCAATACGAGGCATTGGGTACGCGTCGAATTTAGACACCGCGTTGACTTTTCTATAGTCCACACAGAACCGGACCGAGCCGTCGGCCTTGGGAACCAAGACCACCGGGCTGCTCCAGTCGCTGTGGGACTCCTTGACGATGCCCATTTCGAGCATGGCCTGAAGTTCTTCCCGAACCACCTTTTTTTTGTGTTCGGGTAGTCTATAAGGGCGGCTACGCACTACCACCCCCGGGGGTGTCTCTATGTGGTGTTCTATGAGGTTAGTGCGACCGGGCAGGGGCGAGAACACATCCGAAAACTCGGCCTGCAACTGGGCGACCTCCGTGAGTTGGGTCGGGGAGAGGTGGTCTCCACAGGGGACCGGAGAGGTACGTGATGCCAAATTCCCTTTTTGAACCTCCGGCCCCAGCTCCGCCTTCTCCGGAACTACCGACACCAACGCCACGGGGACCTCCTCGTTCCAGAGTTTGAGCAGATTGAGGTGGTAAATCTGTAGCGCCCCACCCCTGTCTGTTCGCCTCACCTCATAGTCGACGTCCCCGACTCGCCGTGTGACCTCAAAGGGTCCTTGCCACTTGGCGATTAATTTGGAGCTCGACGTGGGCAAGAGTACGAGTACTTTATCTCCCGGTGTGAACTCTCTAAGGTGCGTACCCTTGTTGTACAGGCGGGCTTGCCGTTCCTGGGCCTGCCGCAAATTCTCCTGAGTTAGGTGGGTGAGCGTGTGGAGTTTTGCACGCAGGTCCATAACGTACTGAATTTCATTCTTACTTTGTGAAGGTCCCTCCTCCCAATTTTCCCGCAGCACATCCAGGATGCCACGCGGCTTACGCCCATATAATAATTCGAACGGGGAGAACCCCGTGGAGGCTTGAGGGACCTCTCGCACTGAGAACAGCAAGGGTTCGAGCCACTTATCCCAATTACGTGCGTCCTCACTTACGAATTTCTTAATGATATTTTTGAGGGTGCGGTTGAACCGTTCTACTAAACCGTCCGTTTGTGGGTGATATACACTGGTGCGGATCGGCTTAATCCCCAATAACCCATACAGTTCGCGCAGTGTTCGTGACATAAACGTAGTGCCTTGATCAGTCAGAATCTCTTTCGGGATTCCAACTCGGGAGATGACGCGGAAGAGTGCCTCTGCAATACTGCGTGCTGAGATATTGCGCAGAGGCACTGCTTCCGGGTATCGCGTTGCATAGTCCACTAGAACTAATATAAAGCGGTACCCTCGTGCTGACCGATCTAATGGCCCGACGAGATCCATCCCAATTCTTTCAAACGGGGTCTCGATTAACGGTAGAGGGCGCAATGGCGCTTTTGGAATGGCCGCTGGATTTACTAACTGGCATTCGCGGCATGCCGTACACCACCTACGGACATCGCCGCGAATCCCCGGCCAATAGAATCGGGCCATTATTCGGGCTAGTGTTTTATCCTGCCCTAAGTGTCCAGCCATGGGATTAAAGTGAGCCGCCTGGAATACCAATTCCCGGCGGCTCTTTGGAATCAAAAGCTGCGTGACTCGCTCTTTAGTTTGAGTGTCCTGCGTCACTCGGTATAACCTATCCTTCATAATCGCGAAGTAGGGGAAGGACGGGGTGGTGTTCGGCGGGAGCGTTTGACCATCGATTACTCTCACTTGGTCAAACGCATGCCGCAGAGTCTCGTCTCGCGACTGCTCCAATGGGAAATCCGCGAGGGATTCCCCAATAGAGAGAGGAGGAGCCGGCGGCTCCTCACTCTGACGCGGAGATGACGTAGACGGCTCTGCGACAGCTGCTCCCGCCAAAACGACACCGGGACCTCCCCCTGTCAACTGGCAGGACCCACTCTCTACTAGGCGCGTCATTAAACCCCGAAATCCCGGCCAATCAGTCCCCAAAATTAACGAGTGGGTAAGGCGAGGATTAACCGCCGCCTTCACTATAAATTTTTCCCCTCTGAAAATAATATGGACCGACACCAAAGGGTAGCTGTGAACATCCCCGTGCACACACAAAACCTTCACCCCTTGTGCTCCCCCCAATGCCTCGTTTTGAACCAGGCTTTGGCGAATTGAGGTCTGATTACAACCAGAATCCACCAATGCCTGATATGTAGCCCCTTGGATACTCACCGGTATGCGATACGCTCCGGCCCGATCGAGGGCGGCCTCTGGCGCGTCGGGGATCCGAACCACCGCGCCCACTTCCATTGCTGTGCACTGCTGTTGAAGGTGGTCCGGTTCCCCGCAGCGCCAGCAAACCGGCCCGGGCTTCCCCTCTGCACCGGTGCTCTGGGGCTCACTCACCTGAGGTGGGGGAGAGACAGACACAGAAGGGAGAAACGGGAGGGCACCGCGGGTGCGGCGGGCCGGCAGGGGTGGTGCCGGCCCCCGCCTCCGCGGTGGGGGAATGGGGCGAGGACGGGACACAGAAGGAGGGGAGAGAGAGAGAGAAAGAGAAGAGGAGAGAAGAGATCTCGACATCTGCTGTCCTGCCGCCGAGACAGCCGCCAGATGATCCTCCGCCAGCTCGACTGCCTGATCCAGCGACGCCGGGCGGTGGCACTGGACCCACTCCGCGGCTCCTGCTGGTAAGCGGGCGATTAACTGTTCCAGTACCACCTGATCGACGATTCCCTCGGCGTCGCGATCTTCGGCCCTCAGCCACCGCCAGCAGGCGTCCCGGAGCTGCTGGCCGAACGCGAACGGGCTGCCGACTTCCTCCATCCGCAGCGCGCGGAAGCGCTGGCGCTGCTGCTCCGGCGTGCACCCCACGCGCTGAAGGACAGCCCGGCGAAGGTCGGCGTAGGCCAGCCGGCGATCGGCGGGGAGCTGTAGTGCAGCCAGCTGCGCCTCTCCCGTCAGGAGGGGGAGGAGGCGCGCCGCGCGCTGCTCCATCGGCCACCCCGAGGCTTCAGCGACCTGCTCGAATAACGTGAAGAAAGCCTCGGGGTCATCCTGCGGGCCCATCTTAGTTAAGGTGAGGGGAGACGGGCCCGCGGCCGGAGCGCTGGTGGGCCCCGCCGACGCGAGGAGACGCCGGAACGCCTTGCGATCTTCTTGCTGGGCCAGCACCAGGGCACCGAAGCGCCGCTCTTGTTCCTTTCGGAGTGTGACGAGCGCCTGGTGCTGGCTTTGCTGAGCCGTGGCGAGGGCGTGGACCAGGTCGGTGAACGGGGAGGATTCCATGGGGCTGCTGGGTTGGTGCTCCATTTTCCTGGGTTTCGGCACCACTGTAGCTTTCCCTGGGTGTGGGTGGAGCACAGAGGACGGCAGGACAGAGATCAGGTTCAACAAATAGTTTTATTGTTCCACTTTTCAGGGAACACAATATGTTTAACACAGACACACGCACACACACACACATCAGGTGTCGGGTTCGGGAGAGATCTCCTCTGCTCTCGCTCTCCCTCCCTAAATAGGGCGCGGTCCCTGGGAAGACACACAAACACAGGTTAATTGCTCTCAGGTGAAGTGATTCTGCCACTTACCTTCCCTGACTCCGCCCTCCTGTCACAGACCGGTGCTTGACCACGCCCCCGCTGCCACAATGGTCTATATATACAAAATCATTTTAATGGTTGGACCACAATTTTAAATTCAAATACAGGTAAATATCACACTAGATAATAGCTAGCTATTGTACCACACAACAGCCTACATAGTGATGGTAGCAAATCAACTTTCTTCTTTACTATTTGCAGAAGAAATATTTCAAATATTCATAGAACACTATTTTAAGACTGTTCAGCAATGTTTAACTAGTTTATCAAATGCTGGAAATTTTCTTTTTACATGTGTGAATACCACTAAATGTAGGTAAACCATTGCCACATACTAGATCACATTTTCCATTACTACATACAGTAAAAGAATTGTTCCAAAATTCATAGAACACTATTTTCAGTTTTATCAAATGCTGAAAACAATTTTTTTTACGTGTATACCACTAAATGTAGGTAAACTATTGTCACATACTAGATGATGTCTAGATCACCTTTTCCATTACTTCAATTTTTTTACATGTGTATACCACTAAATGTAGGTAAACTATTGTCACATACTAGATGATGTCTAGATCACCTTTTCCATTACTTATGAAGTAATGGAAAAGGTGATCTAGACATCATCTAGTATGTGACAATAGTTTACCTACATTTAGTGGTATACACATGTAAAAAAATTGTTTTCAGCATTTGATAAAACTGAAAATAGTGTTCTATGAATTTTGGAATAATTCTTTTACTGTATGTAGTAATGGAAAAGGTGATCTAGTATGTGGCAATGGTTTACCTACATTTAGTGGTATTCACACATGTAAAAAGAAAATTTCCAGCATTTGATAAACTAGTTAAACATTGCTGAACAGTCTTAAAATAGTGTTCTATGAATATTTGAAATATTTCTTCTGCAAATAGTAAAGAAGAAAGTTGATTTGCTACCATCACTATGTAGGCTGTTGTGTGGTACAATATCACACTATTATCTAGTGTGATATTTACCTGTATTTGAATTTAAAATTGTGGTCCAACCATTAAAATGATTTTGTATATATAGACCATATTATGTCTTGAATACTCACTGTTATTTTTCATTTATAACCTTGCAAAATGGGCTCAGAAAGCACCTCAGAGCACTGTATTTTCAAAAATTTTCTGGGGGTGATCCCCCAGACCCCCCTTGCGGGAGGTCTTGAGGGATACCCCCTCCCGCACCCTCCCCGCGCTCCGTGCACCTTGGGCTATAAGCCCAAGGCGCTGCTTCACACCTTGCCGGCGATGCCAGCTCATTCGGCTGCTGTGCACCCTCAGCCTCTGGCTTCAGTAAGTTTTTTCAGTCAAAATGACTTCTGTCTGCTAACACCTATGCGCAGCCTCCTCAGGAAGTATAGCCTGCTCTGTCCCTTCCTGTACAGGTGGTTGGTGTTGTAAGTCCAGTCCAGCTTGTTGTCCAGCCACAGCCCGAGGTACTTGTAGGAATCCACAGCCTCCACCTCGACTCCCTCGATCAGAACTGGTCGTGACCTTGTTCTGGACCTCCCAAAGTCAATGACCAGCTCCTTGGTCTTTGAGGTGTTGAGCTGCTTCACTGTTGAATGAGTATCAGTTGGTGGAAATGTTGTTTAAATAATTCAGATTGCATGTAGGCACACACTATTAAGTAAAACTGACACTGATAATAAAATTTGTAAAAAAAAATAAAATATATATATATATATATATATATATATATATATATATATATATATATATATATATATATATATATATATATATACTGTATATACACACATACTAGTGCATCTCAAAAAATTTGAATACCATGAAAAAGTTCCTTTTTTCATAATTTAATTCAAAAAGGTAAACTTTCATATATTCTATATTCATTACATGTAAAGTGAAATATTTAAAGCCTTTTTTGTTTTAATTTTGATGATTATAACTTATAGCTCATGAAAATCAGAAATCCAGTATCTCAAATTATTAGAATATTCCCTAAGATCAATCAAAAAAAAGGATTTACAATACAGAAATGTCCAACTTCTGAAAAGTATATTCATTTATACACTCAATACTTGGTTGGGGCTCCTTTACCATGAATTACTGTATCAATGCAGTGTGGCATGGAGGTGATCAGTCTGTGGCACTGCTGAGGTGTTACTGAAGCCCAGGTTGCTTTGATAGTGGCCTTCAGCGTATCTGTATTTTTGGGTCGGGTGTTTCTCATCTTCCTCTTGACAGTACCCCATAGAGTCTCTATGGGGTTCAGGTCAGGCAAGTTGGCTGGCCAATCAAACACAGTAATATCATGGTCAACAAATCATTTGGTAGTAGTTTTGGCACTGTGGGTAGGTGCTAAGTCCTGCTGGAAAAGGAAATCAGCATCTCCAAAAAGCTCGTCAGCAGATGGAAGCATGAAGTGCTCTAAAATCTCCTGGTAGATGGCTGTGTTGACTTTGGACTTGATAAAATACAGTGGACCAACACCAGCAGATGACATGGCACCCCAAATCATCACAGACTGTGGAAACTTCACACTGGGCTTCAAACACTTTGGATTCTGTGCCTCTCGACTCTTCCTCCAGACTCTAGAACCGTGATTTCCAAATTAAATGCAAAATGTACTTTCATCTGAAAAGAGGACTTTGGACCACTGAGCAACCGTCCATTTCTTTCTCTCCTTAGCCCAGATAAGACACTTCTGACGTTGTCTCTGGCTCAGGAGTAGCTTGATATTAGGAATGCGAAAGTTGTATCCCCTTTCTTGAAGATGTCTGTTCGTGATGGGTCTTGATACACTGACACCAGCCTCAGTCCACTCCTTGTGAAGCTCTCCCAAGTTCTTGAATCAACTTTTTCTTGACAATCCTCTCAAGACTGCGGCCATCCCTGTTGCTTGTGCACCTTTTCCGGCCACCCTTTTCAGCAATGACCTTTTGTGGCTTACCCTCCTTGTGGAGGGCATCAGTGATCATCTTCTGGACAACAGTCAAGTCAGCAGTCTTCCCCATGATTGTGGTTGTGTGTACTGAACTAGACCGAGAGATACACTGTGTTCATACTGGTTTACTCAAACTCGAAATGAAATATTCTAATATTTGAGATGTTTTTTTTTTGTTTTTGTACTGTATGCCATACTGATTAAAATTAAAATAGAAAAATGCTTGAAACATTTTAGTTTATGTGTAATGAGTCTATAATATATAACATTTTCACTTTCTTAAATAACTGATGGAAAATATTGAACTTTTTCACAATATTCTAATTTTTTGAGATGCACTATGTTTTATATTTTTCCCCTCCACATCTTGGAGGGCAGCGCCGAGCGCCCCCTATGGGCCAGCCGCCACTGGACGTAACCAAGTGTAGTAGTGGGTTCCAATGCCACGTGATCATGACACCCCGCCCCCTCCATCCTCGCCCCGCCTTTTCTTTTCCCATGTGGCTGTCCTGCGCTCTGATTGGTTAGTGTAGTGTGTGCACGTGAACACTGAGTGGTATTCGTTCCTACCAGAGGGAAAGCCGGGCTGTGATTAATAACCTTCTGTATGGGGAAGAGCATGAGTTCAGCTGCTGTGAAATAAAGCAACACAAATGCATGTCCTTTAGCTGATGGTTGCTCAGAGGAAGGTAAGTGAGACTCTATCTCTACTGTGTTTTCATTCATGTTGTTAAACTCATGATGGATGTGAGGGATTGATCAGAAAGCATCTGTCTATAATGTTCACTTTTTTTTTTTAAAGCTAAAAAGAAACTCGAACGCACTGCATTTCCGGTGTTAAATTAAAGCTTGTGGTGTAGATGAAGAGTGTCTGAGTTTACAGCTCTCTCTTTTTGCTCATGTTATCTGCAGAAAGTGACCTGAGCCCCAAGGGCATCGAACAATACTGTGAAGAACAAAACTGTTTTCAAACACCCAATAATAGAGTGAATGTAAACCTTCTGTTTAAAAAAAATTTCAAATCATTTGTTGTTTATAAGGGCACTGTACATTTAATTTGACCCAATCTGACTTCAGCTTGGTCTCACACTGTATCCTACTGCCTTTACACAGGACTAAATATCTCAAAAAAATCCCAATCTTATGATTTATTTGGATAAATCGCATATTTAGGTCTGTTTTGAACAGCATGAGGGTGTTTCTTCAACTCCAGGCACTGAATACTCTCAAAACACGCTTTTAACATTCTTCGTAGTTTCATTAATTTGCCTTGTAGCAACGTATCCCATACGAAAAAGAACAGTAAAGAACTTATAAGAGTTTACCACTGTCTTAGTAGTAAATCCTTATAAATATAAGGATAAATCCTTATAAGGATTTATAAATATATATATATGCCATGTATGATTTACTCCTGAAAGTGGCCCATTTTGCATTTTCCTCATACAAATTTTTTATGAAAATCTAGTATGTATGAAGTGAACATTGTGCATGGTTTTAAATTATATATTACAGTTTAAAATGTATCTGCCTCATCTCATCTCATTATCTCTAGCCGCTTTATCCTTCTACAGGGTCACAGGCAAGCTGGAGCCTATCCCAGCTGACTACGGGCGAAAGGCGGGGTACACCCTGGACAAGTCGCCAGGTCATCACAGGGCTGACACATAGACACAGACAACCATTCACACTCACATTCACACCTACGGTCAATTTAGAGTCACCAGTTAAAACCTGCATGTCTTTGGACTGTGGGGGAAACCGGAGCACCCGGAGGAAACCCACGCGGACACGGGGAGAACATGCAAACTCCACACAGAAAGGCCCTCGCCGGCCACGGGGCTCGAACCCGGACCTTCTTGCTGTGAGGCGACAGCGCTAACCACTACACCATCGTGCCGCCCCACATTTTAAACTGTAAAATATAATTTAAAACTACAAACATTACATGAAGCATACAAAGACGGTGTAATTCATCATACACATTATCTGTAAAAACCATGCACAATGTTCACTTCATACATACTAGATTTTCATAAAAAATTTGTATGAGGAAAATGCAAAATGGGCCACTTTCAGGAGTAAATCATACATGGCATATATATATATTTATAAATCCTTATAAGGATTTATCCTTATATTTATAAGGATTTACTACTAAGACAGTGGTAAACTCTTATAAGTTCTTTACTGTTCTTTTTCGTATGGGATATGATTACGGGAACATCTGGATGACTGAAGGGAAAAATGTATTATATACAGTGCTGAGCGTAAATGAGTGCACCCCCTTTGAAAAGTAACATTTTAAACAATATCTCAATGAACACAAACAATTTCCAAAATGTTGACAAGACAAAGTTTAATATAACATCTGTTTAACTTATAACGTGAAAGTAAGGTTAATAATGTAAACTTTTTTTCAGTTTTACTTAAATTAGGGTGGTGCAAAAATGAGTACACCCCACAACAAAAACTACTACATCTAGTACTTTGTATGGCCTCCATGATTTTTAATGACAGCACCAAGTCTTCTAGGCATGGAATGAACAAGTTGGCGACATTTTGCAACATCAATCTTTTTCCATTCTTCAACAATGACCTCTTTTAGTGACTGGATGCTGGATGGAGAGTGATGCTCAACTGGTCTCTTCAGAATTCCCCATAGGTGTTCGATTGGGTTCAGATCAGGAGACATACTCGGCCACTGAATCACTTTCACCCTGTTCTTCTTCAGAAATCCAACAGTGGCCTTAGATGTGTGTTTAGTCATGTTGGAAAAGTGCACGACGACCAAGGGCACGGAGTGATGGTAGCATCTTCTCTTTCAGTATAGAGCTGTGAATTCATGATCAGAGGTGGAAAAAGTACTGAAAAATTGTAATTAAGTAAAAGTATCTTTACTTTGCTTAAATTCTACTCAAGTAAAAGTACCCATCTAAAAATCTACTCGAGTAAAAGTAAAAAAAGTACTCAATTTAAAATGTACTTTGAGTAAAAGTTACTTAGTTACTTTCAGTTATTTGATGTAAAAAAAGAAAGGACAAGTCATAAACCAAATTGTTTTTAATGAACTATTAGTCCACATAATAACCTTTCAGGCAGCGTAATGTATAAAGCTTTGTTTGGACGACCCCATAAAACATTTTCAAGTACAAGTGGCATAACTTGTAAATTCTATCATCCATATTTTTTTCTTTACTGACAAACACCTGCTATTTTTATGTATACTTATATATAAAATATTATTTATGTATATATGTGTGTGTATATATACAGAGTCTACCTGTAATGTGCAGTTTTTCCGAGCCTCTCAATAAGGCAATTTTTCTATACTTTTTCACGGTAGATAATGCAAATAGCCCTCTGTATTTAATCCTCCGTTTGTCTAATTTGTATTTCAGTTTTGTTATCTGTTTGACATTTTCTTGCGACTGTAACACGTGAATTTCCCCGATGTGGGATGAATAAAGTGAATCTAATCTCATCTATTCAAGCCACTAAAGCAGACTTACTAAATGACACATATGAAACTTAAACCAACCAAACTCAAAGTGTCCTGGGCTCTCATGATTTAAAGACAGCTAAGCGATTCTTTAGTAACACTGTGCTCTTCCTTATATAGAAAATATAATTGACAAATTAACTGCATAATGTTTACAACCTGTCGAGAGGTAATGTGCAAACTATTTTGAGACCGCCCCATAAAACATTTTTAAGCAAAGTGCCAAATTCTGAATTGCATGGTCCAACTCAAACACCACAATAAAAAAGAAAAGAAAACCAAACTCAAACAAAGTATCCAAGACAGTGAAAATGTTTTGATGGCCTGTCAGTGACCTCCCAAAGCTCTAGTCGAGGCTAGAGCTAACAACCCAGGAGCGAGTCTACAGTATACATGAATTAGGATTTTTTCATAAGAGACCAATTGCAACTAAAACCATGCACTCGTATCATTTCTGACTGTCGTTCTGATAAAACTAATTTGTAAACGTGAGGTGATTAATTTCATTTAGGCTACTTCACTTAAAACGTTAGTGATCAGTTTGGATGCCAGGCGGCCAAAAGAATTGATAATGAAGGCACATTTTACTCAACAGTGGAAGATTTTAACCAAACAATAAATATAACGTTTGGGATACACAGGTAAATGCACATATCTACTTACCACCACATGCTTCCGCAGATTTGGGCTACATCCACATGACAACGGCAACGAGATGTTATTTAAAAATGTATCGCGTCCAAATGGGCAACAATCAGTAAAATATCAGGTCCATATGGCAACGCAACGCTTGCTGAAAACGATGCAATACACATGCCACACCTCTAGGGGCGCTGTAAGACAGTCCCTTCGGAGACACCAGAACAATAGAAGAAGTAAGGACGCATGCGCATAAACTATTATGCGCGAGATTTCATATTAGCCACAAAGTCAGGAAAATCTGTTTGTAAAATTACATTATAATGACCAAATACAATGAAAAGTATTTTTCCAGTCTCACCTGTGAAAGGTAATCCCATGTGATCTCGTTTGGACGGCAAACCTGTTGGTACAGTTAAACGCAGCACATGAATCTTTATTCTCCGCTTTGACCTATCCAATATGGCGACGAGGATGACGTATGATTCTACACGGAAGGCGGCGTCTTTAATGGTCCGAAATAAACTGAATGCTACACGTTGATGGATTAATTTCTTCTACGCCCTTTTTGAGGAATGTATTGTAGGACTAAAACCCACATCTGAAGAGGTGAGATCGCTCCTTTTTTTTTTTCCTTATTTTTGCTGGCGGGATTGACTCTGCCCTAAGGGCTATTTTCTCTCTCTCTCTCTCTCTCTCTCTCTCTCTCACGTTGCACCATTACATAAGAAATATTCACAGTGAAAATATTTTGTAAGCGCGTTTCATGAACCAAGTTATAGGATTTGTTGACAACTCGCATTGAGTTCGTTACACTTCTACCCGGCGTTAAGCACTCACAGTCATGTGGTTGTGACATCATCGTAAACAAATCCGTTCTATTCATCCAAACGACTTCACAACGGCAACGTTGCCAGACCTTTCCACTCTGGAACCCGTTCTCAAAAAGATTGCGTTTTGGGCACCCAAAACGCCGGTGCCATGTGGACGCCAGGCCTAAACGATAAGCAATTGTATCGGAGTCACCTGAATCCGTTGCCGTGTGGACAGGGCCTTGATGTGGAAGTTTTGTAGACTGATAGCTCTGTACGGCGGGGCAGGCACATTTTGCATTGCATTATTATGTTATTGCCTCTTTTGCGTTTGAATGCAAAGTACTGGCTGAGATACAGCCAAGGATTTCCCTCGCTGTCCGGCGCATCTGTTCCACGGGAATTCTCTTCTTGGCAATCCTCAACCTCCTCCATGACCTCATCTATCTCTTGCTCGGCTACCTCGGCACCAGCCATCATCCAACGATACATGTACCGTAGGCTAATATGGATATTCTGTGCACGCGCCTGCGCCAGTTTCCTTTCAGTTTAGGCCAATTGGTTTTTTTTTCCCCTGCATTTAATTTTTTTTACTCAGTAACGGGCGGTTTTCGAATGTAGCAAAGTAAAATACTTGGTTCAAAATATACTTGAGTAAAAGTAGAATTACTCATTTCAAAAACTACTTAAAAAATTACAAATTACACAAAAAATCTACTTAATTACAGTAACGTGAGTAAATGTAATTCGTTACTTTCCACCTCTGTTCATGATGCCGTCAGTGAAATGCAGCTCCCCGACACCAGCAGCACTCATGCAGCCCCACATAAGGACACTGCCACCACCATGTTTCACTGGAGGCACCATGCAGTTTTCTTTGTATTCCTCACCTTTGCGACGCCATACAGTTTTGAAGACATCAGTTCCAAAAACATTTATCTTGGTCTCATCACTCCAGAGTATAGAGTCCCAGTAGTCTTCATCTTTGTCAGCATGGGCCCTGGCAAACTCTAGGCGGGCTTTTTTGTGCCTGGGCTTTAGGAGAGGCTTCTTTCGTGGACGGCATCCATGCATGCCATTCCTCTGCAGTGTACGCCGTATTGTGTCACGGGAAATAGTCACCCCAGTTTGGCTTTCTACTTCTTTAGATAACTGCAGTGAACTTGCATGCCGATTTCCTTCAACCCTTCTCATCAGAAGACGCTCCTGTCGAGGTGTTAACTTCCGTGGACGACCTGGACGTCTCTGTGAGATGGTTGCAGTTCCATCTTTCTTAAATTTTTGTAGCACTTTTGCTACAGTATTCTGACTGATAAGTAAAGCTTTGCCGATCTTCTTGTAGCCTTCACCTTTGTGGTGGAAAGAAATTATTTTCTTTGGGGAATTCTGAAGAGACAAGTTGAGCATCACTCTCCATCCAGCATCCAGTCACTAAAAGAGGTCATTGTTGAAGAACGGAAAAAGACTCGTGTTGCAAAATGTCGCCAACTTGTTCATTCCATGCCTAGAAGACTTGGTGCTGTCATTAAAAATCATGGAGGCCATACAAAGTACTAGATGTAGTAGTTTTTGTTGTGGGGTGTACTCATTTTTGCACCACCTTATTTGAGTAAAACTGAAAAAATGTGTAATCTAAGTTATATTATTAACCTTACTTTCACGTTATAAGTTAAACAGATGTTTATATTCAACTTTTGTCTTGTCAACATTTTGGAAATTGTTTGTGTTCATTGAGATATTGTTTAAACTGTTACTTTTCAAAGGGGGTGTACTCATTTACGCTGAGCATCTTAAGCGTCATAAAAGACGTGATGTTCACCACATCTCAATTTATGTCCATTAAGTTCAAAGTAGGGCGGCACGGTGGTGTAGTGGTTAGCGCTGTCGCCTCACAGCAAGAAGGTCCGGGTTCGAGCCCCGGGGCCGGCGAGGGCTTTTCTGTGTGGAGTTTGCATGTTCTCCCCGTGTCCGCGTGGGTTTCCTCCGGGTGCTCCGGTTTCCCCCACAGTCCAAAGACATGCAGGTTAGGTTAACTGGTGACTCTAAATTGAGCGTAGGTGTGAATGTGAGTGTGAATGGTTGTCTGTGTCTGTGTGTCAGCCCTGTGATGACCTGGCGACTTGTCCAGGGTGTACCCCGCCTTTCGCCCGTAGTCAGCTGGGATAGGCTCCAGCTTGCCTGCGACCCTGTAGAAGGATAAAGCGGCTAGAGATAATGAGATGAGATGAGAAGTTCAAAGTATTTATTGTCATATGCACAGTAAGGACATGTCCTCTTGCACAATGAAATTCTTAGTTTGCTGTCCACCATGAATGCCAATTATAAATAAATAAACAGGCGGAAGAAATAATACAAAGTAAAGGCAATATAGTGCAAAATAAAAGCAAACACCCAGTAAAGTACAAAATAAAGGTAAATGTAGTGGAATGCAAAAATAAGGCAATGATCGGACGTAGCAGCAAAAAGGGCAGTGATGTGCAAACAGATGTAAACCATCAAGGACCGTTTATAGGGAGGTAGTCCATCATGGTTATAGACTCCTGTCAGCTGTTCAGGAGTCTGATGGCGGTGGGAAAGAAAGAGTTATTTAATCTGACAGTCTTACATTTCACACTTCTGTACCTCCAGCCTGAGGGTAGGAGTGTGAACAGTCCATGCTGGCGGTGGGTGGAGTCTTTGAGGATGGAGGCAGCTCTCTTGTGAACTCTGCGGTGGTAGATGCTCTGCAGAGAGGGCAGTGGAGTATTGGTGATCCTCTCAGCAGTCTTCACTGCCCTCTGCAGACGTTTGCGGTCCGTAGCTGTAGCGCTACCGTACCACACAGTGATGCAGTTGGTCAGGATGCTCTCAATCACGCAGCTGGAGAAGTTGCTGAGGATCTTGGGCGACATACCAAACTTCCTCAGCCTTCTCAGAAAGTAAAGCTGTAGTATTTGGAGATAATAGAATATAACTCCTTATGTTTGCTTATATTTCAATTGCTATACCTATGACTACCTAATCATACCACATGACGCATCCTATGACATCCATCCATCCATCCATTATCCGTAGCCGCTTATCCTGTGCAGGGTCGCAGGCAAGCTGGTGCCTATCCCAGCTGATTATGGGCGAGAGGCGGGGTACACCCTGGACGCATAGAGACAAACAACCGTTCACACTCACATTCACACCTACGGTCAATTTAGAGCCACTAATTAGCCAAACCTGCATGTCTTTGGACTGTGGGGGAAACCGGAGCACCCGGATACGGGGAGAACATGCAAACTCCAAACAGAAAGGCCCTCGTCAGCCACTGGGGGGCTGATGAACCCAGGCCCTTCTTGCTGTGAGGCGACAGTGCTAACCACTACACCACCGTGCCACCTCCAAGTAATAGTGACCTGGAGTTTTCTTCTTTTGTGATCACCATATCTCTCATATTTGACCTTGACCTTGCTCTTCACTGACATGATTGTTTCCTTGGTAACCATAAACTTTTTTTTAAGGTGGTTCTAGGAGTTTAAACTCATTAATTGTAGTGGAAATGACCGATAACTGTGGGACACTGATGTTTTATTTGAAACCTGGTTAAAAATGACCCCACACATTAGAAACCGAAACGTTGTGTTTATTTCATGCTTTCTTAAAGAGGAACTGAAGTCATTTTTAAACTTGCTTTATTTCTTAATAAACGTGTTCTTCAATTACGTTTTCGGTTTTAGTAACCTTATATCGTGACTTGTATCGACAACTAATCGCAATTAAATATTATACTTATCGGCCTATTCGGTTTTTAGCCATGTTGAATTGAGTTCATTTGGTCCACGGCAGGCGTCGCTTATCCACGCGATCTTCACGAGACTTGTGTGAGACTTCGAAACGTCAAGTGTCAGCCAGGTGTCAGTGCCGCCATTTTGAAAACTGTTTTCCAAATGAAATATCGCACAAAAATGAGTTTAAATGACGATTACTGCCTACTTTTTTCAAACTTTCCTGATTGCTATCAAAACAAGCAAAACTTACGGCTTGATTACGTCAGCATTCGAAAGAGGGCGCGCGCGTCTTTTGACAATGTTGGCAAATGTTGGTCACGTTGATTTCCGCTGTACGTTTTACTTCGTCCTACGACATCTCATACAGGTCTCAGCGAGTCTCGTTTACGGCCATCGCTTTGACATATGGACTGATGTATTACAGAGCGTATTTCAAACACTCATAACTTGCTATAGCAGCGACAAAATAGCTGTCAGAAATGCGTTCCGATATTTAATAAAATGAGAAATAGAATTTTGATAATAAAAAATTTGCCTTCAGTTCTCCTTTAAGACAAGCATGTAAAAGAAGATTTTATGAACAATACTTTTGAAGTGGTGTTTAACATTTTAAGAAAACAAGTCTGGGAGATTACAGTTACATTAATGGCGTTTAGCAGACGCTGTTATCCAGCGCAACGTACAACATACCCAGAGCAGCCTGGGGAGCAGGTGGGGGTTCCGGGGCCTTGCTCAAGGGCACTTCAGCCTTTCCTGCTGGTCCAGAGAATCAAACCAGTAACCTTTTGGTCCCCAAAGCTGCTTCTCTAACCATTAGGTCATGACTTTGGGACAAGCATAAAACTTGAAAAGCAGTAAAAATATAATATACAGGCATGATTAGATGTCTATTAGGATGTTGTGATATGAACTTCATCAAATGAAATGATCAAACTAAAAACCTGATAGTTTTGGTGAAAAACAACCACTGGGACTTAAAAGTTTTCTCCAGTGTTGGAAAAACGCCCATGGTCTTTGATCACAACCTAAAACCCAGACAAGAGATTTATAGCCATTCTGACCTTTTAGTCAGAAGGTAACCTTGTGTCATATTTCATGCCTCGTTTCAGGTCTTTTCACCTGACTTTTTTATTGAATAACCCCGCACTGAATTGTCGAATCAGGTGTTTAGTTTTCTATAAAAGCGGCTCTGACAGTGGCATAGCTGCATGTAATACAGCAGCGTTGCTATAGTAACAGTTCATTCACAGGGGATTGTACAACCCCGATTCCAAAAAAGTTGGGACAAATTACAAATTGTAAATAAAAACGGAATGCAATGATGTGGAAGTTTCAAAATTCCATATTTTATTCAGAATAGAACATAGATGACATATCAAATGTTTAAACTGAGAAAATGTATCATTTAAAGAGAAAAATTAGGTGATTTTAAATTTCATGACAACAACACATCTCAAAAAAGTTGGGACAAGGCCATGTTTCCCACTGTGAGACATCCCCTTTTCTCTTTACAACAGTCTGTAAACGTCTGGGGACTGAGGAGACAAGTTGCTCAAGTTTAGGGATAAGAATGTTAACCCATTCTTGTCTAATGTAGGATTCTAGTTGCTCAACTGTCTTAGGTCTTTTTTGTCGTATCTTCCGTTTTATGATGCACCAAATGTTTTCTGTGGGTGAAAGATCTGGACTGCAGGCTGGCCAGTTCAGTGCCCGAACCCTTCTTCTACGCAGCCATGATGCTGTAATTGATGCAGTATGTGGTTTGGCATTGTCATGTTGGAAAATGCAAGGTCTTCCCTGAAAGAGACGTCGTCTGGATGGGAGCATATGTTGCTCTAGAACCTGGATATACCTTTCAGCATTGATGGTGTCTTTCCAGATGTGTAAGCTGCCCATGCCACACGCACTAATGCACCCCATTACCATCAGAGATGCAGGCTTCTGAACTGAGTGCTGATAACAACTTGGGTCATCCTTCTCCTCTTTAGTCCGAATGAGACGGCGCCCCTGATTTCCATAAAGAACTTCAAATTTTGATTCGTCTGACCACAGAACAGTTTTCCACTTTGCCACAGTCCATTTTAAATGAGCCTTGGCCCAGAGAAGACGTCTGCGCTTCTGGATCATGTTTAGATACGGCTTCTTCTTTGAACTATAGAGTTTTAGCTGGCAACGGCGGATGGCACGGTGAATTGTGTTCACAGATAATGTTCTCTGGAAATATTCCTGAGCCCATTTTGTGATTTTCAATACAGAAGCATGCCTGTATGTGATGCAGTGCCGTCTAAGGGCCCGAAGATCACGGGCACCCAGTATGGTTTTCCGGCCTTGACCCTTACGCACAGAGATTCTTCCAGATTCTCTGAATCTTTTGATGATATTATGCACTGTAGATGATGATATGTTCAAACTCTTTGCAATTTTACACTGTCGAACTCCTTTCTGATATTGCTCCACTATTTGTCGGCGCAGAATTAGGGGGATTGGTGATCCTCTTTCCATCTTTGCTTCTGAGAGCCGCTGCCACTCCAAGATGCTCTTTTTATACCCGGTCATGTTAATGACCTATTGCCAATTGACCTAATGAGTTGCAGTTTGGTCCTCCAGCTGTTCCTTTTTTGTACCTTTACCTTTTCCAGCCTCTTATTGCCCCTGTCCCAACTTTTTTGAGATGTGTTGCTGTCATGAAATTTCAAATGAGCCAATATTTGGCATGAAATTTCAAAATGTCTCACTTTCGACATTTGATATGTTGTCTATGTTCTATTGTGAATACAATATCCGTTTCTGAGATTTGTAAATTATTGCATTCTGTTTTTATTTACAATTTGTACTTTGTCCCACCTTTTTTGGAATCGGGGTTGTATGCCAGAGGATCTGAAAACCGTATAATTGTTGACGTGTTAGTTTTTCTGTAAGGCGATATTAAATTCACATCGGTGGCAGGAGTCTCCAGTGTCAGTGCTTTTGTAAGTTTAATGACGTTACTCCAACCTGCAAATTACCACTTACAGAGGTAATAGTATCTTCACACCTTGAGATATTCGACATGTGACGTGGGGAAAAACAAAACAAACAAACAAACAAACAAAAAACATGGACACCTGCATGCAAACGTGTCCGAGCACATAAAGCCCTGAAAGAGCTATTTTAACGGTGCTTTTACAGTTCTAGGTCCGAGCTGCTACAAGTACTATTCGACTACATAATGAACGCAAAACTTCCTATAACATTTTGGACGGATAATTGACAGTCGCTTAGCAACAGGCTAGCCAGCTAATGCTAGTGACGATGATGACGGTCTCTGAACAGTGATTAGTGTGGGGTTAGTATCTATAGATTTAACCAAGTACTCTATCTCTATATTTTTATCTAAAAGCAATAATGCAATAAAGATATGGAGTTAATTTTGTGCCAAAAGTTTCAATTCAAATAATAAAACTTATCAGATTGCTTTCTTTTTTTTTTTCCCTGATGCATGGGCCAGAATTAGTCCTGGCGTTTTTTTTTTTTTTGTTTGTTTGTTTGTTTTAAATAAGGGCAACGGGGTCTTGGAAGGTTTTGCCCATAAAGGGGCCAGCTCACCCTTCCCAGAAGCTTCTCCACTAAATAGCAGGTCACCCTTCCCGATGCCATCGATATTCCCCTGTGTTACGTTTGAAAAACTACCCGCAACAATGCGACGACATCCTAGACTGTCGATCATAAATCATAAGGTGAAATTCAAGATATTTTGTTGAAGTAGTTATTTTAAATTCTTTCGACCAATCCTTTCTGTTTTCATCTGGTTATTCTGCTATAATGGACCAGAACCAGGCTCGGCTAGTTCTCTGTAGTGGGTGGCTCTGAAGGAAATAAAATATCAGGCATATTGTGTTCAAAACTACTTCAGTGATGGCTGTTCTATTTTTATTAGCAAAGGTTTTCTTGTAAAGGCTCACATGCTTTCCAAAAGCAGTGGGCTGTACAGTGGTGCTTGAAAGTTTGTGAACCCTTTAGAATTTTCTATAGTTCTGCATAAATATGACCTAAAACATCATCAGATTTTCACACAAGTCCTAAAAGTAGATAAAGAGAACCCAGTTAAAAAATGAGACAAAAATATTATATTTGGTCATTTATTTATTGAGGAAAATGATCCATTATTACATATCTGTGAGTAGCAAAAGTATGTGAACCTTTGCTTTCAGTATCTGGTGTGATCCCCTTGTGCAGCAAGAACTGCAACTAAATGTTTCCGGTAACTGTTGATCAGTCCTGCACACCAGCTTGGAGGAATTTTAGCCCATTCCTCCGTACAGAACAGCTTCAACTCTGGGATGTTGGTGGGTTTCCTCACATGAACTGCTCGCTTCAGGTCCTTCCACAATATTTTGATTGGATTAAGGTCAGGACTTTGACTTGGCCATTCCAAAACATTAACTTTAGGTGGGGTTTACATTAGACCGTATCAGCGGATCATCAGATTAACGTTTTTAAAACGATTAGCGTGCACACAGCAACGCCAATACACGATTCGCGTGCACACAGCAACGCCAATACAGGGATACGCTCGGCTCCGCAGGCATCCTGCGCTCCAAATCACTCCGCCCTGAACAGCGAGTGCCCTCTGGAGGGTGCGCACTCCGGCCCTGCGCAGCTCACAGAGCGCGCGAGTGAAGCGCACGAGCAGTGATTTGGGACTGAGCCGCTGTGTGTGTGATCCCAGTGCATATCGGGCATGCGCGTCACTTACCACTTGCAAGTGGAAGGATGGCAAGCGTAAAGACAATCATAACTACACAATGGGCAGTATTTGCATCAGTATTTGCAGTATTTTCATACTTTTATGCTCTTTAATGAAAGGTGATACAAGGCGGAAGTCCGCGCCGTTTTTCAGCAGTCGCGTCACATGACCAATGCCAGCGAATCAGGAAGGTGGATGTCACAGTGACGTTGTCCAATGACGACGCCAGCTAGAGCTCAGCACAGCGTATCCGCGTATTCTCAGTGTTTACACAGCACCGGACCAGACACGATCTGGATTGAATACGTGGACCCTGGCGGATTCCCGTTTCCAGGCGTTTTAATGTAAACGGACAGTGCTTCCGCCATGGGTGTTAGTACCTGGACGGAAATACGGATTTCCGTCAAAAATAAAATGCCAATATTCTGGGGTTTTTTTTGTAGCTTTCAAATTACCCACCAGTATATAAACGTTTTTTGGTTTGGCACTATAAGCTTTCCGTAGTAGTTTTTCATGATTAGTATGCCGTAAAGCTCCATCTCGGGTGTGTTCGCATGTTGTGCACTGTCGCTGAAATCCGAATATTACCGAGCTGTATCTTAGGCCATTCTTGGCAAACTATCAACATTGTAGCAAACAAACAACGATTGAAGTCTGACAGTTATAATGCCAAATTTTCTGGAAATCGGCACATCTAAAGCAGAAATTAAGAAACTAGACAGGGGTATAAAAAGTCGTTGGTGGGATGATTGGTTGAAGGAAACCGACAATTTTGGAAAACCTGTCCACACATGGTGTCGAAAGTTGACAGACAAGCCAGGAGTTGCGTTTTGCTTATTATGTCAGCAAGATATTAGGTATGGACAGAATGGAAAGAGGGCGGCACGGTGGTGTAGTGGTTAGCGCTGTCGCCTCACAGCAAGAAGGTCCTGGGTTTGAGCCCCGTGGCCAGTGAGGGCCTTTCTGTGCGGAGTTTGCATGTTCTCCCCGTGTCCACGTGGGTTTCCTCCGGGTGCTCCGGTTTCCCCCACAGTCCAAAGACATGCAGGTTAGGTTAACTGGTGACTCTAAATTGACCGTAGGTGTGAATGTGAGTGTGAATGGTTGTCTGTGTCTATGTGTCAGCCCTGTGATGACCTGGCGACTTGTCCAGGGTGTACCCCGCCTTTCGCCCGTAGTCAGCTGGGATAGGCTCCAGCTTGCCTGCGACCCTGTAGAACAGGATAAAGCAGCTAGAGATAATGAGATGAGATGAGAATGAGAATGGAAAGCAGGTGCTGCTTAAACACGCCAATGAAGATAAAACGCACCAAAAAGCCGTCCGCCAGCAAGCACTGACGCAAACTCATGGGTGTTAGCAGACAGAAGTCATTTTGACTGAATAAACTTACTGAAGCCGGAGGCTGAGGGTGCGCAGCAGCCGAACGAGCCGGCAACGCCGGCAAGGCGCGAAGCAGCGCCTTGGGCTTATAGCCCAAGGTGCGCAGAGCGCGGGGAGGGTGTGGGAGGGGGTATCCCCCTCCCGCAAGGGGGGTCTGGGGGATCACCCCCAGAAAATTTTTGAAAATACAGTGCTCTGAGGTGCTTTCTGAGCCCATTTTGCAAGGTTATAAATGAAAAATAACAGTGAGTATTCAAGACATAATATGGTCTATATATACAAAATCATTTTAATGGTTGGACCACAATTTTAAATTCAAATACAGGTAAATATCACACTAGATAATAGCTAGCTATTGTACCACACAACAGCCTACATAGTGATGGTAGCAAATCAACTTTCTTCTTTACTATTTGCAGAAGAAATATTTCAGATATTCATAGAACACTATTTTAAGACTGTTCAGCAATGTTTAACTAGTTTATCAAATGCTGGAAATTTTCTTTTTACATGTGTGAATACCACTAAATGTAGGTAAACCATTGCCACATACTAGATCACCTTTTCCATTACTACATACAGTAAAAGAATTGTTCCAAAATTCATAGAACACTATTTTCAGTTTTATCAAATGCTGAAAACAATTTTTTTTACATGTGTATACCACTAAATGTAGGTAAACTATTGTCACTAGTATGTGCCAATGGTTTACCTACATTTAGTGGTATTCACACATGTAAAAAGAAAATTTCCAGCATGCAAAATGCAAGGTCTTCCCTGAAAGAGACGTCGTCTGGATGGGAGCATATGTTGCTCTAGAACCTGGATATACCTTTCAGCATTGATGGTGTCTTTCCAGATGTGTAAGCTGCCCATGCCACACGCACTAATGCAACCCCATTCCATCAGAGATGCAGGCTTCTGAACTGAGCGCTGATAACAACTTGGGTCATCTTTCTCCTCTTTAGTCCGAATGACACGGCGTCCCTGATTTCCATAAAGAACTTCAAATTTTGATTCGTCTGACCACAGAACAGTTTTCCACTTTGCCACAGTCCATTTTAAATGAGCCTTGGCCCAGAGAAGACGTCTGCGCTTCTGGATCATGTTTAGATACGGCTTCTTCTTTGAACTATAGAGTTTTAGCTGGCAACAGCAGATGGCACGGTGAATTGTGTTCACAGATAATGTTCTCTGGAAATATTCCTGAGCCCATTTTGTGATTTCCAATACAGAAGCATGCCTGTATGTGATGCAGTGCCGTCTAAGGGCCCGAAGATCACGGGCACCCAGTATGGTTTTCCGGCCTTGACCCTTACGCACAGAGATTCTTCCAGATTCTCTGAATCTTTTGATGATATTATGCACTGTAGATGATGATATGTTCAAACTCTTTGCAATTTTACACTGTCGAACTCCTTTCTGATATTGCTCCACTATTTGTCGGTGCAGAATTAGGGGGATTGGTGATCCTCTTCCCATCTTTACTTCTGAGAGCCGCTGCCACTCCAAGATGCTCTTTTTATACCCGGTCATGTTAATGACCTATTGCCAATTGACCTAATGAGTTGCAATTTGGTCCTCCAGCTGTTCCTTTTTTGTACCTTGAACTTTTCCAGCCTCTTATTGCCCCTGTCCCAACTTTTTTGAGATGTGTTGCTGTCATGAAATTTCAAATGAGCCAATATTTGGCATGAAATTTCAAAATGTCTCACTTTCGACATTTGATATGTTGTCTATGTTCTATTGTGAATACAATATCAGTTTTTGAGATTTGTAAATTATTGCATTCTGTTTTTATTTACAATTTGTACTTTGTCCCAACTTTTTTGGAATCGGGGTTGTACATTATTAAGGCAGTTTTATATTCTATAATATCCCTGAATTTTAAACATTTTGAATTTAAGAATAGTGAATTAGTATGATCTCGGTAACCAGCACTATGAATTATTCTTATAGCTCTTTTTTTGAAGTATAGTTGTTGGGTTCGCCCAGAAAGAGACCCTGGATTCCTTCGTGAATGCCTTTCCCTCGGGCCCAAGGTGGAGGAATCAACAGCTCGAACACAGACAAGGGAACACGTGAGAGTTGTTCACATGCCAGTTTATTCGCTCAGTCACTTCGTCCAAATGAAAACATTTTTGGAAGCATCTTATAGTGTTTCTGTGTTTTATGTTTTGTCTTCATGTGTGTGTGTGTGTGTGTGTGTGTAATGGGTGTGTGTCTATGTGTAAGTGTGTAATGATCTTGAATCAATCATAATATAAAAACACATTTGCTGACAGTAAGGTACAGATAGATATCAGAGTTTTGGCTTATAATCAATATTATGTCTGATTCTTCGTGGAATAGTTTGGAATGTTAAACATAGATAATGTCTTGCCTACGAAGAAGGTCAAAAAACACTAGTTTGCACAGAAAGGATCTTACTAATTCATCTCATTATCTGTAGCCGCTTTATCCTTCTACAGGGTCGCAGGCAAGCTGGAGCCTATCCCAGCTGACTACGGGCGAAAGGCGGGGTACACCCTGGACAAGTCGCCAGGTCATCACAGGGCTGACACATAGACACAGACAACCATTCACACTCACATTCACACCTACGCTCAATTTAGAGTCACCAGTCAACCTAACCTGCATGTCTTTGGACTGTGGGGGAAACCGGAGCACCCGGAGGAAACCCACGCGGACACGGGGAGAACATGCAAACTCCGCACAGAAAGGCCCTCGCCGGCCACGGGGCTCGAACCCAGGACCTTCTTGCTGTGAGGCGACAGCGCTAACCACTACACCACCGTGCCGCCGATCTTACTAATTAACAGGAATAATTCTTAACACATGAATGTGTGTTAAGTCAGTAAATTACATCTTGATTCCATCATCATAAGTAAAATAACAAATAACAGTATGTCTTTCATAATGCTAAAACAAGGAATGTTATAAGAGAATAAACATAAAAGAAAAATAAGAACAACTTAACCACAAGAACAATGAGAATATGTCTGAAAGAGAGAGAACAATTAAACAACTAACAGGATTAAACTCATAACTAAATTAGGTTAATGCTTTTAAACTAAAAATCCTTAGAATCATAAGATCTTAATTATAATTATAATGTCATTATGGAACTAATCTAGAACTATAAAACTAACATTAATCACAGAATGCATTCATTAATTACGGGACCTATAAAACTAACATTAATCACTACAATAGTATATTTTCAATATATTTCAGTATATTTCATAGCTTTTATGAAGCTATGACCTAAGGTTCAACTGAATGAATTAACATGATCATGAACTTTAATTCTACCATTTCAGAGTGTGTATGGGTCGATCTGACACTGAAACAGACCTTCAGACACTTCTCTGTTCAAAATACACATTCATAAACAAAATGTTCCCAAACAATGTCCAGCCGGACCTAAGGTCATTTCAAACTAAATTTTGACACAGAATAAGCTAAGAATTACTATTTCACTAAACTTACATATACCTACATATATCCTGATTTAACCTTCTGATTCATATTCTGATCATAATCTACACATAATAAAATTTGACCCAACAATAGTTATTGCATGAAGTGAACATTTATACGTATTTCCCCACACCACTGAGCAGTAATTTAAGTACGGTAAAACCAGGGAACAGTAAAGAATGCAGAGTGAATTATAGTCCAGGACGTGCTTAGCTTTACTCAACACAGATATGCTTCTTGATAGTTTAATTAGTATGTATTTTATATGTGATTTCCAATTAATTCTATCATCTATTATTACCCCAAGAAATTTATTATTAGAAACTCTTTTAATGTCCACACCATCTACCTGTACATTTATTGCCTTATTTATTTTATAATTATTAAATAGCATGATTTTTGTTTTAGACAGATTTAATGATGATTTATTTCAATCAAACCAACTTTTTAACCTGCACAATTCTGAAGAGATTGTTTTCTAACTCATGTAAATTTGTTCCAGAACAAAACATATTCATGTCATCTGCAAATAATACCATCTTAAATATCTTCGATACATTGCACACATCATTTATATAAAGGCTAAACAGTTTAGGACCCAATACTGACCCCTGGGGGACACCACAATCAATATTCAAACGAGTTGAGACAGTGTCACCCAACTTCACAAATTGTGTCCTGTTGCTCAAATAACTTATCCAGTTTAATACAGCTCCCCTTATCCCATATTGTTCCATCTTATGAATTAATATATCATGATATTAATAGTATCAAAAGCTTTTTGAAGATCAATAAATATCCCAGCGACGTTTTTTTTTATCATCTATAGAGTTACTAATTTCTTCAATTGGTTCCATTCGTGCCATCTCTGTTGATCTATTTGCTCTAAATCCATATTGACTATCACTGAGTAGTTTATATTTTTCAATGAATTTATCTAATCTGTTGTTGAATAGTTTTTCAAGAATTTTGGAGAATTGAGGAAGTAAAGAAACAGGTCTGTAATTTGTGAAGTTGTGTTTGTCCCCAGATTTATACAGTGGAATTACTTTTGCTATTTTCATATTGCTTGGAAATGTACTGGTTTGAACTGACAAGTTACAGATGTACAGTTAGGTTCATAAATATTTGGACAGAGGCAACATTTTTCTAATTTTGGTTCTGTACATTACCACAATGAATTTTGAACAAAACAATTCAGATGCAGTTGAAGTTCAGACTTTAAGCTTTAATTCAGTGGGTTGAACAAAATGATTGCATAAAAATGTGAGGAACTAAAGCATTTTTTAAACACAATCCCTTCATTTCAGGGGCTCAAAAGTAATTGGACAAATTAAATAATTGTAAATAAAATGTTCATTTCTAATACTTGGTTGAAAACCCTTTGTTGGCAATGACTGCCTGAAGTCTTGAACTCATGGACATCACCAAACGCTGTGTTTCCTCCTTTTTAATGCTCTGCCAGGCCTTTACTGCAGCGGTTTTCAGTTGCTGTCTGTTTGTGGGCCTTTCTGTCTGAAGTTTAGTCTTTAACAAGTGAAATGCATGCTCAATTGGGTTGAGATCAGGTGACTGACTTGGCCATTCAAGAATATTCCACTTCTTTGCTTTAATAAACTCCTGGGTTGCTTTGGCTTTATGTTTTGGGTCATTTTCCATCTGTATTATGAAACTCTGATTATTATTTGGCTGCATTTGACTGGATTTGAGCACACAGTATGTCTCTGAATACCTCAGAATTCATCCGGCTGCTTCTGTCCTGTGTCACATCATCAATAAACACTAGTGACCCAGTGCCACTGGCAGCCATGCATGCCCAAGCCATCACACTGCCTCCGCCGTGCTTTACAGATGATGTGGTATGCTTTGGATCATGAGCTGTACCACGCCTTCGCCATACTTTTTCTTTCCATCATTCTGGTAGAGGTTGATCTTGGTTTTATCTGTCCAAAGAATGTTCTTCCAGAACTGTGCTGGCTTTTTTAGATGTTTTTTAGCAAAGTCCAATCTAGCCTTTTTATTCTTGAGGCTTATGAGTGGCTTGCACCGTGCAGTGAACCCTCTGTATTTACTTTCATGCAGTCTTCTCTTTATGGTAGATTTGGATATTGATACGCCTACTTCCTGGAGAGTGTTGTTCACTTGGTTGGCTATTGTGAAGGGGTTTCTCTTCACCATGGAAATTATTCTGCGATCATCCACTACTGATGTCTTCTGTGGGCGTCCAGGTCTTTTTGCATTGATGAGTTCACCAGTTCTCTTTCTTTCTTTCTTTCTTTCTTTCTTTCTTTCTTTCTTTCTTTCTTTCTTTCTTTCTCAGGATGTACCAAACTATAGATTTTGCCACTCCTAATATTGTAGCAATTTCTCGGATGGGTTTTTTCTGTTTTCGCAGCTTAAGGATGGCTTGTTTCACCTGCATGGAGAGCTGCTTTGACCGCATGTTTTCTTCACAGCAAAATCTTCCAAATGCAAGCACCACACCTCAAATCAACTCCAGGCCTTTTATCTGCTTAATTGAGAATGACATAACGAAGGAATTGCCCACACCTGCCCATGAAATAGCCTTTGAGTCAATTGTCCAATTACTTTTGGTCCCTTTAAAAACAGGGTGGCACATGTTAAGGAGCTGAAACTCCTAAACCCTTCATCCAATTTTAATGTGGATACCCTCAAATGAAAGCTGAAAGTCTGGACTTTATGTCCATGTCCATTATATAACTATAACTTGACTGTGTTTCAGTAAACAGGTAAAAAAAGAAAATTTGTGTCAGTGTCTAAATATATATGGACCTAACTGTATGTTAATGGTTTAGAAATCCCCCCAATAATAGTTTTCACTAGTTTCATATATCATTACAATCTGTGGACATTTTTACTACATTTATTAACTATATCAATAATTTCCCTCTCATCCAGTAGTGTAAGAAACATAGTACAAGAATTCCTCTTTATAATATTATCAATACAATCATCATTTGTGACCGGATCAGAGATATTTTGAGCTAATCTTGGTCCAACATTAACAAAAAAAAAAAAAACTTTAACTATTAGCAACTACATCAATGTTATAATTTTTTATATCTTTGTCATTAAAGTATTTAGGGTAATGTATTTGTCCAGAGCCATCTTTAATCATACTATTTCATATATTCCATATTCCTTTAATATTATTTTTGCTATTATATATTAATTTACCATAATAATCCTTCCTACATCTCCTTATCATACTCGTTAACTTGTTTTTATATTTTTTTATATTTTATTTTCTGCCTCTTTTGGTTCTTAATTTAATAAATTCTCGATACAGAGTGTCTTTCTTCTTACAGGCATTTTGCAATCCCTTAGTAATCCAAGGTTGGTCATTATAGTTTTGTTTTGTACTATATTGCTTCAGTGGGCAATTTATGTCCTATAATAATTTGAATATACTTAGTTATCATATGCTCTATCAGTGCTATATAAACTGATTCCCAGTCTTGGAGTAATAAATCATTATTTAATGCAAACATGGCTTCCTCTGCCCTAACTCTTCTATACTTAAGTTTATGGTCTGTCACATTTCTCTTATGATTACAGTCATAAATTGTAAAAACTGGTAGACGATCACTATCATTTGATTAATATTCTACTTATAATATTATCTGTGTCATTGGTAAATGTATTATCTATTAAGGTAGCGCTATGGTCAGTAATTCTGGTGGGTCTGGTAATTTTTGGGTGAAGACTCATACTGTACATGGTATTAATAAATTCCTCAGTCATACTGTGCTTATTAGGGTTATAGTATTCCCACAAATGAAGATAACATTTTTTATTATCTACTGTAAATGTCTTTTCTACCCAGTCCTGAAATGCCTCTATGCTAGTTTCTGGTGCTCCATCCATCCATACATACATACATACATACATACATACAGCTAATTAATACATTTCAACTTTTTCCAATATTAATTTCGATTGTTAAACATTCGAATAAGTTATCAATCACCGTTATCATGCCATCTATTAACTTATAATTCAAATTACAGTCCACATACACCGCCACTCCTTCTCCACCTTTATTTTTCCTGTTTATATAATTAAATTCATATCCAGCCAGTTCAAAATCCACTCCTTTCTCCAGGTCAATCCAGGTCTCTGATATGGCAATTAAGTTGAATGGATGAGTAAACTGACTTAAGTATTTCTTGATGTGTTTGAAGTTAGCGTACATGCTTCTGCTATTGAAGTGTATTATTGATAATTTTCCCACAGCCTTAGTGGACTGATTGTACTGTTCCTCTGTGTAATAGTGGCAATTGTCATTAATGGTTGAGATAAAGTTATTGTCTGGGTCTGTCATTTTCTGTATCCAATAGTTTATGGTCAGTGAATTCATGTGGTTTCAGTTCCAGGTTTTCATAATCAACAAGCATTTGCGTTAGCCGAGTAGTGTTCCGAGTAATGGATGAAAAAGTTATTTCGGTGTGTGTCATGGTTGAGTTTGGTGTAGTGTCAGGTCGGTATTGATTACCATACAGTCCCGATAGCCATCACTGATATTTGTCCAAGTCCTTGATGTTTCGTATGACCAGAACTCTAGGCTTCTCCGGTGTACCATTCAGCTTAATGAATACTTTGCAGTTGGTTATCCATGTAGATTGAATTTTATTTGCCTTCTTCAGATATCGTGCTTTTCTGGTGATGTCAGCATTGCATTTTGTCAGGTGCTCGTTCATGTAGATGTTTGTACCTTTTCAGTTTCCTTCCTTGTTTCAGCAATGCAGCTTTATGTTTTTGATTGATGAATCTCATGATGATGGCAGTGTTTTCCTTGTCTCTCCTGGGTAGAATGTGGCAGGCCTCGATGTTGCTGCAATCGAATCGATTCCCTTTGAGTGTAGGAATGCCGACACTTGTTGCTCCACAGAGTTGCTGCTCAGTTCATCAGATTCTCCCTCCCTTGTCACTGCTTTTGCATATGGCCTGGGTTTAATCTGAATCCCAGTGACGATGTTGTTCATCCTGGTGTACTGTTCTAATTCAGCAACTCTGCTTTCCAGGTGGGCGAGACGCCAGTCCTTCTTGGCGTTCTGCAGCCTGAGCGACTTCACTTCTGTCACCAGGTCCATGATGGTTTTCTGTCATTGTTTAATAACATAAACTTCTTCCGCCAGAAAGTCGAGTGACTTTTTAATGTCCTCGCCTTCCTCGGCTGTAAAGTTCTTTTTTGGAGGCATAATTTACCAATAAAGCCATCCAATTTGTTAAAATGCTTGGAGAGTCGTTTCTTCACCTCACTGCCTTTCCGAAGTTTCCCGCCAGAGGAAGTGATATAACGTTCCCAGATCACCTCGAAAATGTGCCGGAATTCACTGGTATAATTCAGAATTCATTGTTCCATCAATGATGGCAAGCCGTCCTGGCCCAGATGCAGCAAAACTGGCCCAAACCATGATACTACCACCACCATGTTTCACAGATGGGATAAGGTTATTTTGCTGGAATGCAGTGTTTTCCTTTCTCCAAACATAACGCTTCTCATTGAAACCAAAAAGTTCCATTTTGGTCTCATCCGTCCACAAAACATTTTTCCAATAGCCTTCTGGCTTGTCCATGTGATCTTTAGCAAACTGCAGACAAGCAGCAATGTTCTTTTTGGAGAGCAGTGGCTTTCTCCTTGCAATCCTGCCATGCACACCATTGTTGTTCAGTGTTCTCCTGATGGTGGACTCATGAACATTAACATTAGCCAATGTGAAAGAGGCCTTCAGTTGCTTAGAAGTTACCCTGGGGTCCTTTGTGACCTCACCGACTATTACACATCTTGCTCTTGGAGTGATCTTTGTTGGTCGACCACTCCTGGGGAGGGGAACAATGGTCTTGAATTTCCTCCATTTGTACACAATCTGTCTGACATGGCTTGGTGGAGTCCAAACTCCTTTAGAGATGGTTTTGTAACCTTTTCCAGCCTGATGAGCATCAACAACGCTTTTTCTGAGGTCCTCAGAAATCTCCTTTGTTCGTGCCGTGATGCACTTCCACAAACATGTGTTGTGAGGATCAGACTTTGATAGATCCCTGTTCGTTAAATAAAACAGGGTGCCCACTCACACCTGATTGTTATTCCCATTGATTGAAAACACCTGACTCGAATTTCATCTTCAAATTAACTGCTAATCCTAGAGGTTCACATACATTTGCCACTCACAGATATGTAATATTGGATCATTTTCCTCAATAAATAAATGGCCAAGTATAATATTTTTGTCTCATTTGTTTAACTGGGTTCTCTTTATCTACTTTTAGGACTTGTGTGAAAATCTGATGGTTTGGGGTCATATTTATGTAGAAATACAGAAAATTCTAAAGGGTTCACAAACTTTCAAGCACCACTATAATGTAAAGAAGAAAAAAACGAATTGGATTCTGGGAAGTAGAGGTGTGACTTCAGTTTTTTCACGATTCAATTTGAATCACAGGGTGGCACGGTGGTGTAGCGGTTAGCGCTGTTGCCTCACAGCAAGAAGGTCCTGGGTTCGAGCCCTGTGGCCGACAAGGGCTTTTCTGTGTGGAGTTTGCATGTTCTCCCCGTGTCCGCGTGGGTTTCCTCCGGGTGCTCCGGTTTCCCCCACAGTCCAAAGACATGCAGGTTAGGTTAACTGGTGACTCTAAATTGAGCGTAGGTGTGAATGTGAGTGTGAATGGTTGTCTGTGTCTATGTGTCAGCCCTGTGATGACCTGGCGACTTGTCCAGGGTGTACCCCGCCTTTCACCCGTAGTTAGCTGGGATAGGCTCCAGCTTGCCTGCAACCCTGTAGAACAGGATAAAGCGGCTAGAGATAATGAGATGAGATGAGATTCACGTTTTTTTTTGCCCTCTATTTTATAACTGATGCAAATCATGGTCAATATTCTGTTAACTGTCAGCCTGGAAATGTAGAGTAATAAAAAAAACAAACAAACTAGAAAAGCACTCAGAGAGCGCAGACCTCCACCAAGAATCCTTTAAAAAAATCCGGGATCCAGATGGTGATCCGGATCACCGCCAAAATTTAATGGATTGTTACTTGTGCCCAGTCACACCTCTGGAAAAAAAATTTCAGAGCAATCCGTTCATTACTTTTTCCGTAACGTTGCTAACAGACAAACCAACAAACAAATAAACCAACGCTACCGAAAACATAACCTCCTTGGTGGAGGTAAGAAGTCATGTTTGTCACCAGGGCTCGAAATTAACTTTTTTTCTTTGTGTCCCCCAGTGGTCCCGAATTCTGTGTTGTATTGTCCCGAATGGAAGCAATAGTGTCCCCATTTTTTTCCTCTCTGAAATAACCAGTGGTTAATATTATCATATGAAGTTACTATTATATTTGTAACTATGCGATTTTGAACCCTTTATATCATTTTTACAATAAGTCACAAGACACAAGCGACACATGTCCTATACATCATCTACTTCAAAATTACAGTTATTGCATTTTCAGTTTATTAAACTTTGGCGATCTCACTGTATGAATAGATACCCGTTTATTTAAAGGGGCCAACTAGCTCATTCAGAAAATGTTTCAACTCCCTACATCTGCAGTACACTTTAGCTGAAAATAAGACCCCTTTTATGTTCATTTCATCTACTTATACCTTGAATATCTGTTGGCACTTATAAGGCCAACTTATAATTTTCACCATTACCGTTATCCATTTTTATGAACTTTCCGTTATCCATTACCGTTATCCATTTTTATGAACTTTCCGTTATCCATTTTTATGAACTTTCCGTTATCCATTACCGTTATCCATTTTTATGAACTTTCCGTTATCCATTTTTATGAACTTTCCGTTATCCATTTTATGAACTTTCCGTTATCCATTTTATGAACTTTCGCTGCAAATGTTAGCAGCATCAGCACAGTGCCAGGTCCGAGCCTAGTTGTGCTGCTGACTGACTAAACTTTCTGAACTCGAAAGACACCAAGAAAACTCACTTATTCTGTTGAACGGTATCTTCCGTCAATATCATCCACATCATTCCTGTTGTATTTTATAACGTGTCTAACAGTGTTCATTCAGTTCATTCAGTTGCTAGCGTTGCCTGCAGACCAGGCGATGACACTTTGGATCCTGAAGGTCCCGGAGACGTTATGTCTGGCCTTTCAGTTTCTTCCCCGCGGTCGGTCCGCTTCAACCACTTCAGCATTTTTGTTCTGGCAAGAGTCGGCGCAGCGTGTGCGGTAGCAATTCCATTCCAAGTCCATATAATGCGGACTCCGGACGAAGATTCTAGAACAGAATGCGCTGCTCTGTAGCCTACGGATGCAGGTGCATCGAAAGTGTAGCTACTATGTATTTTTCGCTGTTAACGTTTTAAAATTAAAATTGACAAATTAGGTGAATGTCTACGTATGTGTTACGGCTTTGTAAATAATATTAATGTAGAACTTTTTTTCTAGATCTATTTTTTTCCATTGTCCCGGGATTGTCCCAGATATGATAATTTTGTGTCCCGATGACATTTTTTATGGTCCCCGGGACATCGGGACACCGTTAGTTTCGAGCGCTGTTTGTCACTCCACTGACTTTTTGAATGTAACTATGAATGCATCACAGTTTCCGGGATGAAACTGGGTACCGTCAGTGAATTGTGATTCAGTTTTCTAGGGGTATAATTGAGTTATTTGGACAAAAGTACATGTTTGGTTTTGTTTTTTTAAATAAAAAATATTTCTGCAACAGAAGAACAAGACAAGCCCTGAAAACATGAAACAGAAATCAATATCATGTATGTAAGACTTAAGTACGTAATACTAGTATGTAATGTCTTTTTATATTGAGTTTAGGACACAAAACACACTTTGTTTTGCCGATAACAATGACTGACTAGCAATATTGCAATGATGAATGGGGTAAGAGATTTATCTATGGGATAATTCACTTTGTATATGATGTATATTTACTGTCGAGGGCGTGGTTCACTATTTGATACATAAAAGCACGTCTTTCCATTCATTGAATGTATCTGAAGTCAACCCGGGAAAACATAGAGGGCACCAGCGACCACAAACGTAGTGATGAAAATCACAAATGCGCACGTGCGCCTGAAGCGAGCCAATCAGAATCGCTGTTACAAATCAGGACGGAAAAACCAAAATGGCGATCACAGGGGAGGCGAGGATGCTGGGTAATACGTCTTGTTTTTGTAATGTACTCGCTCGAATATCGTTTTTGTGCTTGGTTGGGCAGTGCCTGGTGTTGAAGCTTGAGGTCTCATGAGCTCACGCCTGCAGATGGCACCATGAAAAGCACGAATATTACATTATGCACCATTATCTCCTCACTATCATTTGAATATTGCAGAAGCAGAACTGATATCACCTGATTCCTGACTGATTGGTCCAACAACCTGCAGCCACTCGACCTTTACAGATAAAATTTGAGATGTTCTGGTCTCGTCCTTATCTTTGGCCTTCATTCCGTGTTGTGTTTATTTGAGTTTTATCACACCGTGGCTTCATGCTGAACTTGTCTGAACCACTAGCCCGATTTAATGATTAACATATTGTGTGCATTTGATTTGAAATCAGACCTCAGAGCTCCTACCTTTTGGGATGTGTTCATGCGATGGAAAGTGTACCTCTGTTTCAGAATTTCTTCATTAAGAGTGTCATGTTGATGAATACAATTTTATTGTAGATGTTACAAGCTTCTGTGGTTCAGGTTGAGCTCCTGAGTCCTTCAGTCTCCCTGAATGCTTCTTCTGAAAGTGTGTGTGTGTGTTAAGCTGCTTTTACATGGGCGATTGTACATGAACAAGTTGTTCCCGGAACAAGTTGTCCTGGCACAACTGCCCGTCGAAGCATGATTTGTTCCAGAGCAAGTTGACCCTGGTGGGTGCAGCTTGCTCTCCTTTTTGAGGTGGTGGTACACCTTCAGAACTCAACATTTAACTTTTAAACCCATTTGCCCTGGGGGGAAAGTGGGGGTTAATTTCCACTTGCCCCCTAATTTGCGAGTACTATTTTTTATTTATTTTAGGAAAACCGTAGAATAGTTGTGAATTTGGTTAGTTTTTTTTCTTTTTTTATCAGACATCTAGTTTTAGGTTTGTTTACCTGACATGTTTCGACGTACGTAACTGTCGTCTTCCTCAGAGTGTCACCGGATGTTGTTGGTGACGCATCTTATCAGCTGATGTTTCCGAAGGCGTGACCTTCCTGTCTGGTTTGACAGGTCGGTCACGCCTTCTACTTTCTGTTCGTCCCCTGCAAAATGGCACTCCAGGTATGGGAGAGCATGTACGTTCCGTCATCCCGGTTGATGGTCCTCGGGCTCCGCTTTCGGATCTCCATGGCCTCCCTGATCCAGCGCTGATGTTTATTATCTTCTGTGCGGATGACTCTGGCATTCCCCCAGTCCATAATGTGATTTTCTCTTTTGCAATGATCTGTTATGGCTGACTTGTAATTTTCCTGTTGTGCCTTTTCTTTTATTGTTCGGGTTTGTCTTGTAGCTGTCTCCTTTTCACACTCTTTCTTATGTTCATTTTTCCTTGTGATGAAGCTCCTTCCTGTCTCCCCGATGTAAGTTTTATTGCATGATTGACATGGAATCTCATATATGGTGTTGCATCTGTTATCCGGATGTATTCTGTCTTTGGGATGAACCAGGATCTGACGGAGTGTTGTGTGTGGTTTGACAGGTGTGTTAATGTTGTGTTTCCTCATTGCTCTTTGAATGCGTTCCGTTATTCCTCTGATGTATGGTAATGTCACTACTCCCCTGTGTTCTTGTTTGTTGCTTTGTTTTTTCTCTTTCTTCTGTGTTTTGTTGTTTTTGACCTGTTTTGCCCCTTTGGATATTAAAATACATCACACAGAAGGTGGGGACATCAAAATAAAAGTACACAGAAAACCCACACACACCGACCAATATTTAAACTGGACTTCCGAACACCCCATAATGCGCAAAATATCAGTAGTCAGAACATTACATGAACACGCAGCAATAATTACAGATCCACAGGACAAACAACAGGAGGAACAACATATACAACACGCACTGAAGGCATGTCAATATCCACAGAGGGCAATATCCAAAGGGGCGGAACAGGTCAAAAACAACAAAACGCAGAAGAAAGAGAAAAAACAAAGCAACAAACAAGAACACAGGGGAGTAGTGACATTACCATACATCAGAGGAATAACGGAACGCATTCAAAGAGCAATGAGGAAACACAACATTAACACACCTGTCAAACCACACACAACACTCCGTCAGATCCTGGTTCATCCCAAAGACAGAATACATCCGGATAACAAATGCAACACCATATATTAGATTCCATGTCAATCATGCAATAAAACTTACATCGGGGAGACAGGAAGGAGCTTCATCACAAGGAAAAATGGAAATAAGAAAGAGTGTGAAAAGGAGACAGCTACAAGACAAACCCGAACAATAAAAGAAAAGGCACAACAGGAAAATTACAAGTCGGCCATAACAGATCATTGCAAAAGAGAAAATCACATTATGGACTGGGGGAATGCCAGAGTCATACGCACAGAAGATAATAAACATCAGCGCTGGATCAGGGAGGCCATGGAGATCCGAAAGCGGAGCCCGAGGACCATCAACCGAGATGACGGAGCTTACATGCTCTCCCATACCTGGAGTGCCATTTTGCAGGGGACGAACAGACAGTAGAAGGCGTGACCGACCTGTCAAACCAGACAGGAAGGTCACGCCTTCGGAAACATCAGCTGATAAGATGCGTCACCAACAACATCCGGTGACACTCTGAGGAAGACGACAGTTACGTACGTCGAAACATGTCAGGTAAACAAACCTAAAACTAGATGTCTGATAAAAAAGAAAAAAACTAACCATATCTAATATAAAGACATAATGAACGTAATCGAGAAAAATAGTTGTGAATTGCCACATAAAATGAAGATCACACATTTGAGCTGACGTTTGGTTACTGATTAAGTTTATTATTAAGTTTGGTTCTTGGTTACTTTTTAATTGTAACGGACAATAACAATTTTATCCAAAATAGTTTTTCCTGCCTTAGTCTATTTATTTCCATTTCATATGCATGCAGCTGTTGTAAAGTTCAGTGTGTTTGTGTAGAACTCTCTCAGACTGTAGGTTCATTACTCGATAATGTAGAAGTCATCAAATATAAATCTATATAACAAAGTTTGTATGAAGAAAACAATAGGGTGCCAAGACTTTTGAACAGTACTATGTTTGAGAATATTTATATATCTTTTTTTTTTTTTTGTTATCCTCTAGGTTAAAAAAAAAAACTGCGCTGCGTCATGACAGACAGGATAATGTTTGAGTTTAAAATTGCTTGGTGTGTAGGCTGTGGGTTTTTTATACAGACCTGGCAACCTGTAACTGAATCAGTGCAGCTGGTGTGTCCTGACGCAGTGCGGTGGGTTGTTGTGTGTTGTTTTTTTTTTTTTTCTCCCCAAATAACCCTAGAGGTGGATGATGTAACAAAAAAAGTATATTTTCCACAGGACTGTTCTTCTATTAACAGAAACTAAGCTCCAGCTCTCTCTGCTCTTAATCTGTTCTGTTCTTTCAGGATTTATCGCGCATGTCGCTCCTTGTTGAGTTTTTTTTTTTTTTTTTAATGCCCGAGTTGTTTCAAACCAATTTGGGTTTTCTGTGTCGAATAAGGAAGCGGCTTCACCTGTAAGAAAATCAAAAACTTTCATGAAGGTGCTAACTCGAATGCGAGCAGAAAAAAAAAAAGATTCTTAAGCAAACTCTTCCATACTCACTTCCGACTTTATTTTTGTAAAATACATTTAAATACAATCGTGAATTTCTCTGGAGTTTTCAGGCCGAGCTCCGCTCCTCGTATTCTTTAACCACTCATTTCCTCGTTGTTCTTGAAGCATTTGCTTCTATTTGTTAACATTTTTCTTGATCGTGGGGAGACTACAACAGTGGGGGGGATATAAAACAACGTGCAAAGCAGGAAATGAAACCGAGACTAAGAAAACAGCCAAGACATAATGGCGGATACGTAGTGAGGGATGCTTTTAGGAACTGAAATAAAAGATCATAAAGCCTCATTTTTGTGGTGCTAGTTCATAATATATATGCTTATTCCAACTTGCCCCGGACAATCGGGCAGTCCTTAATGTCGAGCCCTGACCTTGTTCTGGAACATCCCGATCCATCAGTAATCGGGAACATCGCAACTTGTTCCCGATTACCGTCTAAACACAATCGGTGGCAAGTAGGAAGGCTTGCGCGTGTGGGGTAGCATTCATCCAGGTTATTTATCATCTGGACAAGACTGCTTCATGGCAAATTCAATGGTCAGTTCTTCTCGAGTGTTTTTGCTTATCAAACTTGGGCTTTAGACCATGGAGTCAAGCGATTCCCAAGCCAATTGCAGTGACAACTGGACTAAAGAGGAGGTTCTTACCCTCATCCAGTTGTGAAGAGATGCAGATACTCAGCTGGATTTGGAGAAGTCGAGCCGCAGTGAGCCGATTTCCCGCCAAATCACTGTGTTTAAACCACGAAACGATCAGCGAGAGGACAATACGGCAAGCTAAAAACAAACTAAAAGACTTAAAGGAACAGTCCACCGTACTTCCATAATGAAATATGCTCTTATCTGAATTGAGACGAGCTGCTCCGTACCTCTCCGAGCTTTGCGCGACCTCCCAGTCAGTCAGACGCAGTCAGACGCGCTGTCACTCCTGTTAGCAATGTAGCTAGGCTCAGCATGGCCAATGGTATTTTTTGGGGCTGTAGTTAGATGCGATCAAACTCTTTCGCGTTTTTCCTGTTTACATAGGTTTATATGACCAGTGATATGAAACAAAGTTCAGTTACACAAATTGAAACGTGGTGATTTTCTATGCTATGGAAAGTCTGCACTATAATGACAGGCGTACTAACACCTTCTGCGTGCTTCGGCAGCGCATTGATACGGAGCTCAGATATCAATGCGCTGCCAAAGCGCGCAGAAGTTGTTCGTGCCCTACTTTTAGTTTTTTAAATTGCTTTTTGGCAAATAATAACATGTCTGCATCTTGTATTTTGTTGATTTTATCAATTAAAATTGATATTTAGTTATAAAATGAACTATTCATATTTTCCGAATTTTCATCATATGCTCGCGATCAAGCAGTGACAGGCAGCGCACGCGCAGAGAACTGTCAGTGTTCAGGACAGCAAAATGGCTAGCGGTGAGCGAAAAGCTGACAGAGAGTGCAGAGTTTTTAAAGAACAGTGGACCACCGATTTTATTTTTTCGTTCAGTGTAAGGACCGTGCAGTTTGTCTTGTATGTAAAGAAAGTGTGTCGGTTTTCAAAGAATATAATCTGCGTCGTCACTACGAAACCCGTCACAAAGAGTATGCTAGTTTGCGAGGGCAAACCAGAGAAGACAGGATTCGGAGGATGAAATGCGGACTGGCTGCACAACAGAATGTATTCCTTCGCCAAACCCAGATCAACCAGCCTGCTGTCCGAGCTAGCTATAAGGTAGCTCACCTGCTAGCTACCCATGGAAAGCCGTTTACTGATGGGGACTTTGTTAAAGTATGCATGCTTGCTGTGGCCGAGGAGGTGTGTCCCGACAAGAAGGATGCGCTCAACGCGGCGAGTCTCTCCGCACCTACTATGACCAGGCAAACCGAAGATTTGGGGGACAACGTGTATGACCAGCTGAATGAGAGAGTCAGAATTCGAGTTTTTTGCTTTGGCTATGGATGAGAGCAATGACGTGCAGGACACAGCACAACTGCTGTGATCTGTTGATGTATTGCTCATATATTAATTATAATTTCACTGTTTTTTATGTATTTATTTTATAGGCCTATTTATTTGACCTTTATTAAGTGCTGCACACAATTATTATTAATATTATTATTAATATCAACAGGCCTACCTACAATTTATAATTTTCCACTCACCTTTGCCAGTGTCAATCACCTCAACTAGGCAGATGTTTCTTACCTTGACAGCTTTGATGTTATTTTTATTAGAAAATAAATAAATGGAATATCTGTGGTATTTCAAATTAAAACAAAGCATGAAGACTCGATTACTACTTTTGCAAACCACTAGTAAAGATAAACAAATATGTGCCAGGAATCAAGTGTTGATATAGTAGTATGGATGGCTGTGCCAGGCTAGTAATCTCTACTACACAATGAGGCCTGCTGGTGGTCATATTTGTCTGGGTCATACAATTCTGTTATATAGCTGACCCGACCCTGGCCCCCCATCACAGTCAGGAACGACAATGTAGCCCCCAGAGAAAAAAGTTTGGTGACCCCTGATTTATACACTCAGGACTTGGTTGGGGCTCCTTTACCATGAATTACTGTATCAATGCAGTGTGGCATGGAGGTGATCAGTCTGTGGCACTGCTGAGGTGTTACTGAAGCCCAGGTTGCTTTGATAGTGGCCTTCAGCGTATCTGTATTTTTGGGTCGGGCGTTTCTCATCTTCCTCTTCACAATACCCCATAGATTCTCTATGGGGTTCTGGCCAGGCAAGTTGGCTGGCCAATCAAACACAGTAATATCATGGTCAGCAAACCATTTGGTAGTAGTTTTGGCACTGTGGGTAGGTGCTAAGTCCTGCTGGAAAAGGAAATCAGCATCTCCAAAAAGCTCGTCAGCAGATGGAAGCATGAAGTGCTCTAAAATCTCCTGGTAGATGGCTGTGTTGACTTTGGACTTGATAAAATACAGTGGACCAACACCAGCAGATGACATGGCACCCCAAATCCTCACAGACTGTGGAAACTTCACACTGGGCTTCAAACACCTTGGATTCTGTGCCTCTCCACTCTTCCTCCAGACTCTAGAACCATGATTTCCAAATTAAATGCAAAATGTACTTTCATCTGAAAAGAGGACTTTGGACCACTGAGCAACAGTCCATTTCTTTCTCTCCTTAGCCCAGATAAGACACTTCTGACGTTGTCTCTGGCTCAGGAGTAGCTTGATATTAGGAATGCAAAAGTTGTATCCCCTTTCTTGAAGATGTCTGTTCGTGATGGGTCTTGATACACTGACACCAGCCTCAGTCCACTCCTTGTGAAGCTCTCCCAAGTTCTTGAATCAACTTTTCTTGACAATCCTCTCAAGACTGCGGCCATCCCTGTTGCTTGTGCACCTTTTCCGGCCACCCTTTTCAGCAATGACCTTTTGTGGCTTACCCTCCTTGTGGAGGGCATCAGTGATCATCTTCTGGACAACAGTCAAGTCAGCAGTCTTCCCCATGATTGTGGTTGTGTGTACTAAACTAGACCGAGAGATACACTGTGTTCATACTGTTTTACTCAAACTCGAAATGAAATATTCTAATATTTGTGTGTGTGTATATATATATATATATATATATATATATATATATATATATATAATATAATATAAAAAAAAATTTTTTCCACAGATTTTAGTTTAAAGCTAGACAGCCTTTCGATTTCATAAAATCGGTGAAATTTAATGCCTTGTGAAATTTGGTTGTTGTGATAGAGGTTTATTTTTGTAATGGCTCCCAAACTATCAGGCCATTCTGTAGCTGGGAAGTTATTTAATTTGAGCTGATTCCCGAGCAAATAACGTGCATGAAATCGTTTGCTTCGCGCAGTCAAACAGACAGAGGAAGTCTGTGTGCGCATGCGCAGGTTTACCTTTGACCTTGCACCGACAGTTCCATCATTCTGTCGCTAAATGAACAGCTGATCACACCGAGGTGCTCGCTGAGCGCCGATATTTATTAGTTTGGTCCTGCGTTTCCTTTTCTTCGCAACATGATGCCTTTTCTTCTCGCTTTCCGCTACTGTAGTCGGTCTTTCACGTTTCATTCGCGTCCTCCATTTTTCTCTCCTGTTTCAAATTTGTATCCCACAATGCCTTGCGTGAACAGGGAAAGCCCACCACGTGATGCATGATGTAGTATCTTGAATTGGGTCACGGTGAAGCAGGAAAAAATAGCGGAGAATTTAGGGCCACGTGGCCTTAAATTCATTCATTGTTCTGTTTAAAAAACTTAATAAATTTGGAAGTCTGTGATTCAAATTTGGTAGCTTTTGGTCCACTAAACAAAAATAACTATAGTGCTGAGCGTAAATGAGTACACCCCCTTTGAAAAGCAACATTTTAAACAATATCTCAATGAACACAAACAATTTTCAAAATGTTGACAAGACAAAGTTTAATATAACATCTGTTTAACTTAACGTGAAAGTAAGGTTAATAATATAAACTTTTTTTCAGTTTTACTTAAATTAGGGTGGTGCAAAAATGAGTACACCCCACAACAAAAACTACTACATCTAGTACTTTGTATGGCCTCCATGATTTTTAATGACAGCACCAAGTCTTCTAGGCATGGAATGAACAAGTTGGCGACATTTTGCAACATCAATCTTTTTCCGTTCTTCAACAATGACCTCTTTTAGTGACTGGATGCTGGATGGAGAGTGATGCTCAACTTGTCTCTTCAGAATTCCCCAAAGAAAATAATTTCTTTCCACCACAAAGGTGAAGGCTACAAGAAGATCAGCAAAGCTTTACTTATCAGTCAGAATACTGTTGCAAAAGTGCTACAAAAATTTAAGAAAGATGGAACCGCAACCATCTCACAGAGACGTCCAGGTCGTCCACGGAAGTTAACACTTTGACAGGAGCGTCTTCTGATGAGAAGGGTTGAAGGAAATCGACATGCAAGTTCACTGCAGTTATCTAAAGAAGTAGAAAGCCAAACTGGGGTGACTATTTCCCGTGACACAATACGGCGTACACTGCAGAGGAATAGCATGCATGGATGCCGTCCACGAAAGAAGCCTCTCCTAAAGCCCAGGCACAAAAAGCCCGCCTAGAGTTTGCCAGGGCCCATGCTGACAAAGATGAAGACTACTGGGACTCTATACTCTGGAGTGATGAGACCAAGATAAATGTTTTTGGAACTGATAGCTTCAAAACTGTATGGCGTCACAAAGGTGAGGAATACAAAGAAAACTGCATGGTGCCTACAGTGAAACATGGTGGTGGCAGTGTCCTTATGTGGGGCTGCATGAGTGCTGCTGGTGTCGGGGAGCTGCATTTCATTGATGGCATCATGAATTCACAGATGTATTGCTCTATACTGAAAGAGAAGATGCTACCATCACTCCGTGCCTTTGGTCGTCGTGCACTTTTCCAACATGACTAAACACGCATCTAAGGCCACTGTTGGATTTCTGAAGAAGAACAGGGTGAAAGTGATTCAGTGGCCGAGTATGTCTCCTGATCTGAACCCAATCGAACACCTATGGGGAATTCTGAAGAGACCAGTTGAGCATCACTCTCCATCCAGTATCCAGTCACTAAAAGAGGTCATTGTTGAAGAACGGAAAAAGATTGATGTTGCAAAATGTCGCCAACTTGTTCATTCCATGCCTAGAAGACTTGGTGCTGTCATTAAAAATCATGGAGACCATACAAAGTACTAGATGTAGTAGTTTTTGTTGTGGCGTGTACTCATTTTTGCACCACCCTCATTTGAGTAAAACTGAAAAATGTGTAATCTAAGTGATATTATTAACCTTACTTTGACGTTATAAGTTAAACAGATGTTATATTAAACTTGGTCTTGTCAACATTTTGGAAATTGTTTGTGTTCATTGAGATATTGTTTAAAATGTTACTTTTCAAAGGGGGTGCACTCATTTACGCTCAGCACTGTAGGCGTCGGGGAAAATTCTTTTTCTGACCTCAACTTAAAATCTGAAAGGCAGTTGAGCTTTAAAGCCACAAAATTAACCCACATTATATATTTACCTTTTGTTTTTGTTTGAAAACCCTTTTTCATTTTCACGACTCTTTTATTTCTTCTCTCCCAAGCAGAGTGTAAGACTGTTCCATGATGCCATTTGAACTGGTGATGCCGCTTTATCTGCCGAGCGATGACTTCCAGAACAGGATGTCGGGGAAGTGTAAGATGCCTCTGCGTCCGTGTCTGCACACGCGTACGGTCCCTCAATTCAGCTTCCACCCTCCTCGGCAGCAGGAACACAGCAAGGCCAAAAAGCAGGTGTCTTTCGCCGACCACAAGGGCCTGGCCCTCACCGTGGTGAAGATTTTCTCCGAGTTTGATAAACCCGTCGATGTCCCGCTCAGCATCCAGCAGCTTTTTGCTTCGGCACTCGACATCTCCGAGGTGGAAGACAAGCTGGCGCTGGACTTCGTGCAGCCGAGCGCAGATTACCTGCATTTCCGCCAGCGGCTGGAGCGAGACTCGGTCTGCCTCGAGCACTGTGTCCTGAAGGACAGGACCATTGTGGGGATGATCAAGGTCAAAAACCTGTCCTATAAAAAGGTTGTGAAGATGCGAATCACGTTTGACACGTGGAAGAGCCACGCTGATTTCGACTGCCAGTATGTCAAGGACACGTACCTGGATTCTGGGTGGGACATTTTCTCGTTCGAGGTGAATTTACCAGCCCGAGTAGAGCTGCATGAGCGCATCGAGTTTGCTGTGTTTTACATGGCGGACGGGAACATGTACTGGGACAACAACCAGGGCCAGAACTATAAAATCACCCACGCGGCTCTAAAGAACACTAGTATGAGTGACACGAGCAGCGGACATCAGCACTGCAGAGACCAGAACTTTTATTTTGACCAATTCGGCAGCCCAAAGTGCACACACGGCATTTACCCCGAGTGGCCAAGCTACGCCGGGTACGAGGACCTCGGGCCGTATTACTGACTCTGCAGAGATGTGTGAGGAACATGAAGTGATCTTTTACATAAAAGGAATATTTTGTCCAGAATATTCAATCTATACACTTTTTTTTTTTTTTCTTCCCCCACAAAATGTAGCCGGTCAGTGAGGGTGTGTTTCCCGTCTGTAGTTTTGCACTGGAACTATAATGGAAGGAAATAACATGAGTTTAGCACCTGAATGCCTCTACTGCTCACCATATGCTTATCGATAAACTTCGTTTTATTTCATGAACCTATTCGGAGACAAATGAGTGACCGGCAGCTTCCATGAATAGTTTGCTACATTAACATCGTGAACGCCAAATGCATCTCTGCTTCATTCCACGAAAAATATACTTCGTCGACACCCATTGGTGCGATTGCGCTCTGTAACGTCCGGATAAATTGTCCGTCCGTGTTTGAATTGTACGCAACGTGCAAATATGGAATACATGTGGAGCCGAGTTTAACGGGCGCTCGAGCAACACCACAGACTGTTCAGTCATGCGTTCGCTGGAACGTGCGGGCTGATAGAATAATGTCTAATCAAACCGACAGATCATCATCTCACGCTGAAAGAGGTTTGTAAATCCTGACCTGTAAACACCAGCTTTTATTTTCATTCAAAAATCAGCAGCACCAGAATGTCAAGCTATAAATGATGGTCTTGTATTCAAAATGTTTGTAGTATAAGACACTTGGTTTCTTAACAGAACGGGAATCCAGATGTTCCTGACTTGTTATATGACGTATTCTGGTGTGTGTATAATGATCTGGAAATGGCCACTTGGGTCTGTGTGGTGTAATTCGCTATTTAATTCCAAAGAAATCCAGTCATGTTTAAGTACAAAATCTGATTTTAAGCCTTAACCTGGAGCATCGTCCCTTTCAATACAATATTTCACTTTGACCCGGATTCAAAAAACAGTGTTTTAAATCACAGTTTTGTCTTTTTTTTTTTTTATCAGATTTTTTTTTTTGGTTCTTTATTTGGGTGAATGTTGGATTTTATTTTTTTGTTGCACACTTCACCTTGTGAAATAGTTCTGTAAATGTTTTGGGATGTTCTTTTGATGCTTTTTATCGTTTTAATTCAGTGCTTTTGAAATAAAGAATTGTATTTCTAAAGTAATGAAGTGCTCAAGAATTATTTTAAAGGACTACTTCAGTGAAACAATCGCATGTGATCCTCAAATGCAGTTGATTTGTCCAGAAAAACATTTAGTTGAGCTGTCCAGATATTTATGGACATTTTTCTTTACAAAATTCGACTGGATATTAGAAATATCAGATCCTTTCCAAACTGGAGCTGGAATTGTTTAGACCAGGGCTTCTCAACCGTTTCTGCTCGGAAGCCCACCTATTCATACTTGTAACGAGTCGCGGCCCATTATAAAGGATCCCCAATTATTTTGGCTCATCTATTCTATTAGAATCTAATAATCTACTGTAAAGTGTATTAATGGGATGCGACATCACTCCCTGTTACAGACGGGAGCCCAGGAATTAAATAAATGCAGTAAAAACAAACCGGTTGTAATTGTAGGTATTGTATTTAAAACTGTACGGATGAGCCAGAAGCCGACATAAAGCCACACATGCAGGGCATTCTCACTCAAAAGGGATTCATGATCCAAAAGTGGAGTCTGGTCCATTAACACAAGAACTTATTGCCATGTTTGTGTTCAGCAAACAAGCAGGTCATTAAAACCAGGAAGTGGATATAGAAACCACTCAATGGGATTAGATCCTTACACATTTAGTGAAGAAGGATTTTTCCCATGAAAGTAAAATTGACTCGCTAAATTTGACATTAGTAGAACAAACTTTGATCCTATTGTAGCCGTAAATAAATACAAATACAATCGTTATGCACGCTATTAATTAATGTGAAGATAATTCACAGATTATCAATAGATTTAAGGTTTTTTTTTGTAAAGATGTGTATATCTTGAGTCTTTTGTATTTGTAATTATTTGTATCTGTACACAACCCCAGCAGCTCTACTGATCAACTTATCGTGTTTAAATAAAGTTATTCATTCATTCATTATGAGCTGGAAAATTATCCATCTGCCGAGTTCCCCGACATCTCAAACTACCTGCTGCTGCAGACATCGTTCTACACGGGGACACAGACGAAAACCTGGAAGAGCACGGAGGAGAACGACTGTGTGTGTGTGTGTGTGTGTGTGTGTGTGTGTGTGTCTGGGTTAAAGATCTGGGCCTCAGGACACTACAAGATAAATCCTGTATCGTTTTTGCCCGGGTAAGAAGGAGTTTCTGGGCTTTTTGTACGCGTCTTTGAGAAGGTTGCTAGGACGCTACAGGTTTTAGTATCGGGTGTGAACAAACCACAGCCGCTCGATTCTCAATCCTCCCTGCTCTTCTCTTCCAGCAGACATCACAGAGCCAGAGAATTTACCCACAAATGTATTTATTTATTCAGCCCCCGTCTCTCTCTCTCTCTGTGTGTGCACGCACATGTGGGTTAAATGTGACAAAATAAAGACTTCTTGTTCTTAATTTACCCACAAATGTATTTGTTCCACTTGAAAAGTATACGGCAAAGCAGCTACTGGATTTGGGACACCATGACAGCCTGAACTATTTAGTATTTGGCTTCAAACTTGAAAAAATTTCCCAGTGGTTGAGAAACACTGGGTTAGAGGAATAAATTTACACCAAATATTTTAAGTGATGCAGACTTCCATTAGATTCAGTATGAAACTAAACACGCTAACTTAGTGGCTGAGTGAACTCATTTGAGAGAACAGGAAACCTGTCCAGGTGTTTACAGATGAAATAGGTTGGATGGAACTGTTAACCTGGTGACTCTAAATTGAGCGTAGGTGTGAATGTGAATGGTTGTCTGTGTCTATGTGTCAGCCCTGTGATGACCTGGCGACTTGTCCAGGGTGTACCCCGCCTTTCGCCCGTAGTCAGCTGGGATAGGCTCCAGCTTGCCTGCCTGCGACTAAACTTTTACATGTATTAATATCAATATCTAAGGTTGGATTAGACCTGAGCTGAAACTCTGAAGGGCACCTTCTGTTTCACTGCTGGATTTACTGCTCAGTAAAATATAGCGTGGGAAAATCGGCCACAGCGAATTAAAATACACAATAAGCGCCAAATCATAATACTTTAGGTTCTAACAAAATTCTCTACAGATTCAGGAACAAGATTCACAACAGTTATAACAACTGGAAGTAGCCTGTCTTTTTCCAAATAAAAGTACAAACAGAGACTATCATTATTATTATTATTACTCATCATTGCAAGGGCTTTTATTTTGAAAAGAAACGACTTCTGGTTAGTAATGGCTCCCCTCAAGCAAGGCATCTATTATTTATGTATTGATCGATTGATTGAAACATCAGGCGGCACGGTGGTGTAGTGGTTAGCGCTGTTGCCTCACAGCAAGAAGGTCCTGGGTTCGAGCCCTGTGGCCGGCGAGAGTTTGCATGTTTGCATGTTCTCCCCGTGTCCGTGTGGGTTTCCTCCGGGTGCTCCGGTTTCCCCCACAGTCCAAAGACATGCAGGTTAGGTTAACTGGTGACTCTAAATTGAGCGTAGGTGTGAATGTGAGTGTGAATGGTTGTCTGTGTCTATGTGTCAGCCCTGTGATGACCTGGCGACTTGTCCAGGGTGTACCCCGCCTTTCGCCCGTAGTCAGCTGGGATAGGCTCCAGCTTGCCTGCGACCCTGTAGAACAGGATAAAGCGGCTACAGATAATGAGATGAGATTGAAACATCAGTTTGATTGAACAAATGAATAAAATCAGGGTTGTGCAAAACGTTTGCACTGACCGCATACATACTGAAAACATTTTTAAACATACAAAATTGTATTCTACTACTACTGCTACTAATTATTATTATTATTATTTCTCTACATGCTATGTTGAAAGTTATTTAAGGCTTATAGTTTGAAAAAAAAGTCACTTCCGGTTATTCCTGCCTCCTCTCCACTGAACTCTATAAAATGTGGAGAGCTCGTCAGAGTGAAGCCGGCTGGCCGCCATCTTACCACTCCCATCGCGGAGCGGAAGTGCCATTTAGATTACCGGAAGCTACACAAAATTGGACAAGTTATTTATGTAGTTGGTGAGAAAAATTAGAAGAAAAATGCCTGCATGTGCAGCAGTGAACTGTAAAAATCGTCAGGTCAAAGGTTGTGGATGGAACCACAAGCTTTAAAATGATATATGAAAGAGAAAGGTATACTGTATAAAAGAAAAACTGAAATAATCTCCGTAAAAATAATTATAGTAGTAAAAAAGAGCCACTAAAAAAAAGATCAGAGACTGAACTGGAAAAGGAAAAAAAACAATAACAGTGAATAACAGCGAGCACTATAAAGATATGTAAGGAATGTGGATGAAGTTGAGAAAATAAATAGCTGTATATTATTTACCGTGACCGAGGTCTTGAAAGTACTGACCGAGGCCTCTGGGCCGAGGTCAGTATTTACAAGGCCGAGGTCATGGTATTTCACAATACGGATCAACCTTAAGCTGGTAAATAATATATATATATATATATATATATATATTTTTTTTTCTTTACCAAATTCTAATAGAGGCGGCACGGTGGTGTAGTGGTTAGCGCTGTCGCCTCACAGCAAGAAGGTCCGGGTTCGAGCCCCGTGGCCGGCGAGGGCCTTTCTGTGCAGAGTTTGCATGTTCTCCCCGTGTCCGCGTGGGTTTCCTCCGGGTGCTCCGGTTTCCCCCACAGTCCAAAGACATGCAGGTTAGGTTAACTGGTGACTCTAAATTGAGCGTAGGTGTGAATGTGAGTGTGAATGGTTGTCTGTGTCTATGTGTCAGCCCTGTGATGACCTGGCGACTTGTCCAGGGTGTATCCCGCCTTTCGCCCGTAGTCAGCTGGGATAGGCTCCAGCTTGCCTGCGACTCTGTAGAACAGGATAAAGCGGCTACAGATAACGAGATGAGAAATTCTAATAGAAAATGAGAGCGTGCGGGGCGGCACGGTGGTGTAGTGGTTAGCACTGTCGCCTCAAAGCAAGAAGGTCCTGGGTTTGAGCCCCGGGGCCGGCGAGGGCCTTTCTGTGCGGAGTTTGCATGTTCTCCCCGTGTCCGCGTGGGTTTCCTCCGGGTGCTCCGGTTTCCCCCACAGTCCAAAGACATGCAGGTTAGGTTAACTGGTGACTCTAAATTGAGCGTAGGTGTGAATGTGAGTGTGAATGGTTGTCTGTGTCTATGTGTCAGCCCTGTGATGACCTGGTGACTTGTCCAGGGTGTACCCCGCCTTTCGCCCGTAGTCAGCTGGGATAGCCTCCAGCTTGCCTGCGACCCTGTAGAAGGATAAAGCGGCTAGAGATAATGAGATGAGATGAGAATGAGAGCGTGCGAAAGGGAAACTATATTTAGAACAAACCCGTGACAAGCTCGTCAAAAACCTATTTGACAAGCTACATGAGCTCGGAATTTTCCGAAAATAAAAAGCTTGATCTCGATCACTTCCCTGATCGAGGCGACAAAAATGTTGACAAAAAAATTGCTACTGTGTTTGTTGTTGTTGTGAACGATTGAGTCGTCAAAGGTCCGAAACTGGGGTCCGGATCGTCGGCCCGCTCGCGAGCCAATCAGAGCGCACAATTTGATGGAAACCGGCCTGTGAAAAAAATAAGAGGAGGTAATGAGGGGGGGAAAGTGACGAGATACTTTCTTGGGGCAAATTTGATCTGATACTACAGTTTAACACACACAAGCCAAGGAAACTGAACTCTTTTTCTGTCAGTCAGAACATCTTGCTGACATTCTATTATACATTCATTGAAAGTGTTTTAGCTTTTTCTATGCGCTGCTGGTATTACTCCATTACTGTACAGGACAGGAACCGCCTGCATAATATTGTCAAGGTGTGTTCTAAGATTATTGGACTTCCTGCTCGCCACCTGAATACGGTGTGCGAGCGGCCTGGCTCGTCCAATTCTTAAGGACTCGACTCGTGCTTTGTTCCCGGCATTTGAGCAGCTGCCATCTGGTCGCAGGTTCCGCTGTCCGGCCTGTAAGAGCCAGAGGAGGAGAGCAACCTTTGTTCCAAGTGTTATTCTCCTCCTGAACTGGAAGAAGTCTAAGGCAGTTACAATAACTTAAGTCTTCTGTACAATACTCTAGTGCAATATCACATGCCCTGATGTGCAATATTACAATATCACCTTGTCACTTTAACTACAATGTCACTCTAATCATCTCATCTCATCTCATTATCTCTAGCCGCTTTATCCTTCTGCAGGCAAGCTGGAGCCTATCCCAGCTGACTACGGGCGAAAGGCGGGGTACACCCTGGACAAGTCGCCAGGTCATCACAGGGCTGACACATAGACACAGACAACCATTCACACTCACATTCACACCTACGGTCAATTTAGAGTCACCAGTTAACCTAACCTGCATGTCTTTGGACTGTGGGGGAAACCGGAGCACCCGGAGGAAACCCACGGGGAGAACATGCAAACTCCACACAGAAAGGCCCTCGCCGGCCACGGGGCTCGAACCCGGACCTTCTTGCTGTGAGGCGACTCTAATCATATTGTCATTTTAATTTTATCCATGCGTCATTTTATTTATTTGCCATATTTTATCTGCTGTTTTTTTTTTTACTTTGTTACTGGCAGCAGCAGGCCTGCCATTGTACATAATACGCTGGGGTTTTTTTTTTGCCCACCCATTTTTGTGATTTTATTCTTTTTGTGATTTTATTTTCTTGCTCTTATTTTAATGTACCGCTCTTCGCCCTTCTAATTGCCCTTCGGGGATAAATAAAGTTTTGTCTGATCTGATCTGATCTGATCTGAAAAAAGCCAAAGACACGCGATGGGAGTGGTAAGATGGCGGCCAGATGGCTTCACTCGTCTCTCCAGCGGGGGAATAGGCTCTGAGCTCTCCAGATTTTATCTAGAGCTCAGTGCTGCACTGTCAGGAATATTTGGCGTCTTTTTCCTGTCTGGTTGGTTATTCAGGTCCAGACACAGCAGGAGAAAAGCCGGTTGTATCTCCTGCTGAGCTGTAAGCGTGGTGTGCCTCAGCGCCGCTATGGCGGATGTTGTCACGTGTGTGTAGTCAGGTGAAGGCGTGAACAGAGCGGCGCGCGCGGGCGGAGGAAGTAAAGCTGTAATGGAGGAAGCGGCTCCGCAAGTCCTGACAGCCGGAGTGCCGGCGCGCGAGCCCGAGCAGCGGGACAGAGAGCACAGTGAGGTCAGTCCTGAGTTCAGAATGGCTGCGACTCTTTCAGTAGCTCATAAATATAATACAGTAACTCTGTTATTCCTATTATTTTCCCGGTACGAGCCGAATTTTTCACGTCACTGTTATTTCCTTCAAAATGGAGTTAAATCGTTGTTAAACCCAGCTGCTGAAATATTGAATAAAGTGCCAAATGACTCGTAAATGTGAATCGATTCTTACGATTCAAATTGCGTGTTCACGTGACGTCATCAAACCGGAAGTCGGCCATATGGAGCACTTGCATGTGACGTCACAGCCGAGCCAGATTGTGACAGACGCCATCTTGTCGGTCAAACGCCATATTTCCGCCTTCTACTTCTGCCTTTTCTTCTGGAAAACCCTACTATATACAATTCTACTACAACGGCTGCGGCTACAAGCTCTCCCTACCTGTGCACGGTTTTTATGTTTTTTGTGTGTATTTTTGTGTGTTGTTCGTCTTCAAGATCCACTACAACCGTATGGACTTACTGGACATGGGTTTCCAGCAGAAAATGACGGTTTGTAGCGATTTCCATCGCATGCACAACATTCCGGACGAGATAGAGAGACCAGCGGGGTCTCCGTGGATTGTTATCGGAAGCAAAGCGAAGGAGCGGCGTCGGGAGAGGAAGCAAAAGCGAGGCTGCAGGCAGAGCCGGCCTGTTGACTAAGCTCAGAAAACAGCCACTCAAACCTCCACTGCCAAGCCTCTACCTCTCCAACGCCAGATCCATGTAAACAAAACGGACGATTTGGAATTACAGCTGGAATTACCTCATTCTATTCTATAATCGGCTGGTCAGTGCTATACTCAATACTTAAGTGACTTACCCGTCCAATGAGGATTCTTGTTTACAAGATGCCACATCTGAGTCGCTGACAAATCCTGAATTTCTGTAAAGATAACTGTCCAGAGATTTATAAGCACGCAGTGCTTCACCACTGAACAGCGAGGGGAAAGTTAATGAGGTAATTATACACGTCCGGGTATTCCGCTGGCAGTTCAAAATCCGGTCGTGAAAACTCCGTCCGGTAAGCCATAAGGGTCAGAAATCTGTAGATCGTTTATTTTAGACATATATCTAGTTATCTGTTCATTAGAAAAATGAGCCGTGTAGTCCGTCGGTTGAAATTGATCCATTCTGTACACGAGTGCAGCAGTATTCAGCGGTGTTTTTTACTGACAAGATGGCGGCTGTGTACTTTCCGGTCACGTGACTGCAAGATCTCTATAGGCGCTATTGGACACACCGACACCAAAATGAAATAAACACCGAAGATGCTTTGCTACAAGCAGAGACTGCAGGAGCAGCTAAGGATGTGGAAGTTAAAGATCGAACTGGTGAAGTGTTGTGGTGTTCCTAGGGACCCCTTCTGCATCCTCAGCAGGCATCTCAGGGTCACAGGTGTTTCGCCCCTTAACCTGTACACCTCTCCTGAAGGCCAATTTATGCTGACAACCCAGTCCTCGCAGACGGTGTCGCAGATAGCGTCTGCGTAGCCCCCCCACCTTCGCAGACGCTCTGCGCGCACCTCCCCAAAATTGTGACCACCGCAGAAGCCTCGCAGACAGCGTCACAGACAAGAGGGCTCTGATTGGTTCACTCTACATCCGCTGTACACGCACTTCCAGTTCCCTACTTTCCCGGTTTGGTTTGTTTTCACGACCGGCATTTTTAAAAACACGAGCGAAGATGGAGCAGCACGAAGAGCGGTTGATCGAGGAAGTGAGGAAGTACGTACATCTATACGACTCCAGTTCTAGTCATTATAAGTAACCGGAGGATAAACACTCCACTAACCACACTCACCAACTACTCCTAGCGACTTCGCGCCCCCTTGCGTTGTGCCGGTGAATAACATCGCGCACGCCTATTACTCCCCGCTCAACAATAAATTACAACTGTCTGCGAAAAGCTATCTGCGAAAGCCTTGTCGCAAGAGCATGCAGAGGCCTTGAGTGAGGCAGCAAAGGCTGAGTTAGCCTTCACCTGCATAAGGGGTCCAGCTACGATTCCTTGACAGCCACAGCCACCTGGAACTGGTTTCGGCTACTGTGGCTATCTCCCTGATAGCCTTCCACAGTTGCTTGGAATCAAGCCCAATCTTCTGCAGGAAACTGCACAATGACGTTGCGGGGAAACCCCGAGCGCCGACCTTGATTGGATAGAGGGTGGCATGCCACCCAGCAAGGCTCGCCTCTTCCACTATGTCCTGGTACTTAGCCTTCTTCGCCTGATGGGATATGGCTAGCCTGTCTTCCCAGGGAACAGTGAGTTCGGCTAGAATGATGGACTTTGAACTCCTAGAAAGAAGGATCATATCCGGTCGGAGGGTAGTTGCCACGACCTCCTGAGGAAAGACCAACTTCTTCTTGAGATCCACATGCAGCTCCCAATCTGTTGCACGGTGCAGCAGAGATGGTAGGTTGTTGGGTCTTTTTCCCTTCGGAACCTTGCTGCCCTCTAGATGGAAGCCTGTGAATCTTGGTGGTGCTGGCGGCTGTTTGTTGACGTTGCCTCTCTGCAGTTCGACCCACTTGGCAACCTCGGTGAGGACTCTGTCGTGTCTCCACCTGTAGCGCCCATCCGCGAGAGCTTTCGGGCAGCTGAAATATTGAATAAAGTGCCAAATGACTCGTAAATGTGAATCGACTCTTACGATTCAAATTGCGTGTTCACGTGACGTCATCAAACCGGAAGTCGGCCGTATTGGCGCTATTGGACACACCGACACCAAAGCAATATTCGTGAATTTTTATTTATTTATTTATTTATTGGATAAACTAACCCAGGGGTTCTCAAACATTTGCGATCTGGGGCCCCTGACTGTAGCAAGTGTACTTTGAGGGCCCCCTCTAAAAAAAACATGGCAATGCGCAAGGAGTTGTGGGAAAGGTCAAAGGTTAAGGCCTCATCAACGAGCGGAAGTAGAGCACGTCAACAATGGCGGAGGCTACAGGCTCGCTGTGGGGACACTGTTGTGTTGTCGATTGCCACAATGGACGTCGACTGCTTGAACAGTGGATGCGAGAAGACTGTAGTGTACATTTAAGTGAGTGTATACAGAAAAAAATTATGTGAATCCAAGCACACAGTTTAACGCAAAAGTTCGTTTATATCCCGACCCTGTCAGCTGTCAGATTCATGTTCATGAACCCGCCTTGATTTTCACTCTCGCCGATAATCATTGTCTGTATATACAACAGTATTATCTTGATTTTTATGTGCCTTAAAATGTAAAATGTTGGTTGTAATAAAAATCTGACAAGTTTCTGTGACTGTAGTTCTTACACCAGTAATGACTACTACTAGTCCCAAAATGATGGAAGCCTTGTAATAGAGCCCTGCACTCCCGCGGGAGTCTTGCGGGACCCAACGCAAAGCAGTGCAGCGCTAGCCTGGGCCCGCCCATCCTAAGCGTGACGCAACACGAGGGCCTGTTGCGAGCTAGTCTGGCCAGGCAAGCTATCTACAGCTCTTCCAAGCTCCCGAAAAATCAGGAACCAATCAACTTTGAGCATCTCCAACGGCCCTGGGTAGAGGCGTGTTCAAGGCAGTGACGTAGTAGAACTGCAACCGGAAGCCATAGATTGTTTACAGAATCTATGCCGGAAGCGCTTCATTCACTAGAAACATTACGAACATGGAGCAAGTTCTCATTGAAAACAGAGCAAAGAGCAGCCCTGGAGGTATTTATTGAAAGGAAGGACGTTTTCGCCTTACTCCCGACCGGCTTCGGTAAGAGTTTAATCTACCAGTTAGCCCCGTCGCGTCACATACGTCAGAGGAAAGAGTGATGTGATTGGTTTAAGCTTCGTCACAGCCTTTTCTGGCTTCGACCAGTAGCAAACTGAGGCATTTCAGGGAGGCGGGTCAACCACGGGCTCTGGGAAACGGTTGGGCTTAATATCTTGGCCAGACCAAATGCTCGCAGAGCTTTGAAGTCGTGTTAGCCAGACTAGTGCGGCGTGGGACAAATTTTGAAAGCTCATTGCGGGCGCGGACGGGAGGGGGAGTCACATTGCAGGCGCGGGCGGGAGAGGTGATAAGCTGCAGTCCCGCTAACTAAAAACGTGTTTAAAATAAAATTTATAAATTATTAATTTATGTCTATCGTATATAATTTGTGCTGGATATTTTATTTGGCATTAATAAAAACATTTTAAGATGCCTAAATTTGCGGACGTGGTCTAATCTCGCGTACGTTTCCGATTCCTTTCCGCTCTTCCGTGTTTGAGATCTCCGATCATGGCAGAAGAGCAGAGCTCCTCTAGTGAAGCTCACAGTGCTTCAGAAGTAAGTGCTGCTTTAAAAAGAGGTACATTTACCGTTAAAAAGTCAAGAGTATTAGTCCTAAGTATTAAAAAGTATTAAAAAAAGTATTAACTAGCAGGGCCTAATCTGGACCCGGGTGCAACATCGCGCAAACCCCCCCCCCCCCCCCCCCCCCCCCAAAAAAAAAAAAAAAACACACACACACACCAGTCTAAATCAGGACAACCATCACATAACTATAACTATAAACATTTTACATCAACTATTTTAACTAAATGGGCTATAATAAATAAGCCTGCAGCCACGGCGGGCTGCCTAAAGTAACCATTCAATGACACAACTGACAGCCTGCGCAGCCACGGCGGGCTGCCTTAAAAAGTAACCATCCCTGTGTCCTCGATTTCTTCTGTTCGTCTACTAAGCCAAGAAGTATATACCCGTTTTGCATTTCTGCCTCCTTTTTTGTATTTTCGACCCTGCGTTTATTTTCTTTCCTTTCTGAAAACCCGATTTGTGTCCAGACATTTTGTTCTGCTACCAACGAACTAACTCGTCAGGTCTCGTCTCTCAAGCCCGCGATGATTCCCGTGGGAAGGGCAACAATTGATATTCACATTTTTACAAACGACCAATAAACAGCCAATAGGGAGGTTGCAACGTTCAGGCTCTCCTTTGCTCACAGACACTCAGTAATGCACTTATTCAGGAACAGAGAGGACGCTTTATTTTTTATTTTATCTTCTTTTTTGGGGCCCCTCTCCACACCAGTCCCGGGTGCAAATGCTACCGTTGCTACCGTTACTACCCCTCCAGAACCGGCCCTGTTAACTAGTATTAAAAAGGACTGTGTATCGCACAGATTGTTCAATTTAAAGCTAGAAATAGACAGTGTATAATCTGAGGAGCTGGTTGTGGTTGCGCAGCACTTCATATGAGAGGAGAATGAAATCGCGGTTGGAATCAACGCCACAGACTAGGAAGTGGGAGTGCGAGTGCACAAAGCGAGAGCTGTCAATCAAAGCGAGAGCTGTCAATCATGAGCGCATGCAGCGCTCAACTTGGAATGTGTCAGCAGAATGTCAGAGTCTAAACAATAAACTTACAATAAATGAAGGATCGGTCAGTGGAGAGCTCAGCTAAGCTCAGCATGTTTAATTCCTCAAGCCAATGACAAGAACTTTGAGAAATAACGCGAACGTCTGCATCATGCGGGATTTGCGGGCGGGAGCGGGACAAAATATGGCAGGTGCGGGCGGGAGCGGGACTGAAAATCATAATTCTTTGCGGGAACGGGACTGAAAATTCTGTCCCGCACAGACCTCTACCTTTGTAATTTATATTAAATTTTAATTTTTAAATTTCACAGATTTCACAAAATGAAAAGTAAATGGACACAAAAATGAAACATCCTTGTCTACTATTAAATATACTAAGCAAAGAATAATGCATTTCACTAGCCTGGCTAACGCGACTTCAAAGCTCTCCGAGCATTTGGTCTGGCCAAGCTATTAAGCCAAACCGTTTCCCAGAGCACGTGGTTGACCCGCCTCCCTGAAATGCCTCAGTTTGCTACTGGTCGAAGCCAGAAAAGGCTGTGACGAAGCTTAAACCAATCACATCACTCTTTCCTCTGATGTATGCGGCGCGACGGGGCTAACTGGTAGATTAAACTCTTACCGAAGCCGGTCGGGAGCAAGGCGAAAACGTCCTTCCTTTCAATAAATACCTCCAGGGCTGCTCTTTGCTCCGTTTTCAATGAGAACTTCCCGTTGAATGCTTTCAATACAGCATCTACCGCTGTGTCAAAGGCTTGCCGCTGCTCCATGTTCGTAATATTTCTAGTGAATGAAGCGCTTCCGGCATAGATTCTGTAAACAATCTATGGCTTCCGGTCGCAGTTCTACTACGTCAGTGCCTTGAACACGCCTCTAACCAGGGCCGTTGGAGATGCTCAAAGTTGATTGGTTCCCGATTTTTCGGGAGCTTGGAAATGCTGTAGATAGCCTGCCTGGCCAGACTAAGCTCGGAACAGGCCCTCGTGTTGCGTCACGCTTAGGATGGGCGGGCCCAGGCTAGCATTTCACATATTCCCACTACCTTTTGGTTAACAGGAGTAGATGTTGATCAATTATATTTTTGTTTTAATGAATTAAAAAATTTTGCAAGTAATATTTTTACTACAGTTTACTACATATAATACACGGTTAAATACATAAAACCCTAACACTACTAGTACAGCTTAATACATGATAAAGTAATGCTAAATGCTATAAAAACACTGAAGTTCTGATGAACTATTGATAAGTATTAACAAAAGACCTGCATGCGAGAAGTTCACCAGTAACATTACAATTTAACAATCTGAGCAATTTGAACATAACCAGTCATTATCAAGACAGCAAACATCAAAGCCCCCCCCCATGATGCCACTTATAGCACTCATCACATCCTACGCTATTGTCATCATTTTCTGTTATGTCCCCACTGTCCTTGCACAACTTCTGGCACACACCACACAAATACACTGGTTTCCCAGTTTTTCGGGTCTTTCTTCGCCTGGTCTTTTTGGCTGCTGGTTTGTTCCTGCCTTTCGGTGGAGAGTCAGGTTTGGACAGAGTTGATATAGCAAGGTCAGCTGTTGAGGCAGCAGGCTGAGGGTCAGATGTACCTGAAGTACATGACTGATGAGTATAGTAAGTGATACTAGTACTGATACAATAAAACAGACGACTGTAATCTGGTAGGCAGCACGACTTATATTATTTCTCCGTGTCAGATATAGAACTATAACTATGAGTCGTTGACCTGTCAAAAACTGCAGTGGGCGTGGCAGTATCACCGGGTACATACCTTGATTTTTCTTCGTCTTCCTTGGACGGTACAGGCTGGATTTTCAAAATATCTGTGGCATATGCAAGCGCCCTTAACTCTTCTACCCCCATGGTAGTCGGCAATCCCCGTTCTCTCATATGCCTCTGCAATTCTGCCTTCTTCCATAAGGCATATTTGCTAAGGTTTGGCTTGTTTGCCGCCATGTTTCCATCTCCGATGAGGCCTCGACCTTTGACCCCTGCACATGCGCGGTGATATGTGTGAACTGGTCTATTAGTTTTTTGTTTTTTTTTTATTCTTGTATATTATTACAATGTTAGGCAGCACAGCCCGAGACTGAAAATGTTCACTCTCACCTTTCCTTTTAAACGTTTCTGCATCCAGACACCGATCCGGATCACCTCCAAAATTTAAAGCAGATACGCAGAACCTTTATTTTTAAACACGTTTCTGAGTGGATGTTACTCCATCTTTAAGGCTTGTATGCTGCATAAATGGGAATAAAAATTTTTTTTTTCGCGGTCCGGTTTCCATCAAATCCTGCACTCTGATTGGCTGGCAAGCGGGTCCGTATCCTACGATACAGACCTCTGGCGACTCGCTTGCTCACAACAACAACAAACATCATAGCAATTTTTGTCAACATTTATTTTCGCATTTCTCAGGAGAACAGCATTAATTTTACAGCATGGATGGCGATAACGGCAGTGTTCACAGCGAAAGCGAGTTTTACTACCCTGAGGAAGACAAAATAAAAGAAACATTTCAGGAGAAAGCTAAAAACCTGTAACTTGCTAACGCCGAGCAAAAACATGGCTGAATCCTGAATGACTCCTATTTGTATAAATAGGGGACTACATAGGCGGCAAAATGTATTTTTTTTTTTTTCCTGCCATGGAAGTGCACTTGCATACCGAGGAGGAAGCAATTTGCATTACAGCCATGAATGAGGATTCAAAATGGCGGCTCGGCTTGGTTTTCCCTTTCGGGTGCTCTCGTTTTCTGTTAGAATTTGGTAAAGAAAAAAATAAATATTAAAGCCGCAAGCGGCCTCGACGGGCCCTCGCACCAGCGGCCAAGGGGGGCGGGGGCATGCGTCCCCGAGAAATACCTTCCACAGCTTCTTCGGCAAGAGACATTACTCCCACAATGGCGACAAAGCACAGAATTGGACACATGGCAACAATAGGGTCTCGCACTGTACGGTGCTCGGGGGGTGCTATAGAGGCCCTGAGGCCCGCCTGGATCTGGGCTTCTGGTTCTCAGTAGTGGTGGCAGTCTAAGAAAAAGGAGCCAAATTTCGTGCGTTGTCGACCATGGCAAGCGCCCCAATAAGGGTCTTGTAAAGAGTTTGCTTGCCAAGTTTGACAAATCAGAAGCTGCAAAATCATTTTTGCCATAACCAGCACCCCCAGGGGCGAAAGTGCACAAAATTTGGCGTATATGTCAGGTGAACTATGAAGAGGTTGCGTATGAAGTTTGATGACAATTGAGTAAATACAAGATGAGATTTAGATTTTTGAAGAATAAATTTTTTGGTTTTTCCCATGTCAGTAGGTGGCGCTATGCTGTACATGAGTGATTATGAGTTGGAAAAATAAGTGTCTACACCAGCAACGTACTATCACAAAGTAGTGGTGTGAAGGAAAAGCATTATGGAATTATTTACCAAAAACCCGTTTTGGAGCAATTGCGTCGGCCAAAAACAGCGCCCCCCATGGACGAAAATTCCCAAAATGTGGTATACATGACATGGGAGGTAGTAAGAGGGTGGCCGTGAAGTTAGACCAAATTTGAGGAAAGATTGGATTTTTTGCCCAAAAATAGCGCCCCCAGTGGCGAAAGTGCACAAAATTTGGTGTATATGTCAGGTGACCTATGAAGAGTGTGCTTATGAAGTTTGATGACAATTGAGTAAATAGAAGATGAGATATAGATTTTTGAAGAATAAATTTTTTGGTTTTTCCCATGTCAGTAGGTGGCGCTATGCTGTACATGAGCGATTATGAGTTGGAAAAATAACTGTCTACAACAGCAACGTACCATCACAAGGAAGTGGTGTGAAGGAAAAGCATTATGGAATTATTTACCAAAAACCCGTGTTGGAGCAATAGCGTCGGCCAAAAACAGCGCCCCCCATGGACGAAAATTTCCAAAATGTGGTATACATGACATGGGAGGTAGTACGAGGGTGGCCGTGAAGTTAGACCAAATTTGAGGAAAGATTGGAATTTTTGCCCAAAAATAGCGCCCCCAGTGGCGAAATATCACAGAAATAGGGTAACATGTCAGAAGCCCAATGACTGAGTTGCCTGTGAAGTATGAGCAGTTTTGAGCAATCAGAAGATTTGTTATGAATTTTTAAGCATGTAAAATTTTGCATCGATAATTGATTGACGTATAACTTCTGAACGGATTATCCTACGTGAAACGTATTTAGTAACTTTTGTCAGCCATGTCTGTAGATGATGTGTATCAATTTTGGTGACATTCCTATGAACGGTCTAGGAGGAGTTGCGCCGTCTTCGTGGCCATGCATGTCGCACAAAAGTGAAATTACCTCACTTCCTGTTGGGCGTGGCTAATGCATTGGCATTACATTTTTGACCGGCTTAGTGAGATACATATGCGTACCAAATGGCATGCCACTACTACAAACTACATGGCACCCAGGCACCTTAATGCGGGAGGCCAAAATCACAACGACTTAGGGGGCGCTATAGAGGCCCGGAGCCCCGGCCAAGTTTGGGCTTCTGGTTCTGAGTAGCGGTGGCAATTCTCGGAACTGGTGCCAAATTTCGTGCGTTTTCGCCCATGGCAAGCGCCCCGAAAATGGCCCAACAGCGGAGAAAAATAAAGAAGAAGAAGAAGACGGAAGAAGAAGAAGAAGAAGAAGACGGAAGAATAATAATAATAGTGAACTCTTACAAGAACAATAGGGCCTTCGCCCATAGGGCTCGGGCCCTAATTATTTACCAGCTTAAGGTCGGTCCGTATGGTGAAATACTGTGACCTCGGCCTTGAATACTGACCTCGGCCCAGAGGGCCTTGCTCAGTACTTTCAAGACCTCAGTCACGGTATTTCACCATACGGACCTCCCAGCTGCTAAATAACACATGTATTTACTTTCGAGAGTTAAAATCGATCACACTACCGTTCAAAAGTTTGGGGTCACTTTGAAATGTCCTTATTTTTGAAAGAAAAGCACTGTTCTTTTCAATGAAGATCACTTTAAACTAATCAGAAATCCACTCTATACATTGCTAATGTGGTAAATGACTATTCTAGCTGCAAATGTGTGGTTTTTGGTGCAATATCTCCATAGGTGTATAGAGCCCCATTTCCAGCGACTATCACTCCAGTGTTCTAATGGTACAATGTGTTTGCTCATTGCCTCAGAAGGCTAATGGATGATTAGAAAACCCTTGTACAATCATGTTCGCACAGCTGAAAACAGTTGAGCTCTTTAGAGAAGCTATAAAACTGACCTTCCTTTGAGCAGATTGAGTTTCTGGAGCATCACATTTGTGGGGTCGATTAAATGCTCAAAATGGCCAGAAAAATGTCTTGACTATATTTTCTATTCATTTTACAACTTATGGTGGGAAATAAAAGTGTGACTTTTCATGGAAAACTACACAAAATTGTCTGGGTGACCCCAAACTTTTGAACGGTAGTGTAAATAATTTATGGTGAAAGTAACAAATCTCGTTACTGATCTGACTTCATTGATTGTGGGTTGACTCTCATTAAAACAGGATAGGTGTTCTAACTTATCCAACATACCTGTACATGCATGCGTTTTCACTGCTAAAACGTAAAAGGCTAATTAAATAATCAGATGAACTGAGACAATCACATTCTGAAGCAAATTAAATAATCTTATACCGGGAACTTAAACGCACAATACAAGTTACATGGATTCATCTAAATGCAGGTAAACAACGAGTGTTTGTTGTTTTTAATCCAAATGAGAGTCGCAGTTTACCAGGCTGTGTTCTCACTTCTTGAAGGCCGATCTTGTGGCCGATTGCTTTGAAACAGTCCGACTTTCAGTTGTTTGTTCATTCACTTCTTCCACGTAAGGGTGAGATGGCAGCGATATCCAGTTTAGAAATCCGACGGCTGGTCCACTCATTCTATATTTTCTCCATTACTGCTCGGTTCAGGCAATTACTAAAACCCAGGATGGAATGGAACGTCACCGGTTTTAGCAACAACCGCGGGGAGGTCACTGCCTGAGCGATACATCCCGTCCCGTTCCATCCCAGGTTTTAGCAACAACCCTCGGCTCACTCCAGGAGGACTGGTGCAACTGAACTTTCTTTTTTAAAAAATAAATAATAAGTAAATACTTTTCTTGTAGTTTTCTTTTCCTTTAATTGTTGGTACTGCACCCTCTTTCAATACGGGCTTATAGCCAACGCTGCTCAACAGATCAGAGGTTTCGTACGAGTCTTCAGTAAAATGTGCAGAGCAGAGGAGAGACCACTTCGTAGGCGCCCAATGTGCCCGTGAACTTCTCGCAAAACGCGTCCAAATCTTTGCAGTTTGAACATTCTTGGGCCATGAATGCAGCGTAAATCCACCTTCTGTTGTGTTGCTGCACCAGCCAAAAACACATCTACGTGGCATGGCGATAAATTAGCTCAGAATGGAGGATCGGAGTTGCAGTCAGCTCTGTGTTTTAGTATAGCGGAAATGGCGATGAGACCGATAGACTTCCTGCTGTGACGTTACGGACGTCAAGGTCATTCACTCAGACCGCTACCTGTATGAATCGTTTTAATCGTAAAAATTACTGTATTAGATTTATTGTTAACACTTAAAACTATTCCTGTGCCATTCTTGAGGTCTCAAGGCATTTATAAACGAAAGTGAGTATCTGCGTATCTGCTTTAGGTATTCGTTTCCCTGTGTAATTTTACTTACTTTTAAAATCAGCATCAACAAAGAGACACAATGGAGCGAGCTGGCGGCCAAAATTCTCTCAAAATCTTCCGTTTTTATCGAAGCAAACCTTGCAGCAATGTTTGTTTACAAACTGTCACAGTCACTCCCTAGCGGGAAAGTTTTACATGTCCAATGTGTCTCTTTTCCAGTTTTTCGATGTCCGTTGGTATGTTTTTCTCTCGTAAATATGTGTGAAGAATATACAGTGAAGTTTTGGTAGACTTTTGGGTGTTCAGCCCGTCTTTGGTTTCAGTTTTTAGTTTATTTAGTGCTGAATTATAGCATAGCTAATCCTAGCAGTAGCGCAGCAGAAAAGTTTTGTCATTGGATATTCACATAAGCTCTAACAAAAAACAGTCAGTGTTTGGTGTGACGACCTTTTGCTTTAAAAAAAATGGTAGTCTCAGGTACAATGAGTGCAGTTTGATAAGGAAATGAGCTGTAGGTTTTACTGAGCATCTTGCAGAACCAGCCACAGTTCTTCTCGACACTTTGACTGTCAGACTCGCTTCTTAATTTTGCACCAAAACCCAGCAGCCATCATTATGTCTTCTTTTTCTTTATTCTGGAAAGTGCTGTCTTATGCAACATGTTGCTTTCTTTACTAACGTACAAATGTTTTTCTGTAATGTTCATCTTGTGTGGAAAACTAATGAACGTAATTGGAAATCTAAAATGTTTTTGTACTGGTTCCATAATGTAGAAATAATAAAATAAGTCTATAAAGTTTGTGTTTTAAAAAAAATTAGGGTGCCGAAGACTTTTGCACAGTATTGTGTGATGTATAAACACACACAGTGTGTATAAAGGGTTCCCTACTAAAAGTGCGGGAAACAATTAATTCTTGTGGGCGTGTACTAGTGACCAGTGCAGGTGTTGCATGTGGACGTGGCTTGGCGTAGTATCTTTGTATTGCTGCGTTTCACGTGACGTCACATCCGCCTCATTAGTTATTCAGAACTTTAGCTGGTGGTCTACCAAAGCTCAGTTGACAGAGCATTTGTACGGAGAAGGTGCATTGCTCGCGTGAAAAATGCCTCACGCTTGCGTTGTTTCAGGTTCGAATCGATCAAACCGTGAAACTGATAAAAGTTTCTTTAGGGTTCCCCGTGAACTAATAAAAAAAGGGTGAACAAACACAGGATTTCACAAAAAGACGTCGAGAAAGGCAGCTTTTGAACCTCTCACTGAAATCGAAGCATGCTCGAGTTTGTAGGGCTAATGATTTTCCGCGATCGCGGAAAACGGACGGAAATTACGGAATTTTTATCGGGAAACAGATTTTTGACTGCCAAACGGAATTTTTGGAAATAATGTTTTTTTTTAGTATATCTGCGCTTATATTAATTTTTTCAACATTGTTCGCGTGTCAAAGTGTAACTCCTGCGTAACTCCTACGTAACTGCCGCTAACACCCAAGCAGACATGCCTTTCCGGTCAAGGCAGCTTTGTCGGTGATTGTGATTGGCTAGCTAAGTATGCCACAAGCCAATGAGCTGCTCGTTTACAGATTCGCTCCCTGCGTCACAACCGCGAAAAAGAAACGAACGCATCTTATCAGTAGAGTTACGGCTTCTGAGCATGCGAAGCAATTTCCAGACGATTTCTACGCTGACAATGACATTTTATTTTGTAAGTTTTGTGACCACAGCATTGATTTCGTCAGGGTTGACACGTGCAAGGACCACCTGAAATCCAAAAAACACGCGCTTCATAAACGTCTTCTAAATGACAGAAGATTCAGTCTCACAGAGACCAACACGAAGCAACTTCTGATGCTCTGTCATAATGGCGATATCGAGCAGCGTTTCTAGGTACTCTGAAAGCGCTCAATGATTGATCTGCAAGGAGTATTCAGGACTGTCATTACAGTCAAAATTAAACTATTCAAGTCTGTTTGAGAGTGTGTTGTGTGTTTTGTTAGGAAATATTGTTTCATGAGTTTGTGGTGGGGCGGCACGGTGGTGTAGTGGTTAGCGCTGTCGCCTCACAGCAAGAAGGTCCGGGTTCGAGCCCCGTGGCCGGCGAGGGCCTTTCTGTGTGGAGTTTGCATGTTCTCCCCGTGTCCGCGTGGGTTTCCTCCGGGTGCTCCGGTTTCCCCCACAGTCCAAAGACATGCAGGTTAGGTTAACTGGTGACTCTAAATTGACCGTAGGTGTGAATGTGAGTGTGAATGGTTGTCTGTGTCTATGTGTCAGCCCTGTGATGACCTGGCGACTTGTCCAGGGTGTACCCCGCCTTTCGCCCGTAGTCAGCTGGGATAGGCTCCAGCTCGCCTGCGACCCTGTAGAACAGGATAAAGCGGCTAGAGATAATGAGATGAGATGAGTTTGTTGTGTACTAAAAAAGATGGCTATAGAGTACCATATACATTACCATATAGGTAATATTTTTAAACAATCAGTTATGAGTATTGTCATTACAGGCTCAGTAAGTATTACCAAATATTAATTTATCCCTATTAATTTATCAGTACTCTCAATATTATATTGCATATATTATATATGAGATGGGTTTTTAGTTAACTGTGATCCTAGTTTCTTGATTTATGTTTATCAGTATGTCAAGTAAAGTATTTTGAGTCGTCTCAATCTGTGATCCCACTTTAATTTTTTTATTAATGCAATTTGTCAGCCTACTGTCAGTGTAATTGTTTTATTATATATTTTTATTAATGAATGACTTCATCATACAAAGGACCATTTGTATCTAGAGATGCAATACTTTGAAACCCAAATAAAATTATGCCAGCCAGAATTACTAAATTGGAGCCAAACAGAACAATTTTGAACTGAAGTTGTGAAACGGAATTTTTCATTGTCCGAAACTTTCCTTGCTACGTGTCGTTATTTTATGGTACTTTTTTTTATCACGAAGTGCTAAAGTCCCCAGCGGTTTCTTTGTTTACTCCTCACAAAGTCCATATGCATGAAGGTCGCGACAAAATCCTTCCCCAGCCGTACAGTTACAATGCGGCGTGATCACTTCTCCGTCTTGTTTAACTAAGATCCAGGTCTTTAAAGGGGTTTCTGATGATCTTTGTGAATGATTTACCTGAGAGATAAGAGCCAACACAAGTGAGAACCAAGCCAACTGTTTGTTGACATTCAACTTGCAGCGCTTCGTTGTAAAGACGCGAACGAAAAGCTTAAACATACTTACACGGGCAAAAACAATCCAGGATTGATTGGGCAGAGACTTGATAGCGAGGTCCTTTACCCAGCCGCATACAAAAAGGTTGTAAGCCTCTGTACTCTTCCACGCTTTCATCTGTTTTGCGGTGTAGAAGGCCGTCTGCAACACCAGATAGTTCGAGATGTCGGGGAACTCGACTGAAGGGTCGTTTTCGAGATCGTATGACAAATCCTTCTTTCCCAGACTGTAGGGGTCGATTCCATTGCACACAGCAATCTCCTGAATAGATCTAAAGCCAGACGTGGCTTCTAGATTACGAGCGTACTCTGATAACTCATCGCTAGGTGTCTGCGCTACGGCAGCCGTTTAGACCACCGGCTATTTCGCTTCCAGTAAAACCGCTAACAAAAGTCACGTGACTGAAACCCAGTGATAGCCATTAAAGCTAACTAGTTAAAATAAATTCAAATCAGTTTGAAAGCTCGTTGTTTGATTTGACATTAATAAAAAAAAAACCCTTTTAAAATTCCTTCAACATGCTACACGCGTTTTAATGAGAGGACGCATGTGTCGGGATGAGATGAAACCAAACTTCTAAGTTTTTCTTCTATTTTTGCACATCAAACGGTAAATTGGAGCTAACTGCAGGTAGGAACTGAAGGTTTGAGTGGGGAAACTGGAGAAACACCAGACTATGTGCTATTGCATTTGAACAAGGAATCGTTTGAGCCATTCATGTGGATTTGTCATTTTACTGCATCATATCTAATTTGCATAGAATTGAGAAAATCTCTATTCAAATGTCATTTGCGATGTCATTTTTGTCTCTTGCTGCTGTGACTGCTCTGTGTCGCGCGCGCACACACACATGTAGAACCTGACCAGTCAGCTGTTGCTTTCTTGCTTGTTAGCGTGACTATATAAAGCGAGTCTGAATTTCACATCGTGTCCGATAACTACTGTCAAACTGCTGGTCGTTACGTTTTAATATCTCTGTTTTTCTGATCATTGAAGATCCCGGACACAGCTGATGATGATGCTTCTTTTGCTTTCCTTTAGTCCACCCAGAAAAATGGCTCCTGTGAAGAACCAGCGCATGTGGATTTCAGCGATCCAGTGTATAAAGAGATCTCTCTGGCTAACGGTGCCATTAACCTCATGAACAGAGAGGAACTGTGTGCTAAATGTGCTGAACTCAAGCTGGACACCAGGTAACATCGCTATTTTAGCCTCAAGTGCTAAAGTGTAGTCTGGGTTTCTGTGTTTAAGTACGTTTTAGGTTTCTGTCCATTAGTGCAGTGTGTCTCAACCACTGGGCTGCGAATAACACCCCCCAACCCCCAAAAGTTGAAGATAGTTTTCACTCGTAGTCTGGTACAATTGCTGGGTTGCATCTGACGTCACATCAGTCTCATTAAGCTACGGTCACTCGGTTGCCCCCTAAAAATGAAAAGTTCCTTTGATCATGATGCATTTTTGTTTTCATGTTCCTTTTGGTAAGAAAACACACTGGGTGAAATATTTTGACAAAATTCAAAAGTTTAATGGTGGCACCGGGAGCTCAAAGTTATGGAAAAAGCTGCTATTTTATGACTTTTATGACAAAATTTTGATCACTTTTCATGAAACATTATGGTACCTTATAGAAGTGGTGTTCACACGGCACATATTTGCATCGATGCTGCACCGATGTATTTTGTTGCGATATATCTTACACCGGTGTAAATTTTGTGGAGCGTTCACACGTCACAAACCCGCTTACTAGAGAGACGCGTGTTAGCACCGGTGCAGCCTCACTTGCGTTCACACGGCAGTTTTTGCGACCGTGCTATATGATAGCAATAATGCAGAAATGAAATATGCGCATGCGTGAAAATGTACTTCCTTTTCCCGGTTGTCATGGGATCACCAAGCGCCGGGAAAACAACGTGGATGAAGACACCAGTGTTGCCAGATACTGCTGACGTTTTCCAGCCCAAAATATGTTCAGATCCGCCAAAATGCACTTAAAACCGCCCAATCTGGCAACACTGGAAGACACACAGTTCTGTTGTTGTTGATATTCGCCATTTTGGAAGCGCAGAATACCAGGATGCAAAGTATGCAATGCCTGTATGTAATCAACTCTCCTCACACGTAGTGAGTCTAGCCCTGTAGCGTTCAGACGGCCCATTTTATATCGGTGCTGCCCCGCAAACTAGCATTTACTCCAGAGTAAATTTCTTAAACCACCTCCCGAGCAGGGTGAGATTTGCACCGGTTTAAGCAGCTTTCAGGGGCTACACTTTGTACCGTGTGAACGCTCTACCAGGGCAGCCCCGGTGCTACACCGGAGTAAAAGTTGCCATGTGAACACCCCTAGAGTATACCAAATATCTTGGATACACATTTTTAGTACATATTCTAAATATATTATCAAGCACAGTTTGAGTTTTAGCTGTTCATTGAATCATTGTTCAACTACTTTTAAACAATACAAATGTATTATGAATCACATTAATGCTTCTCAATCCCTTGCAAAGGTTCTTAACATGATCTCTGGGTCACAAGGAATCAATAAATGGAGTCCAACATTGTGATTCAAACCTTATGCGAAAACATAAAATAAGCGTTTTTTGGCAAAAAATGAACCTCATGGTGCCACCATTAGACTTTTGAATATGGTCAAACAATTTTACAGGATGTCTTTATTGGTGAAAAGGAACACCCAAACAAAAATGCATCAGATTTTATGAAAGTGAGGGCAACTGATGCACCCTCACGGTCACACTACGGCTCGCGATGCTTTGCGATGGGTTATCGATGAAAATGAGGCGTTTTGGTGGCGATGCATGGCAATATACACATGAGCTAAAAGTTGTGGTCACACAGCACGCAAACACTTGACTGTCACACCTTCGCACATTTGAGTCTGGCGCAGCTCGAACGTAAATCCACCTTCTGTCGTGTTGCTGCACCGTCCAGCAACACATCTACGTGGCATGGCGATAAATTAGCTCAAAATGGAGGATCGGAGTTGCAGTCAGCTCTGTGTTTTAGTATAGCGGAAATGGCGACGAGACCGATAGACTTCCTGCTGTGACGTTACGGACGTCAAGGTCATTCACTCAGACCGCTACCGATATGAATCATCTCATCTCATTATCTCTAGCCGCTTTATCCTTCTACAGGGTCGCAGGCAAGCTGGAGCCTATCCCAGCTGACTACGGGCGAAAGGCGGGGTACACCCTGGACAAGTCATCAGGTCATCACAGGGCTGACACATAGACACAGACAACCATTCACACTCACACCTACGGTCAATTTAGAGTCACCAGTTAACCTAACCTGCATGTCTTTGGACTGTGGGGGAAACCGGAGCACCCGGAGGAAACCCACGCGGACACGGGGAGAACATGCAAACTCCGCACAGAAAGGCCCTCGCCGGCCCCGGGGCTCGAACCCAGGACCTTCTTGCTGTGAGGCGACAGTGCTAACCACTACACCACCGTGCCGCCGATATGAATCACTTTAATCATAAAAATTACTATATTAGATTTATTGTTAACGCTTAAAACTATTCCTGTCCCATTCTTGAGGTCTCAAGGTGTTTTTATAAACAAAGTGAGGCCATGGTTCTGCGTATCTTCTTGAAGAAGAAGAAAAAAAAAAAAGCCAGACTAGAATTTATTAAAATGAATATTGACAAGCCACAAGGTTTCTGGGAGCATGTCCATTGGACAGATGAGACAAAACTCAATCTTATTGGCAAGTCACATCAACTCTGTCCAGAGAAGAAGAAAAAAA